>NC_135369.1:173230085-173533116 GCF_049243985.1 Paroedura picta | reverse complement strand
AAAGAAATAATTAAAAGAGACTAGTTGCTGGCCCCATCTGTCTCCCTGCAAGCATGGAAGCATCCCTGCAAGTGACAAGCTGTGCTGGCAACTATCTTGTCCTGAGGCCAGAGTGAATTCAAAATTACGCAAAAGGAGCAGCGGCTGCTGTTCTGAAGACTGGTCATCTGATGGAGCGGATAACACACAGTCAAAGGAGTTCTGTGCCTATCAAAGGAGTTCTGTGCCTATTAAGTTGATAACCCATGCAAAAATCGGCGTGGGTGGGGGGAAAGCGAACAAGCCAGATCTGACTGATTTAAAGTCAACGCAAGACCATTCATATGCGTGGGCCGTCATCACCGCCCTTTGTTTCTGGAGCTGGATCGCTGCTTGGCTCCTAACACACTGACAACACCCAGTCCCAAGAATCCTACTGGTCATTACTTCAGTTCAATGGAACATGAGGATTTGGGATGGAATGCAGGGGTGTGTGTGTGTTAAGCATTCAGCTCTGTCTCCTCCTTTGGCTGGGGTTGCCAGTTCCAGGTGGGGGAATACCTAGAACAGCCTTTTTCAACCCTGCAGGGTATCATAGAATCATAGAGTTGGAAGGGGCCATACAGGCCATCTAGTCCAACCCTCTGCTCAACGCAGGATAACGCAGTATCAAGACAAGCTGTCCTAAGATCATCAGAATCATGCAACTGTCAGGCCAATGAGGCCCAAAAGCAGTATCACTCTGGACAGCAGTCTTGCTCAATGTGCCTCAAACCTCTACAGATTTTCAGAAACTCACACATAATACAGCGTTTTTCAAGCTTTTGAAGAAGAGTTGGTTCTTATATGCCGAGTTTCTCTACCTGAAGGAGTGTCAAAGCGGCTTATAATCACCTTTCCTTTCCTCTCCCCACAACAGACACCCTGTGAGGGAGGTGAGGCTGAGAGAGCCCTGATATTACTGAAGAAGATGAAGAATAGTTGGTTCTTATATGCTGCTTTTCTCTACCCGAAGGAGTCTCAAAGCAGCTTATAGTCGCCTTCCCTTTCCTCTCCCCAAAACAGACACCCTGTGAGGGAGGTGAGGCTGAGAGAGCCCTTATATCACTGCCCGGTCAAAACAGCCTTATGAGTGCTGAGCCCAAGGTCACCTAGCTGGCTACATGTGGGGGAGCTCAGAATCAAACACAGCTCACCCGATTAGAACTCCACACTCCTAACCACTACACCAAACTGGCTCTTGACCGTGAAAGAGCCCCTGAAATATTTCCCAAGCTTCAAGGATCCCTGGAACTGGGCCGGAAGAGATGTCAGCTGGCCACGCCTCCCTGCCATGTGCAAGGGGGGAGAAAAAGGGGGTAATTTGAGGCAGGAGTAGGCGTCCAGGCTACACTCCCTTTCCCAGGCTTGGTAACCATGAAAGAACACTATCCCCAGGTCAACGGCAGCAGCTGGTTTCCTGCTTTCACGGCAATGCCAGGACTGCCTTGTGGCCAAGTCCATTAAGGCAGAATATAGGGGAATGGTCAGAGAGCCCCTGGGGAGCTCTCACAGAGTCCTGGTTGGGAATCCCTCACCTCAAGATTTGAGGGGGAGGAGCCAAAGAAGGGTGGGGTTTGCAAAGGGGAGGGGCCTCAGCAGGGCATAATATCATAGAGTCCACCTTCTCAGGCGGCCATTTCCTCCAGCTGAACTGATGTCTGTCAACTGGAGATCAGATGTAATCACAAGAGATCTCCAGCCACTGCCTGGAGGCTGGCAACCCTCCTTGTGGCTGCAGCTATATTCAGGGGGTTAAAAACATAAATGTGTCAGATGTCCCTGCCCTGGCCCTATCTTGTCATTTTGTGCAAAGGTACATGTTTTCTTCCAGGGAACATTATCAGGGAAAGTGACAGGAAAGTGCTAGAGAAGTGAGGAAGGTGGCTGTATTTTTAGAAATTGTGAGGAAAGCGGGGGGAAGACATTGAGAGCGTGAAGACAAAATATTTAGTTCAAGATTTCACCACCACCTATTCTTTCAGTACAAAAATATTCAAGCCACTTTGTCTGCTACTAAGAAGCTGAACTAAAATATGTTTCCTGCTATGAAGCCGACCCCCCCAATGTTTCCTACGATGAAGCTGAGCCTAAAAACGTTTTGGCTTCTAATCTGGAGAGCCAGGTTTGATTCTTCACTCCTCCCCCACATGCAGCCAGCTGGTTGCCTTTGGGCTAGTCACATTCCTAACAGAGCTGTTCTCACAGAGCAGTTTCCCTCAGAGCTCTCTCAGCCCCACCTACCTCACAAGGTGTCTGTTGTGAGGGGAGGAAGGGTAGGCAATTGTAAGCCGCTTTGAGATGCCTTGGAGTAGTGAAAAGCGGGGTATAAAAACCAACTCAGGATAATCTTGGATTTGGTTGGCCTCTGCTTAACAGCACATGCCTGGAATGCCTGGAGACCGGCAAACTTCATATTGGCTCTGCCTAGAGAAGTGAGGCCTGTCTATTGTTCCAGAGGGGAAGTGTGAGGGTCATGGAAGAAAAAAACAAACCAGAATGAGCCTGTCTATGGGAAAACCAGCTATTACCGCTGCTGCAGAGGAGTAGCATCCGTGTGGGAAGACTTAACTGGAAACCTCTCCGCCATCCGTAGGCGAAAACAGTGGCGTTGCCGAGATTTACAACAGGGTCCGCACAGTAAAGGGGATACCAGCAATGAAGACTAGTGCTGAAATAAATAGGCACTGCAATCCAATTGTCCTCTGCCACGATATCTGATTGCAATAGTGGGACATGGGAGTTGGCCACAGTCAGTGGATTTAACCTCGAGGAGGGAGCTGAAGCTGGCTGCTGGGGACAGACCCATTTATGTCCCGGTGCCGTATTTAGGGTTGGCCTTCCTCCCCACAACAAGGACCAGGTGGCATTATAAGAGTTCGTGGAAGTTCCACAATTCCGCAGGGCCTGCAAAAGGGAGCTCTTCCACCAGCATTTGCTTGAGGACGACTGACCCACAACATCTACAGGTCCCCCCCCTCCCCCGGACTGAGAGGTTGAACCTACCAAGGGTGTGGCAAAGTTATTGTTGAAATACTGTTCTAGTCATTCTCGTTGGTATGTTGTTATATTGTTATATTGATTGTTATATTGATATTGATAGCATTCTATGTAAAAGTTCCAAAATGTTTTATGCAAACCGCCCAGAGCCGTAAGGAAAGGCGGTATAAAAATCTAAGTAAATAAAATAAAATAATAATAAATAAGCACAGATCTTCACACAGTTGTCTATACTTAAAACTGCCAGTGTTTTTAGAGGACAAATGTCATTCAAACCCAAGACCTGAACAGCATCTCCTTAAGGCTCAAAACTCAAAACTGCCCTTTTGAAATGAATATGGATCTATATGAATGGGATTAAAAGCAGAAACCAGAGTCAGCATCCTCCCCCGGTACTGTGCCCGTGAGCACCATAGCACCCAGGGACACCTTTCCTGGATGTGAATTGAGAGGATTATTTGAAGATGTCCTTCAATATTGAGATTATTATTTCGAATATGTGGTTCGGTTATTTTATGGCAGCCATGTTGTGGTTGTACCCACCAATCTGAATCAGAATCCCAAAGATGTCCACAGGCTCAGAAAGCCATGATTTATTTGGGTAAAAAGGCTGGAAACCCCTCCTCTAGATCAGTAGTCCCCAACTTTTCTATCACCGGGGACCGGTCAACACTTGACAATTTTACTGAGGCCTGGGGGGGTTAGTCTTTTGCCGAGGGATATCACTGCCGCCTGAGCCCCTGCTCCACTTGCTTTCCCACCGGCACCCCGACTTCCCGCTGCCCGATGGGGGGCACTGCCAGCAGCAGCTGCGCAGTGCCACGCCGAGGGGGAGCCCCAGCCATGGCCGCCGCTGAGAGCACCAAAGGTGAGGTGGCGGCAGAGAGGCAGGGCAGCCCCCGAGGCAGCAGCTGGGGAGGAGGATGAGGAGGAGCCGCAGCCTGGTACCGACTGATCCACGGACTCGGACCGGTCCCAGGACCAGGGGTTGGGGACCACTGTTCTAGTTCACAGCTGCGGGCAAAGAAATTTTTACAGTGCAATCCTACACAGAATTACATCCATTAAAACGCCATTGACTCAATGGACTTAGAACCGTGCAGAGGATCGTATGAACTGGTGACACTTATTTGATTCCAAGGAAAAGAATTAATCTGCCCCTCAAAATAAGGCCGTGGCTGTTGCCAGACGTTTTGCTTTTGTTTCTGTCCAGCAATGCTAGTTTTCCGAGAATGCACAAGACGTCCTCTGTTCATCTTTTGCCGCTGCCTTCCCCAAACCAGGTTTGGTACAATGTTTTTTGAAAGAATGCTTTTGGAAAGATCATAATCAAAGTACCACTGGACGCCGGCAGGATGGGAAGCTGTGTATTCTTGCAGGTTCTGTTCACATCTACTCGGTTCCCTGCATGCGCGGGAAGGTCGCATAACTGGGTTTTGCTTTAAAAAGCTGGATTCCAACGTGTTAGTATGATCAGCCTCTGCAGTGTATTAGCTCCCAGCTTTCATTTATTTTAAAAAAGGTCTATACCCCTTTGAGTTGCAGAGTTATACAGGGAAATATGGAGCCTCCTAACTCTGCGACAATAACAGCTGGAGCCTCAGCTTTTCATAGGAAATATGAAAGCTAGGCGATCATGGAATTAAATAACTAGACGGCTACAGTGTGCCCTGATGGGCCAGGCCGGCTGGACTTTATCAGCTCTCCGAAGCCGAGTAGGGTCAGCCCTGGCTACTTTTGGGATGGGAGACCTCCAGGATTTGGGAGGACTTCCTCCAAGGAACACGCGGGGTCGAGACACGGAGGCAAGCGGCGGCAAACCCCTCCCAGCGTCCCTTGCCTGGTTGCCAGACGATCCTCGGATCTCCCGGCTCCTCCGCGCACAATAAATACTGCTGGGAGCTCAAACGCAAGTGAAGAGACCGATCCCGGCGGGCTGCTCTTACCTGCCCTGCTCCGCGCCCCGTGGGTGGTGGCGGCGGGAGGTCGGGGTCTCCGGGGCGCCCTCGACGCTTCTTCTCGCAGCGCTGTTTGCCCCGCCGTGCCTAGGGGGTCATTCCCGCCGGCAAGGCGCGCCGCCCGGGGCCCCGGCTCCGCTCTCCAAGGCGCTGGAGCGCCACCAGGGCAGCGGCGGCAGGATCAGCCCTCGTCTCGCCTCTCTCTCCCGTACTCGCCCGCTCCGGAGGCTCATGGCTGGCGCGGCACTCTCCCGGGGAGCTGCTGCGCCCCAGCGACTCTTAGCAGCAGCGCCGAGCTGCGCCTCCCCAGCCAGGCGGGGCGCAAAGACGGGAAGCGCCGCCGTCAGACCCGCCCTGCTGCTGGCAAGCGCGGCGGGGACAGCCCAGCTCTGCCTTGGGAGGAGAGGGGGCGCATCCCGGTCCGCGGAAAGGTCAGGCGGCGCCCAGAGGTTCAGGATCGGGCGCTCCTCCACCGCGGGGGCACCGAGCCAATCACTCCCTGGTCCCCACCGGAACATTAGTTCATCTTAGATTCAAGTGGGTAGCCGTGTTGGTCTGAAGTAGCACAACAAAATCAGAGTCCAGTGGCCCCTTTATGGCCAAGCTTTTGAGTGCAAGCACTGTTCCTCAGATTATGAGCTACCATCATAACCGTGGGGATGTAGAACAAAATAACAGAATTAATTTTTGCTTTATATTCCCACTGTCATGATGGTCAGTTCATAGTCTAAGAGTGCTTGCACTCAAAAGCTCACGCCTTGAATAAATCTTTGTTGGTCTTAAAGGTGCCACTGGACTCTGAATTAGTTTATCAAGGCACAAAAAGTGCAACCCTTCCTCTAAATGCCAGATTTTTCAAGGCCAAATTTCTATTAAAGGTAAATGTATCCCCTGTGCAAGCACCGAGTCATGTCTGACCCTTGGGGTGACGCCCTCTAGCGTTTTCATGGCAGACTCAATACGGGGTGGTTTGCCAGTGCCTTCCCCAGTCAAGACCGTTTACCCCCCAGCAAGCTGGGTACTCATTTTACCGACCTCGGAAGGATGGAAGGCTGAGTCAACCTTGAGCCAGCTGCTGGGATCGAACTCCCAGCCTCATGGGCAAAGCTTTCAGACAGCTGCCTTACCACTCTGCGCCACAAGAGGCTCCTAAATTTCTATTAGCAATCCCAGATTGGGGGGTGGGGTGGGGTGAAAAGTGCCCTTAAGTCACAGCAGACTTATGGTGACCCCCCTTGGGGTTTTCCAGGCAAGGAATGTTCAGAGGTGACTTTCCCAGTGCCTGGCTCTACCTCATGGTCCTGGGATTCCTTGGTGGTCTCCCATCCAGGTACTGAAACCCTCCGAGATTTGGGAGCTTGGCTACTCTGGGTCCGGCCTACTCTGGGTCCGGCCTACTACCAAGATGGAGAGGTACCAAGAAGCCTGAGTTTTCCTACATAGAGAAGAGGGCTGGACTATTCACAGAGCCCCGACTTCCATGAGGAGAAAAGCCGTGAGGATCTGTACAAAGCAGCAGACCCTTGCTGCCCTAGGCCAGCAACTTCTGTTACCTGCCCCCCCCCCCCCAGTATATTCAGCTCCATTTCTATTCCCAACATATTTTAAGCATATGAATTAAGCAGCAATATTTATCTTCCCCCACTATATTTACAGACTTGACACTCCTCACCCTGCACAAATGCTAGAAAACAGTTTTCGGAAGGAGTCAGGATTCAGTCAAGAGAATTTTTAGAAGCCTCCTAAGGAGGAAACACTGCTTCCCTCCACCCAAACACTGCCCAATTTTTTAATGAGTAGTAGCTCCATGATACCTGTCAAGGACAAAACTCAGTATGCTTTGACTCCAAAAGACAAAGTAGTAGTAAAAATTCTAGTGATTCAGATATTTCAGGCAATAAGCGAAATCTGTATGTGCCCATTTGATGGCTCTGCTGTAACAACATAACGGAGGACGGGGGGGGGGGGGAATCACTGAATTTTTTAACTTTCTGAAGATGCATTGGGGGCATCCAATGCTGAAGGCCAAAACATGGACAGGGGATCAGTGTGAGCCCAATTTAGGAGGGGAATATATGCACAATAAAGAAAATAACATTGAAATCGCTACCAAATTAAACTAAACTAAATCACTACCAAATTAAACTTTGACGTGTGTTTTAAAATTTTGTGCTGATTTAAAGAAAATTGTATTCAATTATGTTACTCATATGAGTAAATGAAGTCTGTATAAGATCAAAATAATATCATTTTGCACTGATGCATGCTTGCGGTAGAGCAAGCATCTTAAAAGAGGCATCCCTTCCTGGGGTGATAGAACAGAGAAGAAGGAATCTGCAGTTTTTAAGGAGGGAAATAATTTTAAAAAACAGCTAGGCAATCCAACTGAAATGGCTGACGCAAGTCCTTCAGTTCAAACATGATTTCTGTTTCATAATGGTGACATTTTACCATTGAGAAACCCCTGAAACATTCTTCCGGCTTCAAGAAACCCCAGAAGTAGCCGTTATGCAGAATATAGTTGGGAGCTGTGGACATGCCTACCCATGGCCCCTCCCCTTCACACCCCCTCCAGACCCATCATTGGCCATTCTGGAAGGGGGTTGGTGGGTCAACATGACCATATATGGTCATATCACCCAATAAGTGTTTAATTATTTTTAATATAAAAATTAATTAACTCCCACCCATTCAGGAAATTCCTCTAGGGCAGACAAGAAACCCCAGGGTTTCACGAAACTCTGGTTGGGAAAGACAATTGTTTAATTGTTGAAGCCATATTTTAAAAGATCTATTTCATTTAGAAATGGTATGTGGCAATAGAAAACATGCAGTCAATGCACAGTTCTGGGATTGCTGATCTATGGTGGTGCAGTCTTATTTTATTTACAAAATGTGTATGCTGCCTTTCTGCCCAGTTGGGGCCCACCAAGGTGGCATATTATATGTATATCACAAGAAAATCTAAAAGAGTTCTCAATCAAAGATTAGCATTTGATCCATGTTTCGATACAGAAATCAACATAATGTCCACACACACACAGTCTTTCCCTCAAGATTGTGGGTTCTCAAATCAATTATTATTTTAATAACAGAGTGAAAACAATCCACTGTACTGTTCTTAAAATGAGATGACAAAATGCCCTCCACAGCTAAGCAAGAGAATGGACGAAAATAGTAACACATCATGGAGCTGAGAATCAAAGAATGGAAGGAAGGAAGGAAATCCGAATGAATGGACAAAGATCCTTTACAGTCAGTACAAAGCAACTCATGGTCTCCATATTTTTCATAAACATGGATTGAATCCTTCTGCAGGACGTTTGTAGGCAAACGCACACATTTGCTCCTTTGAAGTCTGCATTTCTCAAAGGAATTAAACCTGGAAAGAGCAACCACACCGTGATTATGCATCACATGTATATGAGCGATCTGTGGCTGCAAAACGCCCCTGAACTGGAGCTGCAGATACGAAATCCACAGTAACAGCAGAGAGAAAAATACAGTAAGGAAGCGGTGTGTATTGTACTCTGCCGGCTCCTGCAGCAGGCCTTGGTGACAATCCTTTCCTGGATCACATCATTTCCTTCCTCCGTAAGAAAAAACATCTCCAGCAAGTCCTTCGTGCGAATTTGCCCCAAAGACAAACAGACTGCAAGCCGTGACTGTGGGTCAGTCTTCAAAGTCCTCTTCCTCTCTGGGGGAAAAAGGTACATCGCTCTACATTCTTTTGTTCAGAATGTCCAAGATCATCCCAATGGAATTTGGGGAGGAGGGAGATGGTTAACTTTGTGTAAGGAATAAATTTGGATAGAATCGCAAGCCTTCCACAGAATCGTCTCGGCAAAGTTGGCCCATCTTTTCAGCTAGGAGAAGCCTGGACAAAGAGGGGAAAAGTACTTTGATTATTACCGATGCCTGACTTACTGGGGGGAAAATGAGACTTTTTACACGTCTTACCTCTCTTTGGCTAGAAGTACAGACATTCCCACAAGCTTTGCAAACTCTTCTGCTGTGAGGGATCCCTTCTCGGAGACCTAGCAGACCATTAAAAAATTCAGTAAATTTGTACAGCGCTTTATACTGATTTACATGTTCCTCCCCAAAAGCTTCAACCCCTTAACTTCCGCAGTGTTTTAGACTCTGGAGTGCCTCCAGACTGAGTACTTAATGCACATGTGTAAGACTCCCTGTAAGATAACAGGATAAATGTGAAGAACATGAATATCAAAGTGAAACAAAGCTCAGTGCTCTGGTATACGCAAGACAACAGAGCAGGAAAGTTAGCTGAAGGTTATCAGTGTCAATCGTCTGTCTGGACCAGGGACACCCAGCCACGAGTCTGTGGAGGCGCCGGAGGCGGTCTGCAACATTTCCCCTCCTAGCCTGAATGGACTCTGCCACAAACTAGGAAACTGGCAACGTCCATTGCTCCCTCTGCTGAGTGTGACTTCTCTCGTGGTTTCTGCACCAGGAAGGAGCACAGCATGCATACCCACTCCCCCTCTCAGTCTTCCTTGAGCCTGCCTGTTAACACAGATGATGTAACTTCTGGTGACACATAACATCTGGGGGGCATGAGAGGGAGGCGTGGCCAGCTGACATCACTTCCAAGTCTCCACAAAGCCTGAAATATTATTCCAGGGGCTCCTTCATGGTCAAAAGGTTACAGGTTACAGTGGGTGAGCGACAGGGTTGTGAGTGTCCTGAATAGTGCAGGGGGTTGGACTAGATGACCCAGGAGTTCCCTTCCAACTCTATGATTCTGTGAAAAGGTTGAAAAAAGCTGGTATGGACAAAGGCAGTATCCCTATGGCTCACTGGAACATGGTCTTGCTATCCAGTTACCCCTGTCTTGTGCACAGGATACTCCATAAGGTTAGTCTTCTGGCTGTAACACGCACAGCAGAAATTTACGATAGATGCCTCTTGAATCTGGAGCGCGTAACAGTCATGCTGGTCTCTTCGTTTTTAAATCTAGGTGTAAATAGTGTTGTGAGTGCCACATGCCAGGGTTCATTGGGTGGCATGAACATGGTCATAAAGTCTCCAGGGGATACTCTATACCTGTGGAATCTAATCATTGCTTCTGTTATGGAGCAGAAGCGGCAGATTTCAGCTGTATTCAATTTCAGATTTCAAAACCGTATTCAAATACCAGCTAAGCCATAAAGATCGCCTGGCAGTTTAGAGAAAGCTGCTGTATCTCTCAGCCTAACGCATGGTGGAGTTGTTAAGAGAGTCAGACTAGGGGTCTGGTAGACCCAGGTCTGAAACCCTGCTTGTGGCACAGAAGCTGGCTGGGTGCCCTTGGGCCAGGCCCTCTCTCTCTCAGCCAAACCTCCCGCTCAGGATTTCTGTGAGGATAAAACGGAAGAAAGGAGGATATTGCAGCGCATGCTGGGTGAAGAGATAAAGCAAGGCAAATAAAAGACCTTCACAGTGTTCAGTGAGGGGGAAAAGGGTACAATCCTACACATCTGAGCTCCTTTGAGAAAGGAAAGGATACAAAAGTCTTCACAACACAGGAAGCAGCAGTCCCTGTTTCCTCGTATATCCTTCCACCCAGTTTAGCCTCTCCCTCTCATCCTGTTAGCAGTTAACTCTCTGAAGTTAGGTATGTGCCCCTTACCTATGGGCCAAGACTCAGGCTTCCCTCCTTAGAAGCATTTAGTAAAGATTTAAGAAACGACGTCAGCTTAAAAAAAAACCCCAAATACTTAACTGGCATATAGTTACAATGAATACACATTAAGGAACTTGGGGATGTATTAAAAGAAGTATAGTGTTCAGATCAAGTGAGGTGACATTACCACTTTATTCTTCTCTAGTAAGATCTCACTTGCAGAACTGTGTTCAGTTTTGAGCACCACAACTGAAGAAAGATGTAGAGAAACTGGAGCATGTCCAGAGGAGGGCTATGAAGATGGTGAGGGGTTTGGAGACCGTATGAAGAAAGGTTGAGGGGGCTTGGTCTGATAAGCCTGGAGAGAAGATGACTAAGAGGTGATATGATAACCATCTTCAAATATTTGAAGGGCTGTCATTATAGAAGATGGAGCAGAGTTGAAAATAATTCAAAAGAATTTTTGGCTAAACATCCCGAAGAAATTCCTGGCAGAGCAGTTCCTAAGTGGAACAGGCTTCCTTAGGAGGTGGTGGCTTGTCCTTTGGAAGGTTTTAAGCAGAGGCTAGATAGTCGTCTGATTTTATGAACTTCAGCAGATTGTGAGTGGGTGGGCAGAAAGGGATGTGCCAGTGTTTGTCTCTTGTGGCCCTTCCTTGCATACCCAGGGAATTGATCGCCACTGTGGTGGGTGAATTTCCTCCAGGCCAGACTGGATTCTGGAGATTTTTGGTGGATGGATCACTTGGGCATGAAATTGGGGTCAGTGTGGGTGGATAGGTAGTTGTAAGTTCCTGCAGTGTGCAGAGGGTTGGACTAGATGACCCTGGGGATCCCTTCCAGCTCTATGATTCTATGATTCCACCCCCGACAATGAAAATCACTAACGTTTCCTTAGGCTTAGACATATTGCCGAAGAAAATAAAGTTCACATACTGTTTCTAAAGCAGAAGCCACCATTTCTTCTTCATTGTGGGACTGCAGCTCAATCACCATAACACCGCTGTCAAATATACGTAGCCTAAATTGGAAAAAAGAAAGAAACTAAGAAAGATGAAGATGAACTCGCAAGTTTGCAAGCCAAGAGGTAGTGGGCTGGGTAAATTTTAAATGAGCTTCCTTTCCACCTGAGTTGGGACATTTAGGGGGATCAAGGAGTCCCACCAGCTGGGTCATAAGGCTCTACAGAACTGCCAGGTTGTGGGGGGGTTAGCTGCTTCTTGGAAGGACATGCTAAAAGTGTGTGCGCATGCAGAGAAAAGGGCCTTTGCAAACACACCAAGAGGAGCATCAGGACAGTGAGCCAAGCTCACAGGCTCAAACACATTGGCTTCTCTTCTCCCCATTCAGTGATTGTGATGTCAAGAGAGTTCTGGCCAGAAGCTTTCAGCTTACTTGATCCCCTTGCTGCTAGGTGGACTTAAAGGAGGCCCAGGGTCTGGAAAGGCTGCCCCACTTGTGGCTTTGGTGGCCCTCACCACAACAGAGCAGAGATACCAGAAGCCTTGACGGCCAGGACTCCTTGGCCATGCTGTAAACTGGATCTACCCACCTGTGCTCAAAATGTGCCACCCCTTTTCTGCTTGCTTTGATCTTACCGATAAGGCAGTTTTGCCCAACCTTTCTCAACTTTTTTACTGTTGAGAAACCCCTGAAACATTCTTCAGGCTTGAAGAAACCCCAGAAGAGACGTGATTGTGCAGAACACGGTTTAGAAGCATACCTGTGTACACGTCTATTCTGGAGTCCCTCCCCTCCCCACCTCCTTCAGGCCCATCATTGGCTATTTGGGGGTGGGGGTGGGGTGAGGAAATGGCCATATATAATCATATCACCCATCAAATGTTTAACTAATTTAAAAAATATTTGAAAACTTAATTAACTCCCACCCATTTGGAAAACCGGGGGCCATGAAGAAACCCTGGTTTAGCTTTATGGCCTCTTAATTACCAATTATGGAGCTTTTCTATTTCTCCCTCTATAACACATCTCCCACTGACCCTCTGCACTATTCACTTTGTTCCCCCTCCACAAGATTCTCCCCTCCAATGGGATCTTTCATGCTTCCTACACAAGCTCAATCCCCATCTACTCGAGCTTCTCTTTCCAAAGCCACTGTCCAAGTCCAGTTTCAGTATATTTTGATAATAACTCAGCTGAAAACCCTGCCACAAGCATTACTAAGCTCAGCAAACAAATTTAACACTGTCATCATAATTCAACCTCGTTTAAGGACTTAACCATCGGCGTAGGCAGAAGCTGTTACCTGAACCAGTCAGGATATATTTTAATGAAGGCAATAAAATAAAACCATAGAATTCATGGTCCCTGATCCTAGATAACAACCAGTGTAATTTTGCTTGAGAGGAATATTGGCATAAATATAGATAAATCAAGAGGCTCTTGTGGCGCAGAGTGGTAAGGCAGCAGACATGCTGTCTGAACCTGTCTGTCCATGAGGCTGGGAGTTCAATCCCAGCAGCCGGCTCAAGGTTGACTCAGCCTTCCATCCTTCCGAGGTCGGTAAAATGAGTACCCAGCTTGATAGGGGGTAAATGGTAATGACTGGGGAAGGCACTGGCAAACCACTCCGTATTGAGTCTGCCATGAAAACCCCAGAGAGCATCACCCCAAGGGTCAGACATGACTTGGTGCTTGCACAGGGGATACCTTTATCTTTATAGATAAATCAAAATCCAACTCATGGGTCTGTATCAAAGTTATCAACTCTCTTTTTTTTTTCACTGACGCTGTTCCTTTTAACTGACTTGAGAAATATGAACTAATGACATTTCTCCCCATAGAGATATTATAGTTGGAAATGCAGGACATAATTTCTACGTCAAAATGTGTTCTTAAAGGCCTCGTAGGATAGACCAAAACCCCATCATATTTAGATATAATGTCAGAAATACATTTTGAAGGAGTCTCACCTTATAGGCAGTTTCAGGGCTTCTAACATCTTACATGCATTTACGAGATCTTCAGGTGAAAGCAACTAATTATAAAAACAAACACAGGCACATTGAGCCACCTCGATAAAACATATTTTTTTCAGGTCCAACAAGACAGTGAACACCAGAGTTCCAATTATATAAGTACCATTAAACAGAAATTGGGCCTACATGTGTTACTAGTCCAGTGGTTCTCAACCTTTCTAATGCCACGACCCTTTAATACAGTTCCTCATTTTGCAAGTGTTCTTTCACAGAAATTAAAGCTAAACTGACCCATGGCGTGAGGATCTATTGTTCATGATTGTATATAAATTGTTTTTTTTCTGGGGTTTCTCAGTTCAGCTCTGCCTCTAGTCTCACCATGCCCATCTTGCTCTTTTCCAGTGCTCCAGACAGACAAATGCTCTATCTCAATCTCCCCCACAAGGCTGCTGTGTGGATGGCGCCCCCACCCCGGCCAAGCTGCTTGCCCTACCACGATGCCTGTGAAAGGGTCGTTCGACCCCCAACGTCCCGACCCCCAGATTGAGAACCACTGTACTAGTCCCATTCCTCCTGGAAACAAATAAACAAACGCAGGCGCACATACCTGTGTGTATCTTAAGGAGATAATATTCACGAACACAACTCATATTTGGAAACACCATGCATTCTGTTAGCTATTGGCAGCTGCACAGGTCAGAGTCCTCAATCGAATTACAAGCACACATCAAGAGGTCACAGCAGCCACACAGAAATAAGGATGTATTCCTAGATTGTTTACATGTGCATTGAACCAATATCCTTTGAATGTTGTACTGGAACTCCCAGATTGCACTAACTACCATCCTGCTACACAGAGAATCCCAGTTTCATCCATAGCATTTGGTATCAGAGACATTTTTGGGTCTATTAGTTATGAAAAAAAGGATTTTACTGCAGAAAATAGCATGGGCTGTATTTATTTTAAGCCGTATTTTGCAATACACTCTTGAATGCCTCCATTCTGAGTACACAGATTACTGGAATCCACTGTTTTCTCCAGAGCATCTGGATGTTCTGCAGTCAGATTTTGGCAGCGGAGCATAAACATCTGCACAATCCAGAATGTTTGTCCTTTTGGCACTTGGTGACTAATTTGCTGCAAATTAACTAACTTTACTCTTGGCTCTCCATCAGCAACCATTAACTAGGAATACAGAACGGCTTTTAAAATAATTTTACAACAAGTTGGCTGGCAAGGATGTAGATCAGGGGTAGTCAAACTGCGGCCCTTCAGATGTCCATGGACTAAAATTTCCATAAGCCTCTGCCAGCATGTCCATGGACATCTGGAGGGCCGCAGTTTGACTACCCCTGATGTAGATATTCTCTATTCTAACCTTGGACCAGACCAACATTTGTATGAAATAATGTTATTCCTTTCTTCTGCACCCATGGGAGGTGGTGAGGCAACCTACAATCTTGAATGAACTAATCAGCTTTGGGTTAGGGAAAAGCCTGAACGGGAAATGATGTGGGAACACTGTATATATTACTTAGGAATCCTGAGGAAGAAAGGCGAGACTTGTATTTAAACATTTCAAACGTTTTTATGCTACGTGATCTTACCAGCAGACACTTATTTCATTATCCTCCATTTTAGAGGACCCAGCCAAGTTTTCACATCACTTCCTCATTCATTTTGTCTTCTGTTCCACTCCTGTAAATCAGTTTTCTCCCCTGAACTAGAGGATTTTCTCTACTTTGCAGGGCCTCATTCAGTACTTGGCGATCTCCCTGCCTCCATTTCCATAGCCTCCGGTCTTATATTCATAGCACACAACTGGATGAATTTTACTACACAAGTATTGCAATGGACTTTGTAAAAACAGATAGTAGAAGAAACATTTGGTTTTCTTCACAGGAAGAACATTTAAAGGGTTTTTGGTTACCTATAGAGTTGAGCGTCAAAGAATTGAGGCTTTTGAACTCTGGTACTGGAGAAGACTCTTGCGAGTCCCTTGGACTGCAAGGCGAACAAACCGGTCAGTCCTAGAGGAGATCAGCCCTGACTGCTCTTTAGAAGGCCAGATCCTGAAGATGAAACTCAAATACTTTGGCCACCTCTTGAGAAGGAAGGACTCCCTGGAGAAGAGCCTAATGCTGGGAGCGATTGAGGGCAAAAGAAGAAGGGGACGACAGAGAATGAGCTGGCTGGTTGGAGTCACTGAAGCAGTAGGTGCAAACTTAAATGGACTCCGGGGAATGGTAGAGGACAGGAAGGCCTGGAGGATCATTGTCCATGGGGTCGCGATGGGTCGGACACGACTTCGCACCTAACAGCAACATAGAGCTACAGGAGCCTTTCAAAACCAGCTTTGTCAGAGTACCCCACAAATCTCTCACCTCTAAGCCTCGAGCACGATTCACCAAACAATATACTTCTGTGAGTGACATTATTCCTCCCCGCTCCTGTTGATATATAAGGCCAGTTACTATTGTGAAATTAATCTCATAACATGCACTTTTTCATGACAAAAAATTATTTTTCAAAACACATAACAATGTTCAGAGACAAATTACAAGTTGCACATGAATGTTCTTTAGTTAAGTTTGATACAGAGCTCAGACGTTTGCCATTAATACTTACAATGAAAACCCTGGTTTCTCTACATCCAATCAAGTGAATTAAATAAAGCCCTTGTTCACTAATTATGCATATTATAAATTGTTTAAAGAGAAACACATTACCTCCAGTGGGGCCTGCAGAATACCAGCTAGTTGCTTCGCCAACTGCATATGGTAATGTGTGCCAGATCCATAGGTTTCCCGAGTAACTGGATTAGCTATACCCATGCTCAAGAGATAGGATTTAAACCTGATAGTCTGCGCAGAAGTAAAAGATAAAAGGGGGTGGGATGCAGAACAGTTACTGAACATTCAATGCATTCTAAGCAGACCCTGTCATACTTGTAAGACTTTTTTACATACCAAGAGGAGATCAAACCCATGTACCTATCTCACCATTACTCCAACCTCCACTGAAGATCATTTCAGATTGCTACATTAGGCTGTAGTGGAAGAAGGCAAACATCTCTATCAAGACCAAAGATCATCTGTTCCGGTCATCAATCCTGCCCATCCTCCTATATGGATCAGAGACATGGACTTTACCAAAACCTGACATAAACTCGAGATCTTCCAAATGCGATGCCTGTGGCAGATTCTGGATGATCATAATCTCTATGTGATCATAATCAAAATGAGACAATTTTGACAAAATGTGACAACCAGCCGCAAATTAAAGAACAAATCCGAAAGCACAGACTGCAATGGTTTGGCCATGCCTGCAAAATGAACACCAGCAGAGTGCCTCATAAACTCCTCTGGCAAGAACGACCAACTGAATGGTCTCCAACAAATGATGTTCTCCAACGACTGGTGCAGAAGAAACCATGGCTAGAGGAAGACCTCAGAAACCAGTGATTGACTATCCATATGGCCAAAACTACTGCCACCAATCGCCAAGAGAGGAACCGTATTATAAACAAGGCAAAAAATCCAGCGGCACCTACAGCAGCGTATTGGCTGAGAGGACAACCTGCTCCACCAATTGCAAGCTAAAGGATAAAAAGAAGAAAGAAAAGATCTGACAAACTGTTGACACAGAAAAGCTTATACCCTGGAAAAGTATTAACCAAGGCTGTAGGCATAGCATTTGTAAAGTCTCAAGTTTATGTCAGGTTTTAGTAAAGTCCATGTTTCTGATCCATATAGGAGGATTGGCAGAATTAGTGTCTGGAAGAGACAAACTTTTGTCTTGAGAGAGATGTCTGTCTTCTTCCAGAGGCACCATTTGAGTGTGGCAAATGCTGATGTTGCTTGGCCAATCCTGTAGTGTAGCAATCCCCAACCTGTGGGCCGCGGACCACATGTGATCCTTCGACTAATTGGAGGTGGGCCCCGAAGGACACCTCCCCCCCTGCCCTTTACAACACACTTCAGGTGTCATTGTCTCCCATCACTCCCAGATGGGACTATCTCATTGCAGAGAAACAAGCTCAGGGTTCCCACTGATTTGTCATTGTCATGAGTTAAAATTTCCATGAAAATAAAATGTTCCTTATGTTCATTGTTGTGGCGTGTCTGTATCTTATTTTGAAGGGATGTTTAAACATTACCATAGCAATCAGAGAACGTTAGGGCAGTGGTTAAGAGTAGAGGAGTAAACTACCCCCCCACACACACTGGGCCTCAGTAAACGGCGCTGAGTGGTCCCCGGCGAGTGGTCCCTGGCATTGAGTGGTCCCCGGTGATAAAAAGGTTGGGGACCACTGCTGTAGTGGACTTCAATGGTAGATAACACTTTCTTTTCTCGCGCCAATGAGCCTAAGTATTTAAATTCTTTGACTTGTTCAATTTGGGCTGTATTGAGGTATACATTTGTTGTTGATCCGTCTGTGGTTATGACTTTGGTTTTGTCCACATTTATTTTTAAGCTGTAAGGTTGGGCAATGGAGGCAATGTCATAGAGGATGTTAGTAGCATCTGTACCGGCAAATATGGCATTATCATCGGCAAACATTAGATTTGCCAGGAAGCTGTTTTGGCCATACTGAACACGTCTATTTATGAACACTTTTCTCATAATGGCATTAACTACGATGTAAAAAAATTAGGGGAGAGTCTTCTTGGCGCACTCCAGTATGGATGGTGAACTCCTGAGATAGCTCATTTAGAATTCGCACTAGGCTTGTTGAACCATCATATGCTGTTTGGAGGAGTACGATTCTTTTGGGGGGCACATTTTCAGTTTCTAGTACTTTCCACAGAGAAGGCCAGTGGACCAAGACAAAAGCGGATTTGAAGTCAATCTTTCCGCACCTAATTCTTTCTTCTACTAGTTGACGGATGGTGAACATTTGATCAATACAGCCCCGATGTTGCCTAAATCCTGCTTCCTCTTCTTTACTAGACTGTTCATGATATTTCTGTAGCCCTGATTGTATGATCTTCATGAACACTTTGCTAATAACTGACAAGAGGCTGATGCCACAGTTATCGGTTGTCACCTTACTTCAGGATTGGCACTATGAAGGCCTTCTTCCATGGGGATGGAATGCCATGGGTGCCATATGAGTGTTAAGAGGGTGTGGAGCTGTTGTAGCAGAATGCCTTCCCAGCTTTAATCATTTCAGCAGTAACTTGTTCTGCTCCAGGTGCCTTTCCAGTCTTCAATTATTTTATTGCGCTTTTTAGTTCATTGACAGTTGGCTCATTGCTGGTGAATATATTTTCTGGCAAGTCAATAAGTGGTGGTTCTGGTGGTGGTCCCTGAGGTACATAGAATCATAGAGTTGGAAGGGGCCATACAGGCCATCTAGTCCAACCCCCTGCTCAATGCAGGATCAGCCCAAAGCCTCCTAAAGCATCCAAGAAAAGTGTTGTATATCATAGCTGTATAATAGCATTATGGTTGGATAATAGCTGGCTAAAGAATTTTTCCATCACTGCAGGCACTTGGTAGTAGATCTCGCAAAAGTCTTATCATTATCATTATCATTATCATTTGTCGACTTAAGTTTTAACATTCAGTCGTTTGAGGGTCTGATATAGAGTTCTGTATTCATGCCTGGATGCAGCTTCTTCCAGGTCTGCTGCAATATTGTTCCAACTAGATGTAAAGCCCATTTCACTTTGGAATGAAATGGGCGCTAGATGGCCTGGGAGCAGGGCCACCCCCCACCCGAGGCTCTCTCGAACCTTCTCCCGGCCGGCAGAGCAGCCTCGCGCGTCTATGACGCGGCAAGGCCGCTCTGCCGGCCAGGAGAAGGCGGTACGGCCCACCCCTCACCCGTGGCTGTCTGGAGCAGCCGGGCGAAGCAGCCAATGGGGAGCCGCGCTTTGCGCGGCTCCCCATTGGCTGCTTGGGGCGGGATGGAAACTTGGAGGGGCCAATCAGGAGCCGCTTTGCGGCTCCTGATTGGCCCCTCCGAGTTTTTATCCTGGACAGGGCCCGCCCTAACTCCTCCCACAGTGCCCTTACTGCTTTATTCAGTCCGCGGTGCTCTGCGCCGCAGGGCTGTTTAAAGATAGGCTTCAGTTTGTCAGATACAAAGAACGGAACTCCGTGAACCCTTATATCCAGGTAGTATGTATCTGACATGAAATCTTGCACTCACATTTTGTTCCAACCTCTATCTCTCACAATATCCTTATGTCACCATAGCAGCCGCTTATTCTATCACGTGTTCCGCTATCGCAAACCAACAAGACCTCCGAAAGAGAAGAGGAGGAAACCACTGCTATAAAGGGAAGAAGTTGCATCTGTTTTCCTCTGTGAGGTGAAGGAGAATGATCTTAAGTACAGAACAGCCAGGATTTAGCGCATGAAGGGAAGCAACTAGAGATTCTCTAGCTGGGAAGGAAATGTAGCAGGTTTTTTTCAAAATCATTCTTTCTCTACATCCAAGGCGATTTCCTGCCCTTGATTTAAAAGGGGCTACTATAAGGAAGTCACTCCGTCTAGCAATGCTCATTGTAGGTTGTCATGAGACTATCTAGTTTTGGGAAATTTGGCCTGTCTGCTGCAGAGCTGAAGACGTTATGAGGAGCACCAGCATGAATGCGTGTGTGAGACCGCAATATATGCATTCAAGTATGAGGATGAACATGTGGAACAAGTCTGACTCCAGAAGCATCTTTAAAACCAATGAAGTTTAATTCTAGGAATAAACTTTGGTGGGCAAGCATATTTCATCAGGTACCATGATGAACATGTGGATATGCGCTATGAGAATATTACCAGTTCAGAGTTTCGAAGGTTTGCAAATGTCCTAGCACACGTAATACATTCGCATGCATAGCATTTATCAACCAAGTTATCAACATACAAACTGACCTCATCTTCAGTGATGTCCCCTTGCTTCTCTTTGATCTTATTAGCAATCGATTTGGATAATTCCACCATTTCTTTAGCCTGTTAAACACATAATGCAGACACCAAGATCATTCCATGAGCACTGCTGCCCTCTTGTTTCTCTGTATGGGACCAGCACCTTTCAGCTCAGAAGGGAGAACAAATAAGGGGATAATAACTTCAGACCAATACGACTACCCATTTGAATCTATCCAAATAAGGGGATATTTTACCTTTTCCATTAGTTTGCTGAGGTCTTCAAAAGCCTGAAACAATAAAAACACACCTGCAATTACATTCTGCCTAGAGGGAACTTTAAGTTTAATATTAACACATGAACAGTTAAATTAGTAAATGTTAGGGTACAACATGCTTTATAGCCTGAACATGCCCTGCATGTGAATAGTGCATGGAGTGTTGAGGTCCCAAGTTTCCTGTCCCTAAATTATGAGACTGCAGCACATGTGCAGCCATGGATCAACAGAGCCAACTCTGATATCGAAACTTGTACTTAAGGATTCACAGCTTCACAAACAGCGAACATCCCCAACTTTAACAGGGCACTAAAACATGCAACATGACATTTATTTGTCAGATTCATAACACAGTTGGAAATTCACATCTGTAACAGACAGCACTATAAAAATAAGATTCCAAGTGATGAAGTAATAGGGAGTAAAAATTCCTCACTGAGGGGAGGGTTGAGCGACAGGCAGTTCCAAGCACTCTCATTGGGCTGGAGGATTTCTTCATTTATACAATTTCAGTCTTAAAATTAATTTCAGTCTTAAAATTACTCAAGATTTCAGAAAATACAATATTCTGAAAATATAGTTCAAAATATATAAGTCCACAACTGTTGCCCAATGTCATATCTTATACAGAGAAAGAGAAGTGGGGCAATGCATAAATATGTCAATTCCTTAGACGGAGTATACTTGGTAGATTTAGGCAGGGTGGTCAGTTGAAATTCCTATGTGCCGCAAGGCCTCAACCACAGGCCCAGCCAAATAAGTCTGTATTATAGGCCCTGTAGAACTGCTTAAGGTCCCACAGGACCTTGATCTCACCAGGTAGAGTGTTCCACTGGGCTGGGGCCAGGGCAAAAAAGGTCCTGGTTGAGGCCATTTTGATTTCTTTGGGGCCGGTGAGCCTCCTGAGCTGATTTTGATTGCTTGATCCAAATGTTCTTTGGGAAAGGCGGTCCTGAATATACGATGGCCCTAGACTGCTTAGGGCTTTAGAGGTTAGAACCCAAACCTTGAACTTTATCCGGTCTTCAATCTGGAGCCAGTGCAGCTGGGAAAGAACAGACTGAATATGTGCTCTCCAGAGGGTCCTTACATGCTGTCCCATTCAGGACCAATTGAAGTTTCCAGAGCAACTTCAGGGGCATCCCTGAATAGAATGAGTTACAGTAGTCCAGGCTGGAGGTGACTGCTGCATGGATCACAGTGGCTAAGATGGAGGCTGACAGGTAAGGTGCTAATTGTTGTGTCTGGGGAAGGTGGTAAAATGCCTGGTGAGCAACATTAGTGACCTGGGCCTCCATAGACAAAGAGGCATCCAGGATTACTGCCCGACTCCTGATGGTCACCAAAGCTGTTAATTAGACCCTGTCAAGAGCTGGCAGTTGCACTGTCTCACCTGGGGCATGCCGACTCAGCCAGAGGACCTCTGTTTTAGCTGGATTTAACTTCAGCTGACTCTGCTTAAGCAAATCTATTCTGATTCTGGTTGGCATTCTGACAAAACCTGCATCTAGGGAAGACCTGTCTGTGCTTAGTCAACAAAAAGAGTGTTTAATAAAAGCTGAAAGCAGATCTACAGAGTGTCTGAAGAACCGAGACAATTATTTTGGCAATTTGGGCAATGAGGTGATATTCCCAATTCAGGCCAAAGGAGAGGAGAGTTCTTCTAAGTAGAGAAGGAGGATCTCTTCCTGGTTAAAGAGAAAATTGGATGTGAGGATTTCCTTACACTTGTGTGATAGAATATGTGTAGCAGACTCCTCAGAAGTCAAAGCCAAACTGGTACTTCTAGGAAGAGAAATTTGGGGTACTAGCAGAAGAGTACCAGCCTTCTAGAAAACAGGGAAGTTCAGAACACATAAGAAACCAGAAAAACCAGAAAAATACATGCTTTATTTAAATACACAAGCCAAAACCTCTCAACCTCAAAACCTCAAAGAAATCTCAACATCTAAGAAACAGCTTAAAAACCTCTCAAAAGCCTGTAATAAGGAACTTCAATGTGTAAAATAATTGATTTGTATTTAAAAGCTTGAATTCCTCATTCCATCTGCCTTTCTATCTTTGTAAAATAAAATATTTTGTTTGAACGCCTCAGTGCCATTCTGACAAAGGTTTTAGAAAGACATTTCTTACACCTTCTCGAAAAGTTTCTAGGCTGAGTAAAGCCATACATTTTGTCAGTGCCAGGGTGGGACAGTCAGCTTTATTTTATATCAAAAAAACCACACTGTGGTCTGTGGGAACAAAACTTAATTTGGGAGAGAAATTTACCTCAGAGTGGGAAAGTGTGTGTGTGTGTGTGTGTGGGGGGGGGTCGTCATATTAATACATTATCTCAAGAACATAAACAAAAGCTCCCCAATTTTAAAAAAGGAAAAAAGCTAATTGGATAAATAAATGAGCACAGCAAATGTGGCTCTCCCTCTGATAGGGGCAGATCTAAGTACAATGTGCACACACCTAACAGGAATTTCCTCCGACAAACAATGGCTGAGGGAATTGATTTCTATCAGCAACAAACAGCAGGTGCAGGAAACCGATTCTAGAACACAGGGCACCAGTTCTGACATTAATATTCATAATATGCAGGAGTTCACTAATCCACCCCTCTCTCCCGCACAAACTTTTCCATCACCCCCAATTTGATTTCTTTTATCCCCTGACAAACAACTGTAAAAGAATAAAGGTGGATCTATCCATTACCAGATAAACATAGCTCCATGTTCCCACCTCTCACCTTCCCTCAATATAGTATAGTGAAAGGGAACATGAGACTTTGTGAAATTATGCTAAAGGTTCCTCCCCTCTCCTCTGCATTCCACCGATTGAAGTTCTTTTTGACACATCCCGGAAGATGACAGAAGGATCACACGGCTGCCGTAACATGCAGTTCCCTTCTCAACGTTAGAAATAACCTTTATAATAAATAAGCCATTCATTTGTATCAATCCTATTTAATCTGCTGCATTGAAGAACAATAAGAACTCACAACAAGGCTACTCAGGAAAGCAGGACATTTCTGGCAAATAAGTGAAAATGATTTTGAAACCTTGTGCAATATTAGTTTGCAGTAATTTATTTATATTTTATTACATTTATTACATGTGGCTCAGGGAAGTTTACAGTGAAAGATGTGTAGTACAGTAGAAAGAAAGTGTCATGAATTTTATAACATATCAAACAGTGGAACTCGTAACATTTTAAACTATAGAACCTTTAAACTATACACCTGTGCAACTGAGTAATTTTTCCGTATATTTGTTGGTGCATTTTCTAGGAGGGTTGTTTGGTGGTGGGAGGGGCCTCTCTAAAACTCAGACTCCCTTATGAGAAAACAGTATATTTTTCAATGTCTAGTTTCTACCACAAACTATCCTGAATTTCCTACAAATACTGGATACAGTCCTTTATGCCTGAATCACGCAACGTGTATATATTCCATCTTTAGTATGCAGTAATGTATCATTTGAAAAATCCATGATTCTGATTGTGTAAAGTCAGACTACACAAGAATTGCCCAATTCAGATAAAATGGCAGTTCTGCATGTCAAGACAATTGTGTAACATGTAGCAGGAAATGTATTAACTGAAAGAGGGCTTGTGCATCCCTCCTCCCCCAACATAAACTAGGATACATTCAGGATTCAAGCTATGACATTAATGAGAAAACGAGACTTCCCCACAACAGAAGTAGTACACTGAGGAAAGATATCCGCATCCTGTGCAGAATCCAGTAAAAATGGTGCCACTTTTGGGTTGAAAGCATCCTTCAATAAGGATACTGATTCTGAATACAAAAAATACCTACTCCTTCCCTTCTAGAGTTGTGAGCTCTGGGTTGGGAAATGCCTGCAGACCTTTTTTGTGGGCGGGGACAGTAAGTGGGTGGGATCTGGGGCAGGGAGGGACCTCAGAGGAGCATAATGCTATGGATTCCACTCTCCAAAGCAGCCATTTTCTCCAGGGGAGCTGATCTCTTTAATCTGGAGATGAACTATAAGTCCAGGGGATCTCTAGGTCACACCTGGGGACTGGCATCTCTATCCTCCACCCACCCTGCTTTCTAATCTGAGGGTGGCTGTCTGTGCATCTAGTGTAGCATCATAGGGGCAGAGTAATATTCAAAGTAACTCAAGTGCAGACAGTGGACATGGGCTTCTGGGAGGCAACGTGTCTTCTTAAAGAAGAAGCTTAAGGTCACTTTAAAGACTTCAAAAAGTGTGAATGCAAAATATGCTACTCAACTGTATTTGGAGTTTACAGACTTCTACAGTGAAAACCTAAAATGCATGACATTGATAATGTAAAGAACCTACCTCAGATATGTTTTTATCCATCTCCTTTCTTCTTTCTTCTAATTTCCTCTCAATACCTACTATTCCAGCAGCTCTTATTCTTCCAGTCTGAAGAAAGGAAAATACATCAAATAAATGTTGTATTGGGAGAACTATCTCAACAACGGTATATAGTAAGACAACACAAAAATCCACTATGTCTATAAGGCCAATAATATACTCATAGATGCTGTCAGTATCAATACAAATTTATATATCAAGACACTTCAGTTCATATTCAGTATACAAATTCAATCCACAATGATTGAAGTGACAGGTTCAAAAACCAATCCAAACAGCTTTTTCTTTTTCTGGCACAGTGTCTAAAAAAATAGTTTCACTGGCTTTTACAAACTTGCAGATGTTGGAGATTAGACTTGCATATGCTCAACAAGGCAAATTTAGACAGCATCCTAAAAAACAGAGACATCACCCTGCCTTCAAAAGTGTGTCTAGTCAAGGCTATGGTCTTCCCAGTTGCAATGTATGGCTGTGAAAGTTGGACAATAAGGAAGGCCGAGCATCAAAGAATTGAGGCTTTTGAACTCTGGTGCTGGAGAAGACTCTTACAAGTCCCTTGGACTGCAACGTGAACAAACCGGTCAGTCCTAGAGGAGATCAGCCCTGACTGCTCCTTAGAAGGCCAGATCCTGAAGATGAAACCCAAATACTTTGGCCACCTCATGAGAAGGAAGGACTCCCTGGAGAAGAGCCTAATGCTGGGAGCGATTGAGGGCAAAAGAAGAAGGGGATGACAGAGAATGAGGTGGCTGGATGGGAGTCACCGAAGCAGTTGGTACAAATTTAAATGGACTCCGGGGGATGGTAGAGGACAGGAAGGCCTGGAGGATCATTGTCCACGGGGTCGCGATGGGTTGCACACAACTTCGCACCTAACAACAACAAAATGCTCAACAGACATTTTTAGGCTTGCAAATACTTGAAGGACATACTCAAAAATGCACCAGTACCTGTGGACCTTTGTTAATCTGAATGGTCTGAGAAGCAGGCATGGTCTCCCATCTCCGCTGCGTCATCTCTTCTGATAGCCGCCTATAGAACTGCATAGGAGACGTATACAAATTGATTAAGCAGACAAAACATATTGGGGCATTAGTCATAGCTAAATGAAGAACATCCACTGTAATATCATCTCACTCAACAGACTAAAATATATGCATACCTCTATCTGACCGTGTTCTTTGAATGAAAGCTTGATGTAGGAATACTTGCTATTCTGAAGAGGGCCAGGATCCTTGTTGGAAGATGCTGGATGAAGATGGACCACGATTTTGGCACTATTTTGGAAAGAAGAAGGGGGGAAAGATGGACTTTGAAATTACAGACACTGCTTCTAAAAAAAAACAACAACAAACAACTGATGTAAGTTTATATAAAAGTTTGGCTTAGATAAATTACCTTTTTCCTATTCCGGCTGCTTGTTCCTCGATGAAGATAATTTGAGAAAGTGGAATGGCCATACAACATTCCTGTATTAAGAAACCAAGAATGAAACAAATCTGGTCAAACATATAAGTACTTCAGTGGCCAATAAAACGTAAGCATTATTTTTTGCAATTAGCAACTGGTATGCCTTGTTTGATTATGCATGTAGTGTGATGTAGCAGCTGGAGTACTGGATGAGGATCTGGGAGATCCTGGGTTCAAATCCAACTCAGCCATGAAGCTCACTGGCCAACCACTGGCTTTCAGTCTAAGCTACCTCACAGGACTGTTGTGAGAATAAAATGGAGGATAGGGAAACTGTCCACAATGCCCCAAGATTTGAGGAGAAAAGCCAGAATAGGAATGCAATAGATAGTCCCCCTTCAATTTTTTTTTTTTTTTAGGAATGTATATTCCACCCTAACTTGGGAAACCCAGGGCAGATTACAATACAATAATAATACAATACAAAATACATATAAATCACACAAATATAGATTAAAATTTAAATTAACTAGTATTAAATGTAACAATTAAACTTCAAAAACATCATTTATTTTAAAAGTTATATCCCGCCTCTCCCGACAACGTCAACTCAAGGCAGCTCACAGAATATAACAATAAAACAAAATCCTGTAAAATACTATACAACATTAAAACGGACATATTCCCAACAAACCTTCAGTTAAAAATCTAGCATCAAACATCTAAATATCAAGATGGCGGTAACATTTTTTAAAAAAGACCTCACAACTTCGCTGCTCCAGCCTCAAGCCACTACCATAGCTCTCAATGGTACCTATACAGGCTGTTGATCTTCCTTGTTTCACGTCTAACACATAGCACTTAACATAGGGCGGAACCCCCATATCATAACCTCAGCCACCTCACCCCCCCAGCCTCAACCAAATGCTTGGCGGAAAAGCTCCGTCTTAAAGGCCCTCCGGAACCTTGATAGTTCCATCAGGCTCCTAGCCTTTCCGGGAGCTCATTCCACCAGGTTGGGGCCAGGATTAGCTATTACACATTAAAATTGCCCACAATACTTGTCTCTCGCATGGGGCAAGGGGGGGGAGTCGAACAAAACAGCCCTCAATAGGACTGTTGGCTTGGCATCGCTCTGCTGCTCCCTGCCAGCCCCCACCCCCCAAAGCAGTTAAGTTAAAATGAGAGTACTTCCCACTCTGGACTCCAGGCATTACCATGTGCAATGAGCCTTGACCAGCAAGGATTTTTATGACCAGCAATGCCCCTCCCCTCTCCACCCACTCCAGACGCATTATTGGCCATTGGGGCGGGTGGGTCAATATAACAATCGCACCAATCGGCAAAACCTTTCTGGGGCTGTCGAGAAACCCCAGGGCTTCATGAAAATCCTTTTGAGAAAGCCTGTTCCAGGGTCTCACCTAAAAATCTTTCACATCACTTCCTACTTGATCCTTTTGATCAGAGATGCCAGGAATTGAACCTGGGACCTTTCACATGCAAAGAAGATGCTCCACCCCCCTTCCCTAGTTTAGGAGGACTATGAAGTCTGTTTTATTTTTTACATTTATTACATCCCTGTACAAATTTTGAGAGGCTGATTTATTCCCTTCAGGCTACAAGAAATCTGAGCTATGAAGAGCAGACTATCCTCTGAAAAACTCCAGAACAAAACTGGGATTTGAACCTCAGATCCAGCTGCAACTTCCCTCACAAATTCAAAGACTCATCTCTACTCTGACATGGGAAAGGTTCTTGTTGGAGACACCCCCCCCCAAAGGGGTCACAATAAAAATGAATCCCGAAATCAAAGCATGCTCTGAAATTATTTCCTAGACACAACTGTAAGGGACTCGTTTAGCAAGCACCGCGTGCCAATTAGAAGATTTATGTGTCTTTTGACACCTGGGAAAACAAAGCACTGTGCTGCACTAGAAAGATAAGGAAAACAGACTTTGTAAGTACAGCTGATGTCTACCCATTTTCGTTCGGTTTTCACAGAGCAGGGAGCATTTAGAATAATTTATACATGCTGCAACTTCAGAACGCAAGCACTGTCCACCAGTGATAATAGGAGTTGGAAAAATAACCTCAGCTGGTTAATGCCTGCCTGCAATTTAATTCAGGGAGTGGAGTTATTCACAGTTCTGCCACAGTGATGGCTTGGTTCAGTTTATATTAATTAAGTAAAATTAAAGTCTTATTTTTATAACCCACCCTTCCCATTAGGCTCAGAGAGGGGAACGTCAGTTGATAAAAATACAATCCTGAATATAAATTAAAGTAACATTAAAACAGTTCAAACATCTTGCTGCTTCTAGACCAAAAGTTTGTGTGCAGGGATATACAGAAAAAAAATTTCACTGGTGCCTAGCTGATAGGTGCGATATTATTTTTGAGCCGGAGTGCTTTGTGGAGTATTGTTTTAGACCAAAAGCCTGTGTTATTTAGAACAACAACACATGGAGGGAAAGGAACATAAAAAGGAAGGGGGAGGAGTAGAGGCCAAGATCAGAAACTCAAGAAAATGAAAACAAGAACTTGAGAAAAAGATATGTGCCATCAAATGTGGGGGCCAGCTGGTGTGTCAGGGAATAAAATTTTAAAAAAATTAAAAGCCGGGGGGGGGGGAAAGAACAGAGACATGAAAGAGTAATAATTTGTACCCCCTCCAAAAGATTTTGTCTTCCAAGTAGAGATGAGCACAAGCCAGCTCACAAGCCAAAGTTTAGACCAAATTTGGGCTGCTTCAGAGCCTGGGAACCAATGTTCAGGTCCACCACTCAGTGTTAGGTTTAAATGGCTAGGAGCCATTTCACTCTTTGGTTCTGCCCCTTCCCCTGATCCCAAGAAGCTACGCTGGAATCATGGCTTTCTCTCAATGTCCCATCCTTTCTGGATAGATAGTACCCATCAGGTCAGTCTGAGAATGCCCCCCATATCCTCCTGGTTAATTTGCTTATTCTTCTGCGTGCCTGAGAACTCCTCTTGGTATGGAGAAATGCCAACCAGATGTCAATGACCGGATTCTCCTGCTTTTGTTACCATAACTGGGGCCAGTTACCTTACTATTAGATATCCTAGATGAGGAGCCTAGAATGGATCATGTCAAGAGGTGGAACAATTTGAAAATCCCAACCCTTCCTTCAGAATTGCTTCTTTCAAGACTGTCTGTGCTTTTCTTTAACTGCTACTCATCAATGTTCCTCCAACTCTGGACCATATTTAGTCCTTCCTTATCAGGTTGCCTTTAGGGGGAAGGGGTGCATTTTTTCATCTGGATAAATTCACATATTCATGCTTTTACGCATAGCAAGGGGATGCTCTTAAAAAGGGGAGACTACTCTGTGGGTGGATGTGTTTTCCTGCTTTCACAATTTATACAGGAGTTACTGACATTTTACTGAATATCGATTGCTTACACAGTGATGGCGAAATTAACCACAGATCCAACATTCATTATATTTCTCTAGACATTGCAAATATACCAGAGAAATGCAATACTTACGTGATTTTTCTGATCTCTCCATATCAACCTGTGTGTACTCAACAGCAATACCCCTACATCATATTTCACCTAGAGTGAAAAGAGGCATATTGAAGGTATTCAGTTCACATATTTTTGCTGTTATGTCCTTTTAAGATTGGCAGCATTAGAAAAATGCAAAGCAAACGTCCTGTTTTCAGGAAGCCAAGTTCACAAAGCAACAATATCCACCACAAAAACCACCCATAAATTGTACAGCATAGAAAGGATGAAGCACCACTGTAGATCAGTCATTTAAGACAGGGGTAGTCAAACCTGTGGTCCTCCAGATGGATCCATGGATTACAATTCCCATGAGCCCTTGCCAGCGTTTGCTGGACCATCTGGACCACATCTGGAGGACCACAGGTTGACTACCCCTGATTTAAGATACCCAAGAGAAGCACAAGGTTCAGCCCCTGGCATCTCCAATAAGGATCAAATCATTGGTGATGTAAAAGACCTCAACCTGAGACCCTGAAAAGCTACTGCCTATCTGAATAGAGAGGACAATATGGTTTTTGATGGATCAATGGTCCAGACTGGGGCTGATTCATGGGTTCAATGTGCTCAATCAAACCTAAACATACATTATGAGGGCTGATATAACCCTGTTGTTTTACTTGGGGGCACTATAGATATTCTACAGCAGCTGCAGACAGACCATGCTCTGAGACTCTTGGGGCACTTGTTGCTAGTCTCAAATTCCGAATGATTGTGGTCCAACGTCTGGGAGAACAGGACATGGTCAGTTTGGCTGGAATGATAGAAACTGGGACCTGAGAAAAGGGTGGAAGAAAACAAAGATGCCTTAAGAAAAAAAAACTGAGAAGACATGGAATCACTTCTCCTTAACTATGGCCATGAAAGTAGCATGGCTGGCCATTTTCAATCTTCACCAAGCCAAACTACTAGTGCCCTATCTGGCCCCAGAACAACTAGCCACAGTGGGTCATGTGATGGTCACTTCAAGACTGGACTTCTGTAACTTGCTCTATACGGGTCTTCCCTTATCCCTGATCCAGAAACTGCAATTGTTACAAAATGCGGTGGCCCCGGTTCTGACCAGGACCCCACAAAGAACTAACATCCAGTTGGTCCTCTGGCAACTGTACTGGCTATCGGTTGTATTCCGGACCTAGTTTAAGGTGTCGGTCTTGACCTTTAAGGCCACCTCCACCAGGTATTTGCTTGAGTCCAACCAACCCAGCAAAACACCCCCTACATGACCTGAACCAGCCTGACCTTCCTGGGGGTTGTTTTAGTTGTCATTGTTGTTATATTATCGTTGACCAAAGCCATTGGATTTTTGCTGATTTAGATCCACTGTTGGATTGCTGCTGATGTGTTATTTTATGACTGTGTTATATGTTCAGATTGTTCTAGGTATTACCCCTGGAATGTTGTATGTGAACTGCCCGGAGCCGTATGGAAGGGCAGTATAGAAATCTAATAATAAAACAAAAGAAATATGTGGTCTGGGCTCCGCGCATCTAAAGGACTACCTCTCTGAATATTTCCCTAGTAGAGCCTTGTGCTCAGTCAACAGAAACAAGCTAGTAGTAAATTTGGCTGGCCTAGGCCATAGCCAGGATCTTTTTGGCCCTGGCTCCCGCCTAGTAGAATGAGCTTCTAGAAAACATCAGGGCCCTGCTGGAGCTCCCCAAGTTCCACAGGACCCATAAACCAGAACTCTTCCACCAGGCCTACGATTGAGGCCAGTAAAATAGTTAACTTCTAAATTGGGGAAGAAATGGAGGTAGTGACAGATTTTATTTTCCTGGGCTCCAAGATCACTGCAGATGGGGACTGCAGCAAAGAAATTAAAAGACGCTTGCTCTTGGGGAGGAAAGCTATGGCAAATCTAGACAGCATCCTAAAAAGCAGAGACATCACCCTGCCAACAAAAGTGCGTCTAGTCAAGGCTATGGTCTTCCCAGCTGCAATGTATGGCTGTGAAAGTTGGATCATAAGGAAGGCTGAGCGTCAAAGAATTTAGGATTTTGAACTCTGGTGCTGGAGAAGACTCTTGCGAGTCCCTTGGACTGCAAGGCGAACAAACCGGTCAGTCCTGGAGGAGATCAGCCCTGACTGCTCCTTAGAAGTCCACATCCTGAGATGAAACTCAAATACTTTGGCCACCTCATGAGAAGGAAGGACTCCCTGGAGAAGAGCCTAATGCTGGGAGCGATTGAGGGCAAAAGAAGAAGGGGACGACAGAGAATGAGGTGGCTGGATGGAGTCACTGAAGCAGTTGGTGCAAACTTAAATGGACTTTGGGGAATGGTAGAGGACAGGAAGGCCTGGAGGATCATTGTCCATGGGGTTGCGATGGGTCGGACACGACTTTGCAACTAACAACAACAAAATTGGTCTCCCTTCTACATCATACCCTATCCAGGGTCCTATGGTTCTGACTTTAGACTTCTGGTTTTAGATTTTTTATTTTTTTTTTATAAATTTCAGCATGTTTAATGCGATTGACCTGTATTATAATTTTCACTGCCATGAGTCTGCCTTTGGCAGAGAGGTTCAGGTGAGTAGCCATGTTGGTCAGAAGCAGCAGAACAAATTTTGAGTCTGGTAGCACATTTAAGGCCAACAAAGTTTTATTCAAGGTATGAGCTTTCGTGTGCATGCACACATCCTCAGATACAATGTAATGGGAGGGAAATAATCACTTCATACTTACAGGCAAAGTGTGAGAGTAAATTAACATTCAGCATAAAGAAAAGGGTTAACAGATTCCAGAGATAAATAGGAAAAACCAGCAATTTGGATTTGTTTGTCTTCACTTGAGATCGAATTACATAGGAAACCTTTTCTATACAATAAATAGCTACCATTCCAAACTTTGCGTTATACTATAGTCATAGTTACGTTACAGTCTACTCATTTAAATCAATTATTCAAATTAAGAGATAAATAAAGAGGACATCTAGCCTTTCTGAGGGATTGTTAAGAATGCAGGTTAGCATCTTTCTTAGGTTACAGTACAATCTATTAGCCCAAATCAATTATTCCAAATAAGAGATAAATTAATCTACAGAGGACATTTGGCCTTTCTGAGGGATTGTTAAGAACACAGAAACCAATGTCCATCTTTAGTCCTGGGATTCCATTGTTTTGAGTGTTGTAATAACTTTCATTTCAGCCATTTCCCTTTCCAAAATGGCTACTTGTTTGGCAGAGAGGGCAGGTATACATTTAAATAAATAAAGCATTCAGTCAACCCCTCCCATCTGTAATGAAATAGTCCAGCAGCTGATACATCCTGCTGCTCTCTCTTTACTGTCAAGGGCACTGAATTACATCCCAATCCTAGACACGTTCTTCCCAAGCGGAAGCAAGTAAAAGTTTGAGTTGCACAGATCCTCTCATGATAGTGGCTGATTTCATAAAGAACCCACTCCTCAATCAACCATTTCTTTATTTGTTTTTACATTTATGTCCAACCATTTCCTAAAGGCACAGGGGAGAGACTACCTACAGTTGAACTTTGTCAATCTTGGGGCTGCCACAGGATTTAAACATATTTTCATGTCAGTTCCTAAACTCTTTTATTTGTGCCATTATTTATGGCCATTCACAGATCTTCGTAACTACCTTATCCCAATCTCAATTATTGCCCAGTAGTTGAGAAGCACTGTTCTAGAAAATCCTTCCTGGCAAACCCCCTCCACACACACACCCTCTCTCTACCTATATGTAATGGTGAGAATATTGTTTCACTGCATCTAAGGAAGTATGCATGAACATGAAAGCTTATAGCCTGAATAAAACTTTGCTGGTCTTAAAGATGCCATTGGCCTCAATCAGGGAACACAATGACATGAATTATCTTGATCTTGGTTGCCAGTGATGAATAACACCATAAAAATCACAGATCCAGTAACGAATGGTGCTAAAAAGACACATACTAAAAACATAGATCCTTGTAATAATTGTTAGATACATTCCACCAAAATCCATTATCCCCCATTTTATCAATGTTCCATTTACTGGATCACTAAACACACAAATGCAGTGTCTCATAGTTCTGCCAAAGCACATAATCTGCATTCAAAAATAATGGATGCTCATGGATTCTTCTGTACACCAAAAGAACTGGAACACCAATATTTTGAACCTCACAGACTCTGTCCTATAAGGCAGTGGTCCCCCGGGGACCACTCAACACCTTTTACTGAGGTGTGTGGGGGGGTAGTTTACTCCTCTACTCTCAACCACTGCCCTAACGCTCTCTGGTCGCTATGGTAATGTTTAAACATCCCTTCAAAATAAGATACAGACACGCCGCAACAATGAACATAAGGAACATTTTATTTTCATGGAAATTTTAACTCATGACAATGACAAATCAATGGGAACCCTGAGCTTGTTTCTCTGCAACGAGATAGTCCCATCTGGGAGTGATGGGAGACAATGACACCCGAAGTGTGTTGTAAAGGGCCGGGGGGAGGCGTCCTTCGGGGCCCACCTCCAATTAGTCGAAGGACCACTGGTGGTCTGCAGCCCAGAGGTAGGGGATCGCTACTATAAGGGAACACAGATGATATGCCTCAGCCTCGAACTTTGCTTCCAGCCCAAGGGCTTCAGAGTCACGGTGCAATTGTATTCCATTCGATTGCTAAGTCTGGAGCCCTCAGAATTCACTTCTTCATACTGCTAAATGGTCTAAGTAAGCACCCAACCTCAAAATCATAAAAGGCTGGAGCTCTGTTTATGGAGGTAGAGTTTGTAGATATGGCTTTGATGTGTTGGCTGATAACAAAATTAGAGGGATTCCCATGTAAAAATCACAAGGAACCCTGTTTTTGCACTAGGCTAGCTCAATCTTGCCCGATCTCAGGGTTTGTCCTGGCTAGTACCTGGATGGGGGAAACACCTGGGAAGTCGAGGGTTGTGGCACAGAGGCATGCAAAGGCAAGCCACCCCTGAGCAAATCTTACTTTGCAAACTCGACAGGGAAGCCAGTTGTGACTTGATGGCACTTTCCACCTCACGAAGCGGTGGCGCTGTTGCAGTTGTTGTGCTCGGTCTATGGACAGGGTTTTAAGACGCAATTTGATGGTGAGTTTTCAATATGCGCTCATTGATGGCGAATGAAACTTGGCTGTTCTTAAAGGTGCCTCTGGACGCGAAATTTGCTCTGCTGCTTCAGACCAACCCGGCAGCCCACCTGAATCTCCCTTGAGTGAAACTTGGTTGGACTTAAAGGTGCCCCTGGGCTCGCAATTGGCTCGGCTGCTTCAGACCAGCCCGGAGGAGCCGGGCCAGGAGAGAGGCCTGCCTGCCTCCCAGCCCCGGCCGCCCTGCCCGCGCTCCCCGCGGCCGCCCTGACCTTCTCCTCCCCGTCGTAGAGGCGGACCCCGCGCTGCTGCGTGACGAGGTTCTCGTGGATCTCCAGGAGGCCGCTGGTCCAGGAGAAGCGATCCATGGCGCCGGCCCCAGCCTGCCTACCGCCACCGCCGCGCAGCCGCTTCCGACACCTCCCCGTTTGGAGACTCAAGGGATGACGTCAACCGCCGCCATTTTGCAGGGCCACCCCCCTTCCCGCCTTGGCTCTGGTCCCTCAGAACAAGGGTAGCCAACCTGTGGTCCTCCAGATGTCCATGGACTACAATTCCCATGAGCCCCTGCCAGCGAATGCTGGCAGGGGCTCATGGGAATTGTAGTCCATGGACATCTGGAGGACCACAGGTTGACTACTCCTGCCTCAGAAGCCTCGCCGTGGCCAAGGCGTCGTGCCTTTCGGAAAAAATCACTTTCCCGGGAGTAAGCCCCGTTGGAGAAAGCGGGCTTACTCCTGAGCAGGCTGCCGCCACTGCAAGGAACATGAAACTGAGTTTGGTGCTCAGCAGAGCAGGGCTTAAGAATCGCGCCCTTCTGGCTCAATGGCGCAAATGTTGGGAGTTGCCCTGTAAACGGCGTAGGCGGAGGGCAATAGCTACAAAAAGCCTCGGCCGGCCGGGACGTGCTCTGAGCCGGTTGGGATGGGCGGCCTCGCAACAAAAAAGTCATTGTTATGAACCCGAAGAGAATTACTCAAATGAGAGTTGGGCTTGGAACTCTGCTTTTTACTGCCCGGAAGAGTCTAAGCGGCTTACAATCGCCACCCCTTCCTTTCCCCACGACAGGCATCGTGTGAGGCTGAGAGAGCTGTGAGGGAACGGCGGACACAGCTTGTAACAGGACTGTGACTAGGCCAGGGTCACCCAGCTGGCTGCATGCGGAGGAGCGGGGAATCAAGCCCGGCTCTCCAGGTTAGAAGGCGAGGCTCTCCGCCGCCACCCCAAGCTGGCTCTCCAGTATGGGACAACACAGTTACAATAATAATAAAAATCAGAGTCCAGTAGCCCTTTTAAGACCATCAAAGATTTATTCAACGTGCTTTCAATGTATGATCGAAGCCACATAAATAATCGGTCCTGCGCCTCTTAGGGAGCAATAAGGGCATGTCGCGTCTTGTTACTTAAGTATAATAAAACCAGAAGGACGGCTGGCCTCTGGAACAGCTGCGCAAAAAGAAGGGGCTTTACAAGGCGAAGCGGCTCCCGGGAGCGCGGCTGCCCTGTTTGTTTGCTTAGAGGCCGTCAGCCAAGTGTCAACCAACTAGCACTAAGACCCCCGCGCGACAGAAGGTCAAACCGCTTTGGGAAGCCAGTTTTGAAGCCCGCCTTCCCTAGGCTCCTCCCCCTTTCCCGGGAGACGCCGCGCTCGTACCAATAGCCTCCCGCCTTCCGCGCTCGCTCGTTCGAATTGACTGATTTAAGGGGCGGGGCCCCGCCCAGGCCAATCGGTGGGGGCGTTCGGGCCGCCTCGCGCGTGATTCAATTCAAACCGGAGTCCCTCGCGGATGTCGGCGACGGTTGCGGGGTCTTTCGGGAGGGCCGGTTCTCGCGAGTCGCTCAGGTAGGGGATGCCGCCTGCAATCCAGGCCGGGTTTTCTGAACTTATCTATCGCTTGGGGAGGGAGTTCTGGCTGTGTGTTCTAAGGAGAAGCGGGAATAGAGAGCGATGGATATGCGAATTCTACTGTTATGACTTGATGAGGGCTCCTGTCGTGGTTAAGAAGGGCTGCCTCTAATCTGGAGAACTGGGTTTGGTTCCCCGCTCCTCCGCATGCAGCCAGCTGAGTGTCCTTGGGCGAGTCATAGTTCTCTTAGAGCTGTTCTCACAGAGCAGTTCTCTTAGAGCCCTCTTCGCTCCACCTACTTAGGGTATTTATAGTGGAGAGGAAGGGAAAGGTGTTGTAAGCCGCTTAGAGATTTCGGTAGTAAAAAGGCCTGCTTCTCAGAAAAATGGTTTTTAATTTTTTTCCCTTATGATTCTGCACATTAAGCTTTCCTAATGTCGTACTTCTAATTTCAGGTGGTTAAACATCCTTTGCAAGATACTTTAAAAAAAAACTTTGTTGAAAATACTCTGTTGGCTGAGTAGGCAGTACTGACTTTGATGGACAGGTGGTCAATTCTGTGTAAAGTAGCTTCATTTGTGTCAATTCCTAGTTTTGCCCAGGCTTTCATTTATTTGCTAGTTTGGTGTGGTTAGGAGTCTAGGGCCGCATCTAGCCCACTGGTGAAGGAGAGAGAGCTCCAGCGGCTGATTTATGGCCAGCAGCCACTGCAAGTGTGCTCAGCGCCAGTCCCGGTGGTACATAATCATGGGAGGGATCTGTCTTCTCTAGGGCCTCTCGTAGCCCAACGGTGAAGGAGACAGAAGTTCGTCATCGGCCTGTTTATTGTTTGCATTTAGAGGTGATTTGTCTCCTCAATGCCAGCAGATCTGCTGCTGCTGGCTGATTCCCAAGGGCTGCCTGGCATTGAGAGTCCTTGATCACGTAAGTCATGACTCCATGTGATACTAAATGTCATAATTTGCTGCCAAGAGGTGCTGTGTTGACACACAACTCACCAATTTGTCAGCTCTCTGACAATGAGACCCTGAGCATGCTTGCCTCCATAGTATTGTCACTAATCATCGCTGCCCAGCAGTGCCACTGAGCATCACTGCCAAGTGTTACCACAGACTGTGGAGAAATTCAAGGGACAAGCAATGGTGCTCTCCCCCTGCCCCCCCCCCCATCATTGAGCTCTGCTCACATTACCAACACCCATGAAAGATTGCGAAAGAGATTGGACATGGGGTCCTAGGCTATGTAGATGCCATCACCTGCTGCCACTGCAAGTGAATCTTTGACACAGTTGCTGGCAAAGAATCTGAGATAATCTCAGAACTGATTATTATAAAAGCAAGGATACGATAGCCTTCTGTCTACAAAGGCCCTGAGTAAATTTGCATTCACACCTGCGTTAACAGAAAAACAGGATGTTTAGATTCGGGAGGGAAGGCTGTTTTTATTTTGGGTTGTTTTAAATTAAGCATCTCAGAGCCACCTCCATCATTTGGATGTACAACCAGCAATGATTAGATCTGTTTGTCACCTTTCCCCCTACCCTCTTTTGAAACTGAGGGATGGAAAATATATTTTATGACACATAGGGGATCCACTGGCATAGTGGCAGTATAAGTCAAATGGGAAGAGTGGCAATTGAATGCTTCAGAAAAGGGGGCAAAAAGCCACAATACAGTAATGCCTGCCTATATTGTAATGTAACATCATTCTTGACTAATCATTCCCCGTGGTACCCAGAATCAGGTCTAACCCTGGGGTTCTTTCCTTTTGACGGTAAACTTTTATTTAGTGCTCAGACATATGAGATGCTTGGGCACGTAAAGAAATTCAGATTGACAGCCAAAATATTGGCAACTGTAAACATGCAGGTTCCGCATAGTCAGGATCTTCTTTTATCCTGATCAGATCTACCAACCAATCCCGCCCACTCAAAGGCAGCTGTGCACCCCTCGAAATAGAGGGTAAGGGGGTGCTAGGAATGGAAATCCTACTTAATCCCCAGGGAATCTGCAACCCCAGCATTGGGGGTCCTTTGTATATTTTCTGGAAACTTATCCTATTGTTCCCATGTTTGGGAAGCAGTGATAATAATCTTGTTTTTGTATTTGTATATTTATGATGCAGAGTACTTGGTGTAGCCTCCGTTTGGCATTCACCATTCTTGATCGATGAAGTGGCAGCCATCCTCAGAGACAGTGTTGCTGTATACCTGTGTATTTGTGTATAAATAGATATATATGATGATATATATGTATGTATGTATATAATAGTCCTGAAGAGTGTAGGTGAAACACGTATCTTGTATGTTGCGTGACATACTAAGTATGGAGAGATTGAGGAGTTCAGATGTCATGAACAAAAGTCTCCCTCATTTGTCAAGAGGCTTATGGTCTACCATAATCACTCTTAAGGACACTGGCTTCATACATCCATTCCTCCTTTTCTACATAATGCTTTTTATTATGTTTATAATGTGTTGCTTTTTGGTCTAGTGTCTGCAACTTGGTTATTCACAACTTATATTGCAACTATAGTGGCTCACATCAGGCTATACAGTTGCTACATGTATCCCTATTTCAGTGACTGGATGGTCAGGCAGGTTGCCTTTTGTATTTTGAATCCAGTCTTCAGTGAGCCTTAGGCATGCTGTCCAGGTTGTGGGTCTGCATCATCTGTGCTCATTCCCTATTGAATGTGGCATTCATGCATCTACTGTTCCACAATTTCACGTTTTTCCATTGAAAGGACTACTGAGGCTATCCCTCTGGAAAACAGATTTCCACCCCCGGGAAGGGGGGTGGGAGGGGAAAAAAGTAGAATCCTGAAGGGATCACCTTTGGTTGAAATTCACTATTCCCTTGACTTTCCTAAGGGCTCTGATATAGTGATCTTCCACTTTCTCCTCACAGCGACCCTGTGAGGTAGGATAAGTTGAGAGTCACTGCAAATTTCCATGGCAGAGTGGGGATTTGAAGCAGGGTCTCCAAGATCATACTCTTACACTTATCACATTGAATCTCTAGTAGGGGACACCTTGATACTGTCTCCTTTGACTTTGAAATCCTCACAGATGCCTTGTTATATGACTGTTGAAAGCATAGTGCTATTATTGTCTGAGTACCTGGTCAGAACATGAATTTAGACTATAAATAAAACTCAAAATTCAGAGCTATTTAGTGTATCTTTGATTCTTTGTCGTGTAGGATTCAAGAACAGCAAGTCCTGTTTGCCCACAGATGACTCCATGGCATAAACCAAATGAATGGCACCGGGCTGCGGCTCCCTCTCCCTGCCCCCCCCCCCACAGTGAGAATCTCGCCAGACTGCGAGCAGATCGGCCGCCAAAGCGGCCGATTGGCTTGCGGCCCGGCAAGCTTCTTTCTGCGGGAGGAAGGGGAGAGGGAAGTGTGGCCGCCGGCATGCATGAAACTGCCGCGTGTGCGTTTGCGGCCCCGGGTAGTGCATGCGCGGGGGGCCCGGGTCGCCCCCCCCTGGTAGCGGTCCGCAACTGAAAGACATATGCAGTGGAGTGACCTGATCAATGATCCACATTTGTCCACCACTATGTAATAGATGTCAACTCCTGGAGAGAGGTTCTGTGGGTAGAGTGGATTCGATCCATTTTTCCGCTATGTAAGCCCACACCTACCTCCAGGGTGCGTGATCTTGCTCAGTGGTCCCCAACCTTTCTGAGGTTGGGGACCGGCAGGGCATCGGGGCGCGTCCCGTGCGGGCCACGCCCACGCATCGCCCGCGCCTGTGGGCCGTGCCCATGCGGGCGCAGCCGGCCCTGATTCCCTCTCCCCACCCTCCCGCAGTAAGAAGCTTCCCGGGCTGCAAGCTTGCGGCCTGGGAAGTTTTTTACTGCCGGGGGGGGGGCGGGGAGAGGGAGCCGCGGCCCGGTGCCATGGCCTTCGCGGCCCGGCACCGGGCCGACGGCCGCAGGTTGGGGACCACTGATCTTGCTAGTCTGCCACGTGGGACTGCACAGAAGCCACAAAAATGAAAACAGGGTTGCACTTAACTGTAACTGTTGTTCGAGTGGTCTTCTGTGCAGTCACATGACCCTCCCTCCTTCCCTGCTGCGGGCTGCTGATTGACTTGCCTGTTCCGGCAGCAGGAAGGAGAACTGAGGGAAGAGTGCTAACCCCTCCCATATCATGTGACTTTGGGCAGGAAAGTCACCCTCTGTAGGAGAGGAGTAAGCACTCTTAGGAACTTCTAGAATTGTATATGTATATATTTTGCGAGTTCTTCTCTGTGGCAGGCCTGTGATTCTGCAAAACCCATGTATGGCTGCACAGAAGGCCACTCGACGAACAACAGTTACAGTTAAGTACAACCCTGTTTATTGGTAAGAAGCATGGCGGACCTCAACAAGGGCAAGAGCCTTTTCGGTCCTGGCCCCTACCTGGTGGAACGAGCTCCCTGAAGAGATCAGAGCCTTGCCCGAACTTCCACAGTTCTGCAGGGCCTGCAAAAGGGAGTCCTCCACCAGGCATTCGCTTGAGGCCGACCGACTGAGAACATCTGCTGGACCCCCCTTCAGACGCCCTTCCATGATTGAACAGATTTCATCTCCCCAGTGTTGTTGTTATTTATGTTGTGTTATAAGTTGTTACTTGGTTGTTATGATATTGTATTGAAACTTGTATGTTATAGATTAAATTATTATAATGTTCCATGTAAAATTACATAATGTTCCATGTAAACCGCCCAGAGCTGTAAAGAATGCGTGGTATAAAAATCCAAATAAATAAATACATTGAATCCTTAATCTCTTGCTGTGGTTCTTATTTATTTCATAGGATCATAAGAGTTGGAAGGGATCTCCAGGGTCGTCATCCCCCTGCATAATGCAATAATTCACAACTACCCACAGTGATTCCCCATCACCACCACCACCACCAAAAATCTCCAGAATCCAGCCTGGCCTGAAGGAAATCCACCTTCCATCCCACAGTGGCAATCAGCAGTTCCCTGGGTATGCAAGGAAGGGCTACAAGAGAAAAACACAGACACGTTTCTTCATACTGACCCACTCACAATCTGCCTAAGTTCATAAAATCAGCATTTCTATGAGATGACAGAAATATTCTGTTGGGGAATTTATATCCTGCCGCTCTCAGTGAGCTGGCCCATCACACAATGATACATTGGTCCCCCATACAAATTTAACCTGGGAGCCCGTTTTGATTGCCAAAAAGTTGAATGATTGATATATACCTAATAAGAGTGGATGAGAGACTCATTATTTTGGCCTTTTGATTTCATTTTTGGCTTATCTATAACACTGGGAAATCAACGGTGCAGTTTCTTTGCATTGAATGGGATATGTTTCCTATTCAATGGCAGTTCATAGGCATGAGTAGCTGAAGCTGTGTTGCACCGACCACTGATTGTCAATGGCGCAGTTCTCTGCTCTGACCGGCAGTGGCTGTCCACGGTGTCAGGCAGAGGACTTTCCCATTGCCCACGACCTGGCCATTTTGGCCGGAGATGCTGACGACTGGACCTTCTGCATACTCAGCAGCTGCTCTGCCTGCGATCATGGTCACTCTCTTGGATCCTGATCACATGAATAATGCCCACAGTTCAATTATTACACTGGGGTCTCCATGCAGGGCTAGAGAAGACTGAGCTTGGGTTTCTTTTGTACCCCGCTTTTTACTACCCAAAGGAGTCTCAAAGTGACTTACGATCGCCTACCCTGCCTCTCCCCACAACAGACTCCCTGTGAGGGAGGTGAGGCTGAGAGAGCCCTGATATTACTGAAGAAGAAGAGTTGGTTCTTATATGCCACTTTTCTCTACCCAAAGGAGTCTCAAAGCAGCTTATATTCACCTTCCCTTTCCTCTCCCCACAACAGACTCCCTGTGAGGGAGGTGAGGCTGAGAGAGCTTTGAAAGAATATGATTGGCCTAAGGTCACGCGGTTGGCTGCATGTGGAGACATGGGGAAGCAAACTTCGTTCTCTATATAAGAGTGTGCCGCTCTTAACCACTATACCAAGCTAGTTCAAGAAGGAAAGGGAAGTGTGCAGCTCTCATAATGATGCTAATTCTGATAGAATAGCCCTTTCCTTTAAAGAAAACAACATTTTAGGCAAGCAAGTTTGACACTTAACTTTCTTTTCCCCTGAAATCACTTGTAGGAATGTCAGTCGAAGTGAATGCGCCAGACAAAGCGTCATTGACAAAGCAAGACATGGTAAATATGAAACATATTATTTGTTATTTATTTGATTCAATTTTGAATTCAAATGTAGTACAAGTCCTTCACAATGAAGAAAAGACAGTAAGAATTGTCTGTTTCAAGAGAGAATGAGTTAAGTTCACCCACGTACATGAGGTGGAAGGATCCTATGGGTTCTTAATTAAGATTCTAGGATTGCAACCTGGAGAACATGCTTCGGTTTCTTAAAGGCTTGCATGAAGCCAAAGGCAAGGTAGGTATGATTTCTGCCATCCATTCCTTCCCTCACAGCCTTTTTGTTAGTGCTCCTTTGCCTGCACGTGTGAGAAGTTTTTAGGAACGGGTAGCAGCAACATGTTCTCTCGACTGCATGCCAGACTTAGGCTTGCAGGGAATCCAACCCCCATCTGTACATGATGCCACCGTGTCATTTTTGAACCCATTTTAAGATAGCTATGGCCTGTATCAAACAAAATTGCGTTGATGTGTCATGTTCTAGGTCAGTGGTCCCCAACCTTTTTATCACTGGGGACTAGTCAATGCTTGACAATTTTACTGAGGCCCGGTTGGGGTAGTCTGTGCAGTGCCATACCGAGGGGAGCCCTGGCAGTGGTGGCCACCGGAGTGCACCAAAGGTGAGCCAGCGGCAGAGTAGCAGGGCAGCCTCCGAGGCAGCAGCCGGGGAGGAGGACAAGGAGGAGCCGTGGCCTGGTACCGACTGATACGTGGACCGGTCCCTGTCCCTGGACCATAGGTTCGGGACAGCTGTTCTAGGTGAGCCCTATACACATGAGGTGAGAAAGCACCGATACCAGGGCTTTGATAATTATAATGCAAGTTAAAGTCCTACTGTTGCATCACATTAAGATATAGGCATGATGGGAACATTCAGCCTTCCTCCAAAAACAGAAGGAATCTTACATGTGTGTATGAATCTAATGCTATGACTAGTTTAAGCCAGCTTCTAGCCCCTAATACTATCTTACGTTAAAGTCACCTTGATGTGGATACCCCAGACAAGCCCTTTCTCGTCAGATCTCAGAAGGTAATCAGGGTCTGTCCTGTCTGGTATTTGGATGGGACGTCTGCGGGAAATACTAGGGTTGCTGTTCAGCCAGTGGCAACCCACCTCCGAACATGCTATGTCATGTTATGATTGTTACCTGACAGATTGTTATAATGTTGTATGTAATTTTGTACAACGTGCTATGTAAACCGCCCAGAGCCATAGAAAAGGGCGGTATAAAAATCCAAAGAAAGAAACAAACAAACACCTCTTGCCTTGAAAGCCTTGCAAAATTGCTAGAACTCAGCCGTGACTTAAAAGGGAAAAAATAAAACCGTTAAAGACTATTAATCAGGTTTCTGCAGTAATGTCTCAATATTATGACGCCTGATTGTTGGAAGTAATGTTATTTGTCACCTTTGTTCTAGCTGCTGTACTGTGGTGTAATGCAGTGGTCCCCGACCCCTGGGCCGGAGACCAGTACTGGTCCATGGATCAGTTGGTAGCAGGCTGTGGCTCCTCCTCGTCCTCCTCCCTGGCTGCTGCCTCGGAGACTGCCCAGCCACTCTGCTGCCGGCTCACCTTTGGTGCTCTCCAGTGGCCGCCGTGGCTGGGGCTCCCCTTGTTAGAAGTAGTTTTTTATATATCCTGCTTTTCACTATCTTAAGTAGTAAAGCAGCAGTAAAGCACTAGTAAAGTAGTAGTAAAGTGATAGTAAAGAAGTTGTGAAATAATAGTAAAGTGGTAGTAAAGTAGTGGTAAAGTAGTATTGAAGTAGTAGTGGTCGGCAAAAGACTCCCCTCGCCCCCGCCGGGCCTCAGTAAAATTGTCAAGCGTAGACCGGTCCCCAGTGATAAAAAGTTGGGGACCACTGGTGTAATGCAAGGGCTTCTGTGCTGGAAAAACCTGTGTGGGAAAAGTCTCACTTGGCATGTTAATTTCATTCCAGGAAAACAAAGAAAATGCCAATAGTCCCGTCTGGGACCAAGTGAGTCATACTCTGGAAAAAAGCGCAGAATCTCCATCATCCTATAATTCGTCTGCTGTCCTGAAGCAAAGTACTAGAGGTATCAACTGCGGCCCTAGCGCTATTGCAACTGCTGCTGTTTCCAAAGTTGAGCCTGCTGAACAGAAGAACCTGCGCATGTCGTTCAGTCAGGCCTTCTTACTCAAGAACAATACAAAAGAAAAGCAGCCCAACCCGAGCGCCTACCTTTCAGAGAAGCGTGTGCTTGGCTCCTATCGTGGCAAGATAGTGGCCTCTAAGATAAACTCCTTCAGGAAGTCACCAGACAATGAGGAGAGGAAGAATTCTTTGGCTGCTCCTGCTAAGTCAGTGGCAAAGTCTGAACCCACAAAGGACAGAGTCGCGAACACAGGGAATGCTTCTAAACCCATACGCATTGCGACACTTCAAACCAAGCCGCCTGTTAAGGTACTGGTCGCCCAGCCCAAAACCATCTGGAACCACGAGAAACCATCAGTCAAGACTTCATCATCGGTGAATAAAGTGGCTGTCCCAAAGAAGCCCAATAAGAATTGGACACCAGTGTTAAAAACTGTCCCGGGTGCTGCTAACTCCGAACAAAGACCAAAGAAAGCAGTTCCACCAACAGGAGCTTTGTCAGGCTCTGCTTCTGAAAGTAATGGTCCTAAGCGTGCGTTGGCTTCAAAAACAGTCGGCAACAAGAAAAGTGCCCTGCTCCAGCCTGCAGAAATGAGAAGGTATGGGCAATTTTGACCCCACTTTATCCCACACAGCAATTTTTACCCCACTTGATCCCACACAGCAAGCAAGAGATACTTTTCTACGTCCTTGAATATACAAATGGGTTCTAATGCTCACAAATCCAAATGTGTATGCTTGATAGCAGGGAGAATTCTTGTAGGGTGGCTTCTGTTTAGCGGCTAAGAGCAGGCTTTTGTTCTCTTGCACTAATACCTTGTGGGATCTGTGAGAAACGTTTGTAAAAAGAATTGCTTCACGCAGCTGGCTTGGGAAAGACCAGATTGGGCCTGCAGTTCTAAGAATGCATGTCAAAGGCACTGATCCTTTTTGGTTCAGTGAGGGTTTGTGTTACACATGGCTGACACCCCCAGCTAGAGAGAATATATTAGCACGAATGCTTGACTTATAATGTAACTTTGAATGTATCCAAGAGTGGGCGTCTGGACCTTCATCCTTGGACTTGGCCAGGGTTAGATGATCAAGAGCAGGGGTACTCAACCTGTGGTCCTCCAGATATCCATAGACTACAATTCCCATCAGCCCAATTGTAGTCCATGAACATCTGGAGGACCACAGGTTGCCTACCCCTGATCAAGAGTATCCTGTTGACCTGTGCACTCTTCTACCCTGTTCTTGTGGGGACGCTGCTTTACTTTACAGTGTTGGAGCTAGCTAGGATTACTCTTCCACCTGCACTGCTGTTCTTTGCTACCTGTCACATTAAACCATCAGTGTGCAGAAGCAGCATCACTATGCATAGCTCTTTAACTAGTTAGAGGAGGAGCGGGAAGAATGCAGCAGCCCAACAGCTGTTCCGACTTCTTTATTAGCAAGCAGTTGGGCAACTGTAGGCAATATTAGTTGCATGGTTATCTCCTCTCTTGAGAAAGGAACATATTGATATGTTTGTGCATACTTGCAGATCTCAGCTGGCTGAATGGCAAGCATCAAAAGGGAAGGTGCAGAAGAAGCCAGCTGCTCCCTTACCAAAAGATGCTCGGCCTGCAATAGAAGCAGAGCAAAGCATAAAAGAGCCAGCCGAATCCTTCTGGGCTGCCATAGCCGAGGAAGACGAGCAACACTTACTTAGTGATATGGTCAACAAAACCCTCACGGAATGTCAGTCCTTAATTGACAAGGTAAGAAGTCTGTTAAGGAGGTAAGTAATGAGATCTTTATCAGATCTCTGTGTCAGAATTCAGCAACAACTTCATTTTGGATGGTTCATTTACTTAATGGTTAAAAATCTGCTGTTTGCAAGACTCGTTGCCTTGTCAATAGGAGACAAGTGGATCCTGAAAAAAAGTAGATTAATATTCTTCCTTCCAACACACTTCCTACACCAAACTCAAGGTGATGTATGTGGATAATTGCCACCTGTAGTCAGTGACACCCTACACTAACAACTGCAGCTTTTTGGGAAAAGGTACTGCCTAGTAAGTTTTAGATTCTTACTTTACGGATGTACCCAAAAACAGAAGTGAGAAAACTTAAAATGCCTTGTTAACACCATCAGTTACTAACCATAGTGAACATATCAGAGCTTTGCTGACATTCCTTCATACCCTGTGCTGGGTCTCTGTGACTCGCAGAAAGCTTGAAGAGAGTGAGTTCTCTCTGTCATGAGCTTTATTGGAGCCCCTTCTCTGGAATCCTCTGCTAAATATAAAAGAGCTCAGGGGTGGGGTATGCGGCTCAACTCTTTGCATGTTGGATATTGACAGAGAACCGGGCCTCTGACAGAAGTGGACACTAGGAAAGCTTCTCTCCCAAAAACCAGGTTGGCTGTAAGATGGCAGGAGAGACTTTGTGCAACAGATGTATCAAGACAGCTCTGGGATTCCTGTTGAAGGGTATGTGGACCTTAGCTGACAAATACTTTGTCTTTTAACACCTTGCCCCCTTCTTCAGGGTTGTTCAGCTGATAAGATCCATTTCACTTTGGAAGAGCTGGTCCGGACCATTCCAGATGCCAAAAAATTTGCGAAGTATTGGGTGTGCCGGATGCGTCTCGAACAGTTGGGTACTCTTGAAAAGGTCATGGCTGTCTATGAGGAAGCAATTTTGGCAGGAGCACAGGTATGCCCTCCTCAGTGCTGTATAGCTTTTGCGGTTTGTTTTTATCACTGCTCCATTTCCTTGCAAGTGAATTTTGAGAAGTCCTGTAAATGAGGTATCAGTTTTTAAAGCCCAAGGATGCATGATGTCTTGGGACCTCTTAAACTGTCAACACTGCAACACGAAGCAAGAAGCTGTATTTTAACTGGCCTACTACTAACCAGTTCGTGTTTCTTCCAGCCGAAGGATGAGTTACGTAGTACATTAACGGATGTCTTGAAAGACATAAAAAATCTACCCATGTCTAATGGTAAGAATTTATATTTCTAGATTGTTTATTAATCAGGCTATTTCTATGTCTCCTCTTGAGAGTCCTGCTTAGGGATGGGCATGAACCATCAAATTACAGTTCGGGGTGTTTCTGAAGCAAAAGTCCCCAAAGTAGCTGGTCGGTTCAGGCTGGTCTGTTTTGCTTACCCTCTTCTAAATGGAGGGAAGCTTAACAGATTGCTGAAATAGTTTGCAGCCATTTAAACGTACTCTGCTCTCTTGTCCTTTTCCCTTCTCCTCTGCCTGCAAGCCACCTTCACTCTTTTCCACACTGAGCATGACGCAGGGGAGAGTCCAATGCTTCCACCATTCAGCAACTTGAGCCATAAATCTCATTTTTCATTTGGGAAAAAATGTCTTTGTTGCCCCCAAATAATTCATGTGTGTAATGTTCCAGTGGAATGCAGAAAGCAAGAGGTGGTTCACAGCTGCGCCACAGAGGCTAATGTAGATGAGAATGTAGAAGTCCAGCCAGACAGCAAAGCAGAACTGAACAACAAAGAGATTTCCTTGAATGCAGAAGCAAGTTTGAAGTCGGAAGAGGAGAGTGTTCCAGATGATGAAGAACTGAGAATTAAAGAACCAAGCCAAATGCCTGCAGTGTGTAAAAAAGGACAGAATGTAACCGAGATGCCAAAAAATGGAAGCTTAGAGTTCAAAACTCCAGAGAATGACCACTCAGGGTCATACCTGATTAAGTATAACATATCGACAACTCCCTCTTTGGAAAGGTAAGATGTGGTTTCAGGAGTGTATGCTGTCTATAGTGCCTTCCATGTATTCATCTGGGTGCTGAAGGCCTGTGGTTTTCTAGAAGACCACCCATTCCAATCCCTAGAAAGTCAAAGGACCTACACAGGAGTAGCTGTGCACTGCACATTGCGCTGCTGATGTGAGGCAGGAAAAGCAGCAGAAATTGCCCCATCAGAGGAGCTGTCCCTATTTCTCTAGGCGAGTCCTGTGACCCCGGGAATGAACTTGTGGGATGGGGTTGGCCAATGCAAGAGCAGAGAAGAACATGGGGGAGTATGTTCCAAGTGCCGCTGATTGGATATAGGCCAGTATACCATTACTTGATTTACAAATGCCTAGGGAAAGCCCCTATACCTCTTGTCGAGGTCTCCCCTCCCCAAGCAAATCAGGATTGGTGAGAAAAGCTGTAGAAATATTCCGTATTAGCTCTGGCGAAGCTTTCCCCCCCGGCCTGTACTACTCTCCCTGAGAGCCAGTTTGGTGTAGTGGTTAGGAGTGCGGACTTCTAATCTGGCATGCCGGGTTCAATTCTGCACTCTCCCACATGCAGCCAGCTGGGTGACCTTGGGCTCGCCATGGCACTGATAAAACTGTTCTGACCAAGCAGTGATATCAGCGCTCTCTCAGCCTCACCCACCCCACAGGGTGTCTGTTGTGGGGAGAGGAATGGGAAGGCGACTGTAAGCCGCTTTGAGCCTCCTTCGGGTAGGGAAAAGTGGCATATAAGAACCAACTCTTCTTCTTATATTAGTGAAGAATTCTGGTTGGCTGAAATGTCTATCCTTCTGGATACAGTGCAGATGGGGCACCTGATAGATTGATAAGGGTTTTAAATAAGATTGTCTTAACAGAAAACCTATACCAGCAGTGCGTGCCAAGCTGATTTAAGTTTTTCATGGTCTCGTGTTCCTATTTAACATGGCCATGTCTTCTTGGTCCCCAAGTATGAAGAAAAAACTGCGTTGTGAAAACAGCGAGTCTGCAGTTAAAGATCTGAAACTTCTAACCCCAGTGAGACGTTCTCGGCGCCTACAAGAGAAGGTGTGCAAGTTACCAGATATGCTGAAAGATCACAATCCCTGCGTTTCTTCGCTGGAGCAGCTTGGAGAACTGGGAGAGGAAGCTGTTGCCTTTGTCTATAGACCAAACACTGCACTACACAAAGTCATGGAAGGACAGGACTAAATGCTACCGTACATAATTAAAGCAATGTCTTCGGTGCACCCATGACTCTCCCAGTCCCATGGGTAGGGAAAAAAGTATGCATGGGAAGGGGGTGAGAGGTTGGCTTTAGCTATATTCATGTTTAAATCTATACTGGCTGTAACTGTGGTTAACCCTAGCTTAGTTCCCCTCTTACCCAAAAAACCAATTTAATTGGTTAGGAGGTACAGCTTTTGAGTACAGTTTAGGCTGCTTAAGCATCATTCTCCCAAAAAAGGGGAAGTAGTGTCAATGTAAAAAGTGTTAAGTCTTTGTGTTATTATTTTAAATCTATAACTTCTTCTGGACAGGGACATGTATTCCTTGGAGATGTTTAACATGAAATAGTGAAAATTAGAAAATAATTTAAAGACTAAATAAAATTAAAATATATCGATGCTTTATGGTACCAGCTTTTGAAAAAACACACCCAAACCCCTGAGCATTTTAACAGGTGAAAGAATAACAAGCATGTGACTTTTGGAAGGTACTCTGAAGAAAAAGACCTGCATGTATCCTGTGATCTAAAGATGCAACTTTTCCTGTTTCTAGCTTTTACCAAGCCCCCTTGAAATCTGTCCCTGAAGCTCAGCAGACCCTGAGAACGGTTCACGGAGCAAAGCAAAGTGGCCTTCAGAGGGCTTGGGAAGTGGAAATCAACCTAAATTCTTCAGGAGATTTAGGAACTTTAAGCTTTGAACAGTGTGGTTAAACCCATGCCACTGATTAGAACACTTGTCATTCAAATTCCTCATATAGATAACAAGATGTCATAGTATATGGCACTGGTCAGACCACACCTGGAGTACTTGCTGGCATGCTAGTAATAATAATAATAATACTTTTATTTGCATACAGCAAGTAAAAAACACAGACCATTGAACAAGATGCATATAAAATTAATTTTAAAACATCTTAGTTCTAACTCGAGATATTAGCAAACAGCAGATCTAAAGCACCTACAATGGAACAGGATGCCAATGAAAAATTAATATAATTATTAAAGCATCTTAGTTCTAATGCAGCTATTAAAAATTCGGCTACATACCATGTGGCTGCTACAGAATAATCTTTTAGAAGAAACTGGAGTGAAGCGTCATTGTTTGTTAACCCGCAAGAAGAAGACAATAAGGGAAGGAGAAGTACTCTATGACAGATCACATGGAGCTGGCAGTCCAGAATTATATGTAGGGCACCATCTTTCCCTTCTTGGAATATGTTGGTATTTACTTGCTAAGACAGTGGTCCCCAACCTTTTTTGGACCAGGGACCAGGTGGGGGAGGGAGGCGCGAGCGCTGGCACGCTAGCAGGCACAAACACGCAGGCGGGCAGCTCCACACCTGCGTGTTTATGGTCTCCCACAGCACGGCGCTTGCTGCACCAGGGGCTGCCATTCAGTGGTGAAGAATATTGTTCTCAGAATCTTGGAAGGGTCTGTCTTGGAACTCAGTGTGGCATCCATCATTCATTGCATTTTACCCTCCAGGCAATCTATAACGCAGGTTAGCCCAGTCTCATCCAATCTCAGGAGCTAAGCAGGGTTGGCTCTGGCTAATATTTGTAGGGGGGGGGGAGGCGCACCAAGGAATACTAGGGTAAGGTGACCAGATTGTCCCACTTTTGGAGGGACATCTGGGGGCACCTGGCAAATTGTACATATGTTGAAATTAATAAATATCACAATACTATTTTTGTGTTCGATGCGTTCTATGAAACTTTTTGTTGCTCCGTATAGACCAAAATTTTAATCAAGACCCCCCCCCCCCCCTGCTCAGTGGTGTCCTGCTTTACCAATGTTAAAATCTGGTCACCTTATACTAGGGTGCCTGTATAGAGGCAGGCAGCGCAAACCACCTCTGAACTTCTCTTGTCTAGGAAACTGAATGGAATTGCTGAAGTTTACGACTGACTTCCAGGACCTAAAACAATTCCGCCAGGCATTGGGTTGACACCAGGCATAACCAACAAGGTCTGAAGGGCCCCTGCTCCCTTCCCTCCAGAACTCCATCAGTCCACTCTGGACCTGTTTGCACGGTTGCAGTGTTGCAATTATCAGTTATTAGTATTATTGTTACAGTGTTTATATGTTATGGATTGTTTCATGTATTGTTTATACATTTTAAGTAAAGCGCCCTGAGCCTCTTGTGGCGCAGAGTGGTAAGGCAGCCGCCTGAAAGCTTTGCCCATGAGGTTGGGAGTTCGATCCCAGCAGCCGGCTCAAGGTTGACTCAGCCTTCCATCCTTCCGAGGTCGGTAAAATGAGTACCCAGCTTGCTGCTGGGGGGTAAACGGTAATGACTGGGGAAGGCACTGGCAAACCACCCTGTATTGAGTCTGCCATGAAAACGCTAGAGGGCGTCACCCCAAGGGTCAGACATGACTCGGTGCTTGCACAGGGGATACCTTTGCCTTTACCTTTTACCTGAGCCTCCGGGGAGGGTGGTATATAAATATAATAAATAAGGCAAAAACACATGCGCAACAACCCAACGAGGTGGCTTAAGTAAAAAGCATAACAGATTTAGGATTACCCATGGTTCACGGGGGATGGGAACTCTGGGTAATCCTTATCTCCTTGTGGCCTACCTTAAAGCTCTCAAGTGGGCACATACTCGAGGTCAATGGGCCACTGGTCTGACTTTGCTAGCTTCGCATATTCACAGAAAGCTATGAATATGTTGGCACACTAAGCCATATATCATATCCTTTGTCATCAGCAATAAAATAAGCATTGCTAACTGGAATACTTAAGCCCTGTGAGAGCTGTGTAAAAGAGCTTACCAGGCATTTCCTTCCCTACCCCACCTGCACAAAGACCTGCCTCTTAAGCCCTACGATCTGTGCCCTCCCCTTCAGAGGCAATCCATTCTCACAGTGCAGAACAAGAAGTTCTGGTGTCCGCTTAAGAGCATAGACCCCAAATGGTCTCCAAAGGAGGCTGGCCTGAAATCTTTGGCATCTCCCTTTATGTGCCCCTTACATGTACATGTGTCAGCAGCTGTAGACTCGCCGTCTGTTTGCAGTCTGCTTCTCTAGTCGTTTTCATGTTACCAGGGCCAGACTTGGCCTTGAGTTAGTTGCCAACCTCCAGGTAGTTCATGATGCCAAGTCATTTCTAGACTGCAGTAATCACTTTGAACTGAGGATATGTCAACTCCAGAGGGTTAAATCCATACCCTTCCCCCACCCCGTACTGCCCCCAAATCTTCAGGAATTCCTCATGCCAGAGGTAATAGGTATTTCTCCATCCCCGTTATTTTTTGGTACGTTTTATCCTATCCTTTGAGGAGTGCAGATGACTGAACCAAGGTCACCCAGGGACCCTCAGAGAAGTGGAAATTGGAACACAGGTCTTTCCGATCCTAGTACACGCGACACTGATTTTTACCAACTATATCTCCCTTCTGATGCAGTGAATGGCTCCAAGCAAGCGTGTTTTCTGTAAAAAAAAAAATTTTAAGGCAAAGGGAATTTATTTTTTGCAACACTAGTAAGGATTTGCTACACAGCATCCAAAGAAAGAGGACTCTGGTCGACCAACACGGAATAAAAATTGTGTTAAGGGCACTAAACTGTTTACTTTGCCTGCCCCCAACTAAACCCGCCAGATTGATGGTACACTAAAGTGGGCACAACAAAGCCCAACGAGTCGTCCCCCTGCCGAGAAGCCTCAGCGTCGAGTGTAGAGTTGCCAGTTGTGAGTTGTGAAATACCGGGAGAATTTGGGAGGGGAGTGTGGGGAGGGGAGGAACCTCCCCATGCGCCTTAAAGTCCATCCCCCCCAAGCAGCCTTTTCCTTCAGGGGGACTGCTCTCTCTTGCCTGGGGCTCCGTTGTCATCCCGGGAGATCTCCAGGCCCCACCTGGAGGCTGGCAACCTGGGGCAGGAGGAGAACGACCGGGCCGACCCACTCCCGTCCTCTCTAATCCCAGAGCCGCCCTTTGGGTGGGAGGGAGGGAGGGAAGGAGGAAACACTGGCTCGTCCCTCGCCCGTCCTTTGTCGCTGCCCAGCGGGGCGGAGCTGGGGGAACCGTGGGGAGGCCCGGAGGCTTCCAGAGGAGGCGCGGTAGGTGAAGGCGGAATGGGCGAGGGGAGAAGCCCGGCCGCTGGCGCGAGTGGCGCTTCAGTGGGGAGCGCGGGGCTGGGCCGGAGGGGGGGGGCCTGCCTGCCTCTCTAAAGCGCGCGCCTTTTCTCCTGCAGGCTGGGGGTTTGTTAGCCTCCCACCCTTTTCCCTTTATTGTGAGAATACTTTTTTTTTTGGGGGGGGGGGGGAAGCCTGGTGTATTGTGCCCTGCAAACGGGTGGAGCTGTGCTCTGTGTTTTGATGGCGTGTGCAAAACGAGTCCCTCGCGGGGCAGGAATTCCTGCTGTGTAAGAGTCCAACCGATACCCCGTGAACATTGCCCCTTTCCGACTGGCTCAGAGCTGAGGCGTGCATCCTACATGCTCTGTGAGGGACTGGCAGGCTGGGTATTGAGGCGGGTATGGCTAGGCAAGCACATGCAGCCTCCCCCCTGCTAATTGAATATCATCCAATACTCGTGGCTGTGTTTGGGTGCTGTGACACAGTTTAATAATGTAACCGGATTAACTTTTGCTTCTATATTCCTACTGTCATGATGGTCAGTTCTTAGTCTGGGGAGGAGTGCTTGCGCTCGAAAGCTCACGCCTTGAATAAATCTTTGTTGGTCTTAAAGGTGCCACCGGACTCTGATTTTGTTGTGCTACTTCAGACCAACACGGTTACCCATCTGAATGTGTTAATAGAATCCAGTATGATATAATCCAAAAGTGTCTGTGGACTACAGTTGCCATGAGCCTCTGCCTGTAGACCATCTGGCAAGGGCTCATGGTAATTGTAGTCCATGGACATCCCTGGGTAATCCAACAGAGATGTGTTTTGGGCTGCTGTTTTACCAGTTCACAGGTGGTCGTTTTTCAAAGTCTGGAACCCAGTGGGTGGCTCCAGGGAGGTGGACCAATGAAAACTAGCACCAGGTTGATAGGCAGTGTGCCAGTTGTTGACAAGAGTTTGATTATACAGAGAAGGCAAGGCCCCAGACTTAACGAATAAAATAGTTTTTATTCAGAAGAGGAAAAAATTATGTAGAGCGAGCGAGAGAGAGAGACCTAACTATGTAGCTAGCGATTATCTGCAGTCATTCTTTGTTCAACTGCTGTTCTGAAGGCAAGCAGGGAGAAGTGTGCTCAAACAAGCACGAAGTCTCCTATTGAGCCAATCAGGACACTGGGGGATATAATTTTAAAATCATGATGCGACAAGCACGTTTTCTGCCTAGTATTCAAGAGTATGTTGCCTCTGGAGAGAAAGGTTCCATTTAGCCATTGTGGAAAATACTGAAGAGAATTATAAATGTCCTGCTTACTCAAGAGCAGATCAAATCACTGGGAAGACTCTAAGGATGGGGAGGAGTATGTTTATTTTTATTTATTTATGATTAAATTTGTATCCCGCCCCTCCCAAAGTCTCGGGGCAGCTATCAAAATAACTGTTTACAACACACCTGTAAAAGTAAAATAAAGTAGTATAAAATTATAAAGTGGTTAAGACCATACGATTCCTCGATAAAATCAAGAACATTGAAGAACGAAAGCCAGAACCATTATTTACGACTTACTCATGGATAGACAAATTAGTTTGGGCTGAGGGAGTTGCTCATTCGCAAAGCGTGAAGGCGACGTATACATAAAAGATTTTAGCTTAAAAACTGGAGACAAGTCAAGTGTCGGCATAAACTGGGTGTGGGGATTAGTTAGTCCCATATGAAATCTTCTAATTGTGTGTGTGTCATTTTGCTACTTTTAAGCAATTCAGTAACCATGGATGAATATACGGTCCAGTCGGTGCTTGGAGAAGGATCCTTTGGGAGAGTTCTTTTGGTCCACCATAAGAACAGAAGCCAGAAATACGCAATGAAGGAAATAAGACTTCCCAAGGTAATTATCTTTTAGCCTAATGCCGTGCAAACCTATGAGATATGAAATTTCTCCCCAGCCAGTGCTAAGACCTGTACAGCAAACCATCGCAAGGGAAGTCTAATTGGGTGCTTCCTCCATGCCAGCTAGCATGCTATTCCTTGGTTATCAAAATTCTTTACATCCCAGAAGAAGCAGGCGAGAGCAATCTAGCAACGAAAGTGCATTTAACATAGGACAAAAGCTGTAGTCCTACGTACACATACTTCCAAGCAGCTCCCATTGCAATAACTGGGACTTGCTTCTGAGTAAACATGAATAGGCTCGACCTTCCAAGTCTCAGTGAAAGCAATGAGACCCTAACAAGTTGCCATTTGCAACTAATTTATGCCGTGGGGATTCAGTGGAACTTGGACCTGATCAAGGCACACAGTGGTATGAGGTGGTAATGAGGCCGCAGAGACCATTTCCGCGCTTGTGATATCATTTGGATTTGCATTTTTAAAGGGCCGACATTTCCGTCCATTTCTGCGTTAAAATCCGCCTTTCCGGGCACAGTCCAAAATAGCCCTCTGACGTACTGCACATTTTTGGAAATTTCTGGTTACAGCGATTTCATCTCCCCAGGCGGAATCTAATTTGGGGCTACCCAATGTGGAAATGTATGCATTAATTTTTTTCCTCCCTGCCCACCATTTTGAGTTGTTTGCACACACCTGTTTCATTGTTGCCATCCTCCCTCTCCCGTTCTTCCACGTGTCTCCCTCTGTTCTGAAAAACTGGATTTGTTTTTTTTAAATGGGGGTTCATGTTAAAACGCTGTTTCTAAGTATATAAAAAGCAGCCCTGCACAGCAGCATTGTAACATTATAATAGGTACACTTTGGGGGGGAAAGAGGGGAGGCGATTGAGGGCGCAGAATGGTGGAATTAAGAGGCACAATGAAATGAAAGTGGCAGGGAGACACCATTCTGCAAAGAAAAATTGAAAGGGGGAAAGGAGCAAAGCATGATGGGAGGCTGCCTCCTTAGGACACAGATGCAGAAAGCATGTCATAAATTTCAGCCTGGGAAATGTGGGGAGCAAAGCCCAAATGCATAAAGCTTAAAGTCAACTTGCAGCATCCAACTGATCTTGGTATAACAATTACTAAAAATTTGAATAAGATGTATCAATATAAATATAAACCATTGTGGAGACAAATAAAATTAGACTTGAAGAAATGGGAAAAACAGAATAGTGATACATTCACTCGAATTGCATGGGTTAAAATGTTTATTATCCCAAAATTATCATATTTATTTTATGTATTACCGTGGCATCTTTCTGATAAGATCTTAAGGAAATGGCAAATATAAATAGACAGATTTATTTTTAGATCCAGGAAACGGAGAACAGCAAAATTATCGAGATACCATTCAGTAAAAGAAGGAGATTGGGAAATCCCATAAATTTCTTTATATTACAATGTGTACCAATTAAGACATATTATTCCTTTCCTATCTCAAGGGAAATTAACAGCTCAAACTTGGATAATTATATTTTGGAGAAAATAGGAGGTTTCCAAGTTTTATTCGGCAAGATCACTGGTAAAAATTTAAACATAAACTCTTTGTTTACTCTTCACAGCCCGATTCTTGTATGGAAAAAATGGAAAAAGAACCTATACCCTGCAATCTCCCCATTAACACCTATTTTCTGCCCCCCAAATTTTTAGCATTTCAAAGTTATGGATTAGACATTTATAGGAGACCTTGGTAAAGTCCTTCTTAAAAATATTCATACAAATTTATCAGAGGTTAGCGAGATATTAAGACATGAAAAACATTCCAGAGGGATGTAACTGGATGTTGAAACTTCAAATTTCATCCTTTCTGCAAAGGAAAGAAATTCAAATCCAATTGGAGAGACCTTTAACAGATTTTGAAAAATTAATCGACAACATAGATAAAATAGAAGGGGAACAATCCGCATCACAAACAATTAAAAAATGTGGGAATTAGACCTAAATATCACTATTAATGGGATGGAGTGGAATAAGATATTTAGGCAAGTTCCATTTAAGTCAATATCAATGAAAGTCCAAGAACGTGCAATAAAGGTAATACAAAAACGGTATTATACCTCAATTAGGGTATATCGAATGAAGAAATCTGGGGATAAAAAATGTTGGGGAGGGAACTTTTATTCATATGTGGTGGGAATGTCCAGCAATAATAAAATTCTGGGAGAAATTTTTTTTGGAAATTAGTAAAATTATAAAAGTGAAATTGGAACCTTCAGTCCAGTTGGTTCTCCTCAATTTATTTCTCAATGAAAATGCTCAATGTAAGCAGAAAATATGGGTGAACTTTCTGATTGTAGCTGCCAGGATGTTAATTGCTACTAAATGGAAAAACGCAGATAATATCTCATTAGATAATTGGCGAAAGAAAATTAGGCAGTTTATGATGTCGGAAAAGTTAACAAATAACATTAAAGTAATTCAAGGGGAGAAAAAGATTGAGGATTTCAATATAATTTGGCTTGATTTGGCAAATTACTTAAGGAAAATTTCAGACTATAAGGTATGTGAACTAGTGTTGTAATGTGTGACTTGGAATTATGATGAACAGTTGCAATGTAATAGACTAGTAACCAAGCCCGCTGCAGCTAAATGCAGCGGGCGCTAGGCACTTATTGTCGGCGGCGGCGGGCTGGTCGGCAGCTTGGTCGGCGGCAGTGGCGGCGGGCTTCTTTCGGCGGCGGCCTGACGCAGCGAGAGGCGCGAAGCGCCTCTCACCGCATCAGGCCGCCAGCCAGGGAGCCACGGCAGCCGCGCTTCGCGCGACTGCCAGGGGCTCCCTCGGGCGACGGCCTGACACAGCGAGAGGCGCAAAGCGCCTCTCGCCGCATCAGGCCGGGAGCAACTGCGAGCTGCGCTGCGCGCGGCTCACAGTTGCTGGGGCTGGGAATCGGAGGGACCAATCGGCAGGCGCTTCGCGCCTGCCGATTGGTCCCTCCGATTGTCTGTCGTGTGGAAGGGTCCAATCTGGACCCTTCCTCATCACGGACAAAGCCCACCTCAAGGCCCCTTAACCGATTATTTAGTCCGTGGCGCCCGCAGTGCCACGGGCGGTTTAAAGATGAAATGGACATTGTCTACAGGATTCAAAAGGTTTATGAAGCTACAGAATTGTGCTGGGGTGAATTTTGTTTTTGGTGGGGCGTTTCTGTTGATTGTTATTTATTAATTACAATAAAATAAAAAAAAACAGAAGTAATACCATTTTTCTGACTAACAATGTGTTTTCAGTCAAATACACAGAAATCTTGGAACGAATCTATTCTGTTGGCTAAAATGAAACACCCAAACATTGTCACTTACAAGGAATCATTTGAAGGTAAATATTCACATTTTAAAATGTTTATTTACATGATTGCATTTGTAGAATTGAGCTTGCTTTGCCTCGGGGCCTTCATGTGGGATATTATCGATGCTGTACAAACAAAATAACAGTAATACATTTTGTAATACCACATGAAATTTCTTTTGAATTCACCGAAATTAGTTGATGGACACCTGTACATAGTGATGGAATACTGTGACGATGGAGATCTCCTGCAAAAGATTAAGCGTCAGAAGGGAAAACTGTTTCCCGAAGATATGGTAAGAACAGAAGACTCCCTCTCATTGAGAATTTTCAGGGTCAGAATGGGTGAAAGCTGCTCTCCTCATCTGCCATTATGAGTGCTGTTCTATTGCCCCAAGAGTCTTCTGTTTCAGGGGCGCACCGCCTTTAGGGATCCAATCTCATGGTAATATGTGGTACATGCTCACATAGTTCAGTGAACCGTTTCATACAAAACAGAGCAGAATTTCTCAAACTGTCAGGGTGGGATGGGGTTGTGTTGTTGTTCCCCACCATGAAATTGGAAGCACACTTTTCACTTTTACTTGGAAAGTAACAGAGTAGTATATTTTCTCAGTCAGTTCTCAGTACAGTAAAGGCAGGCATTCTACTTACAGTTGCAAGAGACTCCGCTTAATATTTATTTGTTTATTCAGAACATTTTTATGGTGCCTTTCCCCCTAACTTGAGGTCCCCAAAGCAGCAAACAGTAAAAACCATTAAAACATAATAATTAAATAACAGGCCAAGAGTCGGTCTTGACTGAATGGCTAACATCATCATCAATTAATTATTTATATGGTTTTTAAACGTGTTAAACATTTATCGGTAATGTGCCTATATATGGTCATGTCACTCCACCACCTCTCCCAAAATGACCAGTGATTTCCTTCCTTCCTTCCTTCCTTCCTTCCTTCCTTCCTTCCTTCCTTCCTTCCTTCCTTCCTTCCTTCCTTCCTTCCTTCCTTCCTTCCTTCCTCCCTCCCTCCCTCCCTCCCTCCCTCCCTCCCTCCCTCCCTTCCTTCCTTCCTTCTATATACTGCCCTCCCCTTATAGGTCTGGAGGGGGTGGGAAGGGGAAGAGCCCTGGGTGGTCATGTCCACAGCTCTACTTCCCAACCATATTCTTCATGATTGTGTCACTTCTGAGGTTTCTCAAAGCCTGAAGAATGTTCCTGGGGGTTCTCAATGGTAAAAGAAAAGTTGAGAAAGGCTGGATTAGGCCATTACGCACATGGGGTGGGGAAAATTAGTGCTGTATGGGCATTTAACATACTGGCTTAAATTTTCAAGAAGTTGGTCACCACTGATCTATGCCATACATGCATACTAGGTATCAAATCAGAATAGGTATTTTTCAAAATACAAGTCTTGACAGTTGTAGAACATCCCAGGGAACTACAAACAAATGTGCTTGTGGAATAGATCTTCGCTGCATTCTTCTTGCTGTAATACCCCCTACTTCTCAAAACACTTTTCCTGATAGTTCGGACAGGAGATTGCTTGAAAAGTATTGAGTGGAGTAAGGCGGTCAGTGGAAATCACCCCACTTGCATGAAGCTAATTATGTAGGATATGTATATTGTAAGCCATCAGATATTTGCTTGAGGAGGAGTGTGAACTCACTTAATTGTTTTTCAGTATTGAAAGATAATAAGCAACCATACAGGGGTTCCAACTTCACAATTGGTTGCTTGGTACTGATTGAAATGGGTTAGGGCCGTGGTCCCCAACCCCTGGGCCAGGGACCGGCACTGGTCCGTGGATCAGTTGGTACCGGGCCGCAGCTCCTCCTCATCCTCCTCCCTGGCTGCTGCCTTGGAGGCTGCCCTGCCACTCTGCCGCCGGCTCACCTTTGGTGCTCTCCAGTGGCCACCATGGCTGGGGCTCCCCTGTTTAGAAGAAGTAGTTTTTTTATATATGCTACTTTTCACTGGAAGAGCCTCTTGTGGCACAGAGTGGTAAGGCAGCCGTCTGAAAGCTTTGCCCATGAGCCTGGGAGTTCAATCCCAGCAGCCGGCTCAAGGTTGACTCAGCCTTCTATCCTTCCGAGGTCGGTAAAATGAGTACCCAGCTTGCTGGGGGGTAAACGGTAATGATTGGGGAAGGCACTGGCAAACCACCCCGTATTGAGTCTGCCATGAAAACGCTGGAGGGTGTCACCCCAAGGGTCAGACATGACTCGGTGCTTGCACAGGGGATACCTTTACCTTTTACTTTTCACTATCTTAAGTAGTAAATCAGTAGTAAAGCAGTAAAGCAATAGTAAAGTGATAGTAAAGAAGTAGTGAAATAATAGTAAAGTGGTAGTAAAGTAGTGGTAAAGTAGTAGTGAAGTAGTGGTATTAGTAGCAATCATCGTAAAATGAAGCTGTGTGCCTTTAGTAAAGTAGTAGTAAAGTGATAGTAAAGCAACAGTAAAGGAGTAGTTAAGTAGCAGTAAAGTGGTAGTAAAGCGGTAGTAAAGTAGTAGTTAAGTGGCAATAAAGTGGTAGTATTTGGTAGTAAAGTGGTAGTATTTAAAGCATTAGTTAAGTGGCAGTAAAGTGGCACTATTTTACTAACACTTCACTACTGTTTTACTACCACCTTGCTACCACCTTACTATCGCTTTACCACTACTTTACTACCGCTTTACTGTCACTTTACTACCAGCTCACTATCAGTTTACTATCCCTTTACTATCACTTTACTATTAGTTTACATTATAACAGAGAACCATACATAAAACAGTCTGTAGAACATGTACATCGATAACCAACAATTGCAATCAAACACAACACAGTATAACAGTAAACAAACGTAATACAAAAAGGTCCAGGGCTTGTTGATGGGATTCTGAGGGAGGTGGCTTATTGAATGAATTCTGAGGGGGAGTGGGGGGGAGCAGGGGCCCTTGGTCGCTGTAGATTACGTCTGGTCTCGGCCAAATGCCTGGTGGAGGAGCTCCTTTTGGCAGGCCCTGCGGAACTGTTTAAGCTTTACTGTTTTGCTTTACTACTGCTTTACTACTTCTTTACTAGCACTTTACTGTCCCTTCACTGTCACTTTACTGTTACTTTACTCCCAATTTACTGCCACTTCACTACTACTTTGCTATCACTTTACTACCCCTTTACTATTGCTTTACTATCACTTTACTATTAGTTTACTATCCCTTCACTACCACTTTACTATTAATTTACTATTCCTCTACTACCACTTTACTATCGCTTCACAATTGTTTCACTACCACACTACTGTTTTACTACTACTTTACGATCACTTTTCTACTGCTTTAATATCGCTTTGCCACCACTTCATCACGGCTTCACTATCACCTCACTACTACTTTACCGCTGCTTTACTATCACTTTACTACTGCTTTACTGTCACTTTGCTACCACTTTACTACCTTGTCACTATCACTTTACCACTGCTTTACTATAACTTTACTACCGCTTTATGATCGCTTTACTATCGCTTCACCCTTGCTTTACTACTGCTTCACTACCACTTTACTACTGCTTCACTAACGCTTTACTTTTATTTATTTTATTTATCTATTTATCATACTTCTATACCGCCCTCCCTGGAGGCTCAGGGCGGTTTACATTATAACAGAGAACCATACATAAAACAGTCTGTAGAACATGTACATCGATAACCAACAATTGCAACCAAACACAACACAGTATAACAGCAAACAAACGTAATACAAACAGGTCCAGGGCTTGTTGATGGGATTCTGAGGGGGGTGGCTTGTTGATTGAATTCTGAGGGGGGGTGGTGGGGAGCAGGGGCCCTTGGTCGCTGTAGATTACGTCTGGTCTCGGCCAAATGCCTGGTGGAGGAGCTCCTTTTTGCAGGCCCTGCGGAACTGTTTAAGCTTTACTGTTTTGCTTTACTACTGCTTTACTACTGCTTTACTACTGCTTTACTAGCACTTTACTGTCCCTTCACTGTCACTTTACTGTTACTTTACTCCCAATTTACTACCACTTCACTACTACTTTGCTATCACTTTACTACCCCTTTACTATTGCTTTACTATCACTTTACTATTACTTTACTACTGCTTTGCTGCCACTTTACTACTATGTCACTATCGCCTCAGTATTACTTTACTACCACTTTACCACTGCTTTACTATCACTTTACTATCACTTTGTGATTGCTTTACTATCGCTTTACTATCACTTTACATATTGGGGAGTGCAGAATTGAACCTGGCATGCCAGATTAGAAGTCCGCACTCATAACCACTACACCAAAGTGATAGTAACATTCTAGCCCAATAACACCTTAGGCACCAAGAATTTGAAGATATACATTTTCAAGAGTCAACTGATTCATGAACCAGTACCTGTACCCGGCCTGTGGGTTGGGGACCACTGATGAAGATCAAGCAAAGAGGCTGCTAAGTGATGAGTCCCCCAGGCAACAACTCAGCTCAATAAAAATCTGATGCTTTAAAGGAGCATAATTTTAAGTTCATGATCTGTTTTATTTCATGATCTGTTTTAAATTGCATTATATCAAATGACCATATTCTTCTGGCCTTTTATGTATTAACTTCATACAACTTGGTCTGAACGACTGTAATAAAGTTTGCACTGAATCTATTCACCTTGTCTTTTTCCCCCTCCAGATCCTTAACTGGTTTGTCCAGATCTGCCTGGGAGTGAAGTATATTCATGACAGGCGTGTATTGCACAGAGACATCAAATCCAAGGTGACTAAAATTGCCTGATGGTTAACAACTGCTGTCCTTCCCCAATTAAAAAAAATAAATACATCAGGAAAAATGAAAACCTAAAGCCTGCTCTTTTGTAAAGTATAGCCTTCAAGACATGGCTGATGCTACTGACTCCAGGAGAGTCCCAAATCAAGTGGGTGTCTTGTGTTTGAGATTTTGTGAGCTGGGTTAAATGATGTCAGTTCAGGGTACATGCCATTGCTGACTATTGATACATGCTTTAGTGCCAATCTACATTCTCGCGCATGCGTGCATTTCTTCTTCACAAAGCTCTTTAGAACATTGTTCTCCCTGCCTTCATTTTCTCACAGCCACTACCATGTGAGGTGATTTAGGCTCATAGGCTTCCTCGGGAGGTGGTGGGTTCTCCATCTTTGGACATTTTTAAACAGAGGCTAGATAGCCCTCTGATTGAGAGGCTGATTCTGTGAAGGCTCAAGGGGGTGGCAGGTTACAGTAGATGAGCGATTGGGATGTGAGCGTCCTGCATATTGCAGGGGGTTGCACTAGATGACCCAGGAGGTCCCTTCCAACTCTATGGTTCTATGATTCTAGGCTGAGAGAATGTGGCTGGACCTACATCATATGGACACGTGAAGCTGTCTTCTACTGACCCTCAGTTCCTCAAGGTCTATTGAGATTGGCAGTGGCTGTCCAGGATCTCTGGCAAATATATTTCACATGGCCTGCTCCCTGATCCCTTTAACTTTGAAGAGAGCCAGCGTGGTGCAGTGGTCAAGAGCAGCAGACTCTAATCTGGAGAAACGGGTTTGATTCCCCACTCCTCCTCCACCTGCAGCCAGCTGGGTGACCTTGGGCCAGTCACAGTTCTCAGTGTTCTCTCAGCCCCATCTACCTCATGGGGTGTCTATTGTGGGGAGAGGAAGGGAAGGCAATTGTAAGCTGCTTTGAGACTCCTTTGGGTAGTAAAAAGTGGGGCATAAAAACCAAATCTTCTTCTAACTGGAGATGGTGGAGATTGATCTGGGACCATCGGTATGCCAAGCAGATGTTCTACCACTGAGATGCAGCCACCCAGCAAACTTCAATGGCAGAAGTAGGGATTTAAACTCAGGTCACCCAAGATCCTAATCTGACACTCTGTCGACTACATTATGCCAGGTAGGACAACGTTGATGAGGGACACCATGATTTGTGGAGTCTCTGAGGGAGTAGGTATCATTGTTGCAGGTGAATCTCCTTTTCTTCTGGTGCTTTTGACTTTGTATCTCAAAGACCGTTAGATTCCAGCTAACCTTACACCAGCATAATCTCTAGTGTACTGACAGCCAGTTGACCTGGACTATGGGACAGTGTGGCATATCCGTCTAACAATTTTTAGTTGAGTGGTGACTTACTCGTGGAGGACACTATCACGTGGAGCGATGAGGTCTGATACTGCTTTTCTTCCTATCTTGTAATACAGAATATACTTCTCACACAAAACGGAAAAGTAAAACTGGGAGATTTTGGATCTGCGCTTCTTCTTACCAGGCATGTAAATTTCACATTTGGATTGGGGCCTCTGTGCTAAAGAAATGAGCATGCATACAAATGCTTATGTCAAATAAAACTTTTTTGGTCTTAACAATGATGCCGGACTCAAAAATTGTTCAGATACTTTTAAAACTAGAATTGATGTAGAAATGATGGCTCTCATTCGCTCACAAGCTTTCTGCTTGTTTCTTGGTGCAGCCCGAAGGCCTATGCGTGTTCCTATGTGGGAACCCCTTATTATGTGCCTCCAGAAATATGGGAGAACACGCCTTACAACAATAAAAGGTAAGGAGTGAAACAAAGTAAAGGTTCTCCTTTGTCGGTACCAGCTGAATGATTCCCACACTCCTTAGTACAGTGCAGTATGTATTCTGGGTAGAATTATTCCACACACTTGCTTTATTTGAAACCAAGGTTGATTTCTGCAGAATCTGGAATCCAGGACAGATAATGGCTTGGTACCAGATGGAGAAATCTAAGCAAGTGAACACTTCTCTGATCGTGTCAGCAGGGAAGCTCAACGCCAAACAGATACTGGAGGTTTCTGTGGGCAGCTGCTCCAATCCAACCAAGCCAAACCACCCAAAGAAAACGGCATTTCATGTTATGGATCAACTGGAAGGTGACTTCTTTGCCTTCTCTCCCCTGCACTGCAAGATCCCTGGGAACAGCATAGAGGGATGTTGGAGATCTGCTGTGGGTCTGAGAATAAGTGGAAAATTGCTCCTCTTTAGCAGGCACAGAAATTCTACAATGCTTCCAAGCTCATGGGTGATCTCGCTGAGACAACAGTGCAAAGGGGTTTGATGGGAGTCTAAGAATACATGTTTAATCATATGATTTGCCCATAGGACAGCCCTTGCAGAAACCAAGTAGTGATTTATCCATATAGCACATGTAGCACGTGCTACAGGTCCCGTGTTTCCAGGGGCCCCGCATGGTGCCCCGCCTGAGGAGCCATAGCCAGAGTCATGAGACATGACCTCTCACAGCTGCAACCCTCACACCCAAGCCTCATGTGGTGTTGGTCCACTGGGCTCCTGGCTGCCCATTCACACTCCTACTAACGTCCCATCATCACCAGCTGTGCAGCAGAAGTAACAGTACCAGTTGTGCTCTGTGAGGGCCCTGCAAATCCTTAAACTGGCTCAGCTGCTATGGGCCCCACGAATCCTTAAACTTGGCTTGTGGTAGCCTCCTTTGTGCAGTTGACTAGTGAAATTTTAACAGGTGGGATAAAGAGAATAATAAGAATTGTGTTTAATTTCCTCCCCCCCCCCCAGTTTCTAATATAGTACATTCCATTTTGCACAGGTTATTATGGTGCTTATTGCAAGTCCCTATATAGCTAAGCTGAGACCACTTGATCTGGGGTGAGATTGCCCATGTTCTACAGTGCCTACATAACTTGCAAAATATCTAGGATGCTGGTGGTCCACCCTAAATTATGTGAAGGGCATATAACCTACCCAGTAGTTTTAGTTTTCTGGTGCTATGCTACACTTCTGGACACCTGAATGTAAACCTTTATTTTTTGGCTTTTTAAAATTGCCATTCATTCATTCATTCATTCATTCATTCATTCATTCATTCATTCATTCATTTCCTGCCAATCTTGACATGTGGCTCGTGGCGGGTTACAATATTGATCCCCAATTACAATAAACCCCCCAATAAAATCCCATTAAAACAACATACAACATACAAATTATGGCAGTAACAAATCAACCCTCACCCCACCATAGGCATCAAGGGGGAAGGCATCCGCTGCTCACCAATATGATGGTAGATCTTTCTTGGGGGGAGGGGGCATCTGATTTATCTCCAAAGTCTTTCATTGGTGGTAAATGTGGTATTAAACTACAGCCTCAAGTAATGGGCCTTTCAAACCTGTCTTTCCAGTGATATATGGTCTCTGGGATGCATTTTATATGAGCTCTGCACTCTTAAGCATCCGGTAAGTGCTCTGTTGTTATATATATTACTTTCAGGAACTGATTCTGGAGGAGATTTTGTGTTACAGTTCCTCAGGCTGGGTTTTTGTATTATGATCTCACCCCCTGTCAGTCTTACTAGTAATTAATTTTTAATTCTTGTGTTAAATATTTACTTAATACCCAGATTTTAATTTGTTAGACTAAATGTTTTGTGTCTATGTCCTTTGGTGTAGTGGTTAGGAGTGCCGACTTCTAATCTGGCGAGCTGGGTTTGATTCCCTGCTCCCCCACATGCAGCCAGCTGGGTGACCTTGGGCTCGCCACGGCACTGATCGAGCAGTAATATCAGGGCTCTCTCAGCCTCACCTCCCTCACAGGGCGTTTGTTGTGGGGAGAGGAAAGGAAAGGCGTCTGTAAGCCGCTTTGAGACTCCTTCAGGTAGAGAAAAGCGTCATCTAAGAACCAACTCTTCTTCATGTGGAGGAGCAGGGAATCAAACCCGACTTGCCAGATTAGAAGCCATCACGCACAACTACTCCACCACGCTGGCCACCAAGTTTTCCATCAACTTACAACCAACTCGAGGCAATTCCATGAAGTTCTGCCTTATGGGGTTTTCAAGGTGAGAGACAGACAGAGGTGTTTTGCATTCTTTGTATCAGCCCCGGTCTCCCACCCAAGTACTAACCTTGTTTCGCTTCTGAGCCCTGAAGAGATCAGGCTAGCGTGAGCGTAGTGTACACCTCTGAATTCCCCCACTGTTGCATGGCAGGCAGCTGATGGAGAGAGAGAGAGAGAGAGACTTCTAGACCAGGGGTAGTCAACCTGTGGCCCTCCAGATGTTCATGGACTACATTTCCCATGACCCCCTGCCAGCATTTGCTGGCAGGGGCTCATGGGAATTGTAGTCCATGAACATCTGGAGGACCACAGGTTGACTACCACTGTTCCAGACTACGTCAGTAATGTAGCATGTACGGCTTGGTCATTAACAGTCATTTATACCAGAACTATAGCAATCTCTTTTTATACAATGCCTCGATTTATAAATACTCTTCTTATTAAGCTGTTTTCCCCCCCTGATAAGCATTCAATATAGTTTCAGGCCAACAGCTGGAAGCATCTCATCCTTAAGATATGTAAAGGATACTACAGCCCACTTCCATCCCACTATACTTACGAACTTCACTACCTGATAAAGCAGATGTTCAAGAGGAATCCCAGCAGCCGCCCGTCCGCAAGTACAATCCTTAACAAAAACTGCTTGGCTAAGCTTGCCAGAAATTTTGATGCAGCCGAAGGAATGGTATGCTTTTGTCTCTGGAAAACTGAACGTACTTTTTTATTGTTGTTGTTGTTGTATGGACAGACTATATTTTGCCATAGTATATAAACCTAAGTAGAGCCTCTTGGGGATCAAGATTGCAGGGAGAAATATCAACAACCTCAGATATGCAGATGATACCACTCTAATGGCAGAAAGTGAAGAGGAACTAAAGAGCCTGTTGATGCGGGTGAAGGAGGAGAGTGCAAAGGTTGGCTTGAAACTCAACATCAAGAAAACAAAGATCATGGCATCCGGCCCTCTCAATTCCTGGCATATAGATGGGGAAGAAATGGAGATAGTGACAGATTTTATTTTCCTGGGCTCTAAGATCACTGCAGATGGGGATTGCAGCAAAGAAATTAAAAGACGCTTGCTCCTGGGGAGGAAAGCTATGGCAAATCTAGACAGCATCCTAAAAAGCAGAGACATCACCCTGCCAACAAAAGTGCGTTTAGTCAAGGCTATGGTCTTCCCAGTTGCAATGTATGGCTGCGAAAGTTGGACCATAAGGAAGGCCGAGCGTCAAAGAATTGAGGCTTTTGAACTCTGGTGCTGGAGAAGACTCTTGCGAGTCCCTTGGACTGCAAGGCGAACAAACCGGTCAGTCCTAGAGGAGATCAACCCTGACTGCTCTTTAGAAGGCCAGATCCTGAAGATGAAACTCAAATACTTTGGCCACCTCATGAGAAGGATGGACTCCCTGGAGAAGAGCCTAATGCTGGGAGCGATCGAGGGCAAAAGAAGAAGGGGACGACAGAGAATGAGATGGCTGGATGGAGTCACTGAAGCAGTAGGTGCAAACTTAAATGGACTCCGGGGAATGGTAGAGGACAGGAAGGCCTGGAGGATCATTGTCCATGGGGTCGCGATGGGTCGGACACGACTTCGCACATAACAACAACAACAACAGAGCCTCTTGTGGCGCAGAGTGGTAAGGCAGCAGACATGCAGTCTGAAAGCTCTGCCCATGAGGCTGGGAGTTCGATCCCAGCAGCCAGCTCAAGGTTGACTCCGCCTTCCATCCTTCCGAGGTCGGTAAAACGAGTACCCAGCTTGCTGGGGGGTAAACGGTAATGACTGGGGAAGGCACTGGCAAACCACCCCGTATTGAGTCTGCCAAGAAAACGCTGGAGAGCGTCACCCCAAGGGTCAGACATGACCCACTGCTTGCACAGAGGATACCTTTACCTTTAACTATAAACCTAAGTTTGGAGGCTTCAGGGTTGTGTAGTAGGATGAATTGTCACATTTGGAGGCTTCAGGGTTGTAGTAGTAGGATGAATTGTCACATATATTTGACTTGTAGATGATGTTCTGTAATTTGAGGTCTAGCCAGAATTCTTGGGAAATGTGGTGGTACCTTTGCTGGATTCCTGCTGTTTGGAGCAACACTGTCTTCTAGAGCTGAGCTGGTGCTATTTGCTCAATGTCCAGAACAAAAAGGAGAAAATATCTTCACTCAAAACAAAAGTCAAGAACCTTGTGTTTTAACATAAATGCTTTTGTTATGCCAATAAAGGAGCTTTGACTTTGAAAGGTCAACACCTGGGAAATGAACTTAAGCCTATACAGGGTGGAACGCAATTATAAAAATATGCCAGAATGTGTTAATCAAGTTAAAAACCCAAGGCTTTTAGCGTGACCTTAATAATACCATACTCTGGATGAAGGTTGGCTCTTGATCACAAGACACTGACTGGACACTGATCACCACTCAACTAGTCATATCACAGCAAAATAAATGTAATGATTGTTGAATTTTTGGCTTGGTTACAATTCATATAGTTCTTAAATCTTTTAAAGAAGGAAGGAAAATATCCAAGACTGAAAACTGGCAGTTCAGAATCGGAGTCTGTTTCCAAGGGATTCAGCGAAATGGGTTTAAGAAAAACAGGTACATCTATATGTAGTAATGTATGTGGAATTCATTCTTATGTGGTCATTGGTACTGAAAAGGTTCCAAGTCAAATGTTATCTTTAACTTTAACATCAGGGGTCCCACCCTTTATGAGCCTGTGGCCACCTTTGGAGTTCTGACACAAGATGGTGGCACAACCACAAAATGGCTGACCACAGGAGGCACAGCTGGCTACAAAACGTCAGGGAGCAAGGTTATGAATAACTCTAATAGTAACTCTCCAACAGTTCAGGCATAAACTCTGTTTAACAGGCGGCCTTTTAATCTGCACAGCCTATTTATTCACTTATTCTTGTATTTGTATCCCACCCTTCTGTGAAGGCTCAGGGGGGGTTATGTATAATTAAAACATGCAATATAATATCAATATACTAAATATATAGAAATATAAAGAAAGAAATCTAAATTATTATAAGTTAAAATTCAGAAGTTAAAAAACAAACTTATTTGCCGGTGTTGCCTCCTGCTCAGGGGAGAGAGAAAGGGAGGGTTGGGTAGTGATAGTAGACTTCCAGTTTGGATATGTTTGGGTGGGGAGGCCAGTGGAATTTTTGACGTTATTTTCAGGGCCCTCAACCATAGGCCCGGCAGAACAGCTGTCTTACAAACCATGAGGAACTCTCCTAGGTCCCACAGGGCTCTGATATAATTGGACAGAGTGTTCCACCAGGCTGGGGGTAGGGGCGAGTTGATGCTTTAGGGCTGAGGAACCTAAGTAGATTTTGAGTATGAGATCTTAATGTCCTTTAGGGCACGGGTAGTCAACCTGTGGTCCTCCAGATGTCCATGGACTATAATTCCCAAGAGCCCCTGTCAGCAAACGCTGGCAGGGGCTCTTGGGAATTATAGTCCATGGACATCTGGAGGACCACAGGTTGACTACCCCTGCTTTGGGGGACATAATGGGAGAGGCGGTCCTCCAGTTGCCAATCAGATGCCCTGCCGGACAAAGGCCCCCCATCTGGCCACGCCCACTTTCTAAAAACAGCTTGGTGTGTACCGGGAAAGGTGTTGGTGGGCATGATGGGGACCCCTGGATTACACAGTAGTATCAGAACTGACTGAATTAAAATTGCCTAAACCATTTCGTTAGGGAAGTGTGACGTCCCCTCAGAGGCTGCTTTACCAAGACCCCACAGACGACAGTGGGAAAAGGGGCAATCGAGTACTCTGGTCAACATCTTGGACAAGGCACCTCTGCTTTCTTCCAGTGTTACAACCAAAGAGGATGCAAGTAAGATGAGATTCTCCATCTTTGTGGGGCTATGTATTCTTTGAAATCATGGTGACTTTCACTCCAGATCATTAGAGTGTATAAAATGCAAAAATATAGGCAGTAATGTAGTGACTTAGTTGGAGAGACCATTGTAAGACGCACCAAGATGCCAGCTTAAAAAAAAATGGTAAGGGCACAAGTTTAGGCAAACATTGGTAATACAGATTCCCCAGCAGGCAGGTTTGCTCTGGTCAACACAACCGTGGTCATTCTTCTTAACTTAGTTCTCTTTGAACTGCAAGATGAATTATCTCTTGTCTTAGTGGGCACACATGGTAAATGCCCAGTTCCCTAAGCAATATTTGGGGGAAGGGGTATAAAGACCCCTGGAGGCTCAGAGGATCTTCAATCTTCTTCTACCGTATAGGGCAGTGGTTCTCAACCTGGGGGTCAGGACCCCTTTGGAGGTCGAACAACCCTTTCACAGGTGTTGTGGCAGGGCGAGCAGCTTGGCCGGGGGGGGGGGGGGGCGCCGCCACTGTTGCTGCTCCTCCTACAGGCACCTGCACTCGGCCGCCAGCGGCTCCAGCAGCGACCCCGGAAAAAAAACAATTTATGTACAATCATGAACAATGGATCTTCACACCTTTGGTCAGTTTTGGTTTAATTTCTGTGAAAGAACACTTGCATGATTTTATGGTTGGGGGTCACCACAAAATGAGGAACTGTGTTAAAAGATCGCAGCATCAGGAAGGTTGAGAACCACTGGTATAGGGTATCCTATAATAAAACTTTGGGTTTTTTAACGTATGTTTTGAAAAATCCAGGGTGAAGTCAGCTGACTGGAAAGATACAAACAAAACCCAAGAAGAGTCTCTATCTGACCAGTTTTAGGCGAACCAGAATATTTTTCTAGGTTGTCTAGAACGATCTTTCCTTTGTAAGGATTGTACCAAGTTTTGGAAAGGATATGCCCTTCTCCCCCAAGAATCTTCCACTTTGAAATGCCATGCTAATTAAATGCTGAGCACAGTTCCCCTGTAATGAAGAAGAACTGTGGGAGTTTTTTTGTACCTTGTTTTTCACTATCCAAAGGAGTCTCAAAGTGGCTTACAATTGCCTCTCTCTTCCTCTCACCACAACAGACACCCTGTGAGGTCGTTGGGGTTGAGAGAGCTTGGAGAGAACTGTGACTGGCCCAAGGTTACCCAGCAGGCCCCATGAGTCTCAAAGTGGCTTACAATCACCTCCCCTTCCTCTCCCCACAATAGACACCTTGTGAAGCAGGTGGGACTGAGAGAGCCTTAAGAGAACAGTGACTTGCCCAAGGTCACCCAGATGGCTGCATACAGAGGAGGAGGGAATCGAACCCAGTTCTTGAGATTCTTAGCCATTACGCCAAGCTGGCTTTCAGTGCCAAAGTTCACTTTTGCTCATAAATAGCTGATGCCGGTGCCAGCCATCCTCAGCTCTCCCATTCCCATATCCCTTGACGGGTGGAAGAAAAGTGACTGGGGACCACAACAATTTTCATTGTGGTCCTTATAATACAACGGAGGGCTCAGGAATTTAAAACTGGGCCTTCTGGTGTCTCGGTGTTCCCTCCCGCACCCCAGTACACACAACAAAGTAAGTTGGCAAAGGAGAGGAGGAAGAGAGAAGTTCCCAGCAAGAAAGGTTTTGGATCTTAGATGGCTGCAGTAGTGATAATCTCAGGGCTGCCTGTCAGAATGGAAGTCTAGGACCCTGGGTCACGGGGTCAGCAGTAGGCCCCCAAAAGCAAGCTGTAGATCTGCATTTGAAGTGTAGGCTATCATCTAAAAGAAGCCTCCCTCCATAAGACCATTAAGTCCAAGGTCTAATTGCTCGCAACCAGGGGACTGGCAGGGAGTTTCCAGGTGGGTTTAGTCTTTCTGGGTTTTCAGAAGTGTTATGAAAAACCCTGACCAATTCCAGGTAGAGAATGAAGAAGCAGGGTGCCTATCTGTTCCACTTTATATTTCTGGTAAGGGCTTGGAGGAGGAGTGTGTCTCATGGCTTAAGTGCCACTCAGCGTTTAACACCAACTCAGGGCGGCTGTCCCACCCCTAAGTGCCTCCTCCTCCAACCGCCTTGCCTGTCTAGCGGCCAGCCAATCGCCTTCTGCCCCCCATTCCTGACCACCACTCCCTCCTTCCACTTCCCTCTGAGGCTTGGAGGCTGTAGATCCCTTCGTTGTGAGAGCTGCCCCTGCCAGTGAGTTCCCTATCAGCTGCCTGTAGCCTTTCCAGGCCCTGGGGGGAGGGGGAGGCCATCCACAGAGTTCTTCCACTCCACCCCCCTAATCTAGCGCCCGTTGTATTCTTGAATTCAATGGGCTTAGTTTATACTAATTTCACAACATTAAATGTGTTAGCATTGGAAATAGGAGCAGGGACAAGCCAGAGAGCAAGTACTGCAGACTTCTGGTTATTTCCTACCTCTCTGTGCTGTGGTACCTTAGAAATTAAGTGGATTATTTTGTCATAAATCCATAAACAACAGTCAGATTTACACAAAGGAGAAATAAAAAGTAATACATAAAGTGTATACACACACTTTCCAAGACATTCCACAATTATTTTCTCTATCTAGTTTTGCTTTTAAAGTGAATTTATGTGGGTCACTCTTTTAATGCTTATTGTCCTTTTAAGTAGGTGGCCAGGTGAGAAAATACGGTGAAAATATCGCACGTAAGCAGTGGACCAAGGAACCTCCTGAAACTGTATTGAATATTCTCCACAACGCTGATATCAGTTTAGCTTTTAAAACGTACACCATCTACAAAGCAGGTAAATCATGTTACATCACTGGTCTGCGACTCAGGAAATGATAGGCAAGGCATATAAGAGCCTTGAATTATAAAGCCATATGTATGCTGCCTTGTGTGAGACACTGAGTATTTACACCTGTCAAACAGGTGGTTGGTTTGGTCAAGCCTCTCCTTCTTCCAGCAAAGAGATTTGCATGCAGCTGAAGTTGTTTATTTTATAAAGTTTTGGCAGAGCTAATCTAGTTTTAGTTGGATAAGTGTTGCGTTAATGATGTCACATTTATATGAGGAGGCCTGAAAGGGCACCGTTTTGTCCATCATAGATGGACAGGTGTGTGTGTTTGTGTGAGTGGTGTGGAGGAAATCCACCAGGAGACCAAAATCACATTCTTCAGTTTGCTTACTATAAATTAAGACTCTGTTGGAGCAGAAGGAAAGGGAGAAGCAGACATTTTTTTCCTGGGGATCAGTTGAATGCGGAGAGAGTTACCATCTTGGGGTGAGATGTTGCTGATCACGGAGAGGAAGGATTTGTGTTGCAATTTACTCTGGGGAGGCAGGGCGAGAGGCCAGCAAGCTCACTCCTGTTCTTTCCACACACACACACACACATACACACACACACACACTCACTGATCTTATGAGGCTGTTGTGTGTACACCAGTCAGGCTAATGTCTTCCGGAGTAGAAGCCTCATCATAGCTGCTATTATTGTTATTATTATTGTTATTATTATTGTTATTATTATTATTTAGATTTATTGCCTGCCTCTCCCGACAGGCTCGAGGCGGGTCACAACAACTAACCCCATTAAAATTCCCATTAAAACATCAATCTACTAACATGATGGCTAAAAATCCCATCCCTCCCCCAATTATTAAAGAGGTGAAGAGGAAAGGATAGGGGAGTAGCGTACACTAATACACTAATAATATTGTCCCCAGCTAATAATAGCTAATAATATTGTCCCCAGCAATCTCATCACAGTTTCTTTTCCACTTTTGTCTGCCGCTGCCCCAGTTCTAACCAGGAATTTCCCACAGAGTTTTACCTTTATTTCTTCCACTGCAGTATTTTATTATTTTTTTGCTAAATAGTCATGCACATGCATACTCCCCTCTGCTCAATAAATGTAGAATTATTTTATAAGAAGCTGAAATTAGTTTAACCCTTTCGATGCTGGTCACATTGCTTTGATCTCACTAGCTCAGCAGGGACACCATGTCTCCTGATTTCCGAACCACAGTTCGAAGTAAGCTTGAAGTCCGTGGTTTGAACCATAGGCTGGTCCGGCTGACCAGAAGAGACCCCCTCGTAGAGAACTGCTCCATACACATGCGGTGCAAAGAAGTCAGCCTTTATTGAAAGGTTCCATAAAGCAAAGTAGGACAAAGCATGGCAAGAACGGGAACCTTGACAGAGACAAACACAGATGGCCCATTCGGGTCTATATATAGCAGGGTAGTTTAAGCGGGAGAAATAGTTCCCATAGAGGAGGCTTTTGATCTAAAAGGCACGAATTCAGAAGACATCCAGTCTGCTTTCTCTGCCATTCCTGGCAGTAAATTTCCAACCCCCTACTATGTGAACCATGTACGAGGATAGATAAAGGAGAGCTCTTTGCAGCAGGGGAGGGAAGGTACAGAAACCATGGGATGGAGGAGGGGAGGGAAGGTACAGAAAAATGAAAGGAATGTGAGGGTTAGGGAGGGATAAAGGACCCTCAGGCCCGTTGAACCTCTAAGCTAACATTCTTGAGGAGATCGGGAGAATGATCATGACAATTAGCCAGCTGCCTTTTGTTCTAGTTTTGGACATAGGCATCATAGAGGGAGGGGAAATCTGGGTGCGGAAGGGAAGGGAGCATCGCATGCTGGCAGTATCCAAGCCATTATTGGAGTTCATAATTGTGATGTCCAATTTAAGACATGGCAACTTCTGATCTGAACAGGTTTTACACTCTTTTTCAAACAACTACCTTGGAGCACCTGTTTGCTAAAGACTAACGTTGGATGGGTGAACACATTATGAAGATAAATACTTCTTTCCCACCATCTTCCACTCGCTAGGATATGTTTTAGCTCAATAATTAAATGTGTCCTTAACACAGATTAGAGTTATGCTGAAAATAGTAGAAAGAAGAGAGGCTCTTTTCATATAGTCGCCATGATTAGGTTCTGTTTAAAGGGAATTAACGGGGGGGGGGATCAGCAAGGCTCATTGGTGCAAATTCGCCATGAACAAAACTATTAGGTTAAGGAAAGGAGACAGCAGGCAAGGTTTCCTGACTAAACAGAGACATTTCTTAATGAGATATATAAGATTTAACATTAAAAAAAACAGGAAATAGAGAGTGAACAGTGACAGACATAGCTTAAACCAGGGGTAGTCAAACTGCGGCCCTCCAGATGTCCATGGACTACAATCCCCATGGCTCATGGGAACTGTAGTCCATGGACATCTGGAGGCCCGCAGTTTGACTACCCCTGGCTTAAACACTGTTTATTCCCATATGAATTTACTCAACCATTATAGTCATCTCTGAAGATAGTTCTCCCCCCACCCCAGCTGAAGCTAAAAATTGTATCTACCCAAGAAAGGCCCTGCTAGGTCATGGCCCCCAAATTATGGAATTCTCTTCCCAGGGAGATTTGTCCGCACTCCTTATAACACTGTCTTGTGCCTGAGAGTGAAGACTTTCTCATTGATCATTCTTCATATTCATATGATTATGTTTAATTATTTTAAGCAGTTTTATATGTCTTGCTTAGTGTTAACATTTTTGTTTGCCACCTTGGAGCCCTAAGCTGGATGGAAAGGCAGCCTATTGAATTGTTTGCACTTTGCAGTACACCCTATACAAAATCATTCCAGTCGAAGTCCTCTTGAAATCACTGAGTTTAGTGTAAAGTAAGTCTGTAGGTCTGCACTGCCTAGTATTTGGGGATGGGGCAACTGACTGCTTTTATTTTGGTAATATTAAAAGCTTCTGATGATCCGTTGAGAGGACCGCTTAGTGAAGAAACCAATGCATCTGATGAAACAGATGGTGAAATTATGACGGAAGATCCGGAGAGAGTTGAATCAAGATCTGATGAGGAAGATACGTATGTTTCAGTCATTTTGAAAACATTGTTCTCTAGGATTTTCTTTAGGTTTCAGTGAGTGCTCCTAATTCCTGTTCCTTCGTAGAAGACCACCTACTAGTAGTCTAATATTGTTTGTTTTGTGCTTATTTTGGCATTAAAATGCTATGTGGAAGTGTTTCGCCATAGGTGTGGGGCTCTTTGAATGATAAACTTCCCTGTCTCCCCTAGAGTAGCCAGGCTCCAAGTGGTAGCTAGCGATCTTCTGGAATTGCAGCTAGTCTAGAAATTACAGCGATCAGCTGCATTGGAAAAATTGACACATTGGAAGGTGGACTCTGTGGCTTTGCACCCCACTAAGCTTTGTCCCATCCCCAACCTCCCCTCAGGCTCCACCTGCTCCCAACTCCAGGTATTTTCCAATCCAAAATTGGTAATCCTGGTACTACCAGATAAATCACTTCTGAAACTTGGGGAAACTTTAGGAGAAAGAATTGTTTTAAAGGGAGAAGGTCTTGTTAGGATATGTAAAAAGATTGTCCTGAGGAAGAAAAAATATTCCCTTTCACAAGTTCTTAGGTTGATCTAACACAAGTTAGAAAAACATCTTTATACATTGAATTGAAGAAGACTTAGATGGAATACTAAGAAAAATTGTTTACGTGGTTGTAAAAAAATTGAACAATAGATCAAATTACACAATTTTTAAGAATATTCTCTGTAGTTCTGCCTAGACCCTGGAAATTCATTTGGGATTATTAGAGAGCCTACGGTCTCTTTGATCTTTTAAAAATATTTGTTATGAAATCTGACTTCACATAATCTTTTTGCAGGGACTTTGAAGCAGAAGATGATCCAGACTGGATTTTTGAACTGAAAGGGATGATGAATCTGGAGTGATGGACAACATAAAAGATGAATAGTGAAACTGAAGAAACTAGAACTATCAATTAACTGTGATCCAAATCGAGATTTTCATACCCTGATGTTGACAAAACAGTTTGAAAGCCAGTTTCTTATGCAAGTATTCTAATGCAGGGGTAGTCAACCTGTGGTCCTCCAGATGTCCATGGACTACAATTCCCATGAGCCCCTGCCAGTGTTTGCCGGCAGGGGCTCAGGGGAATTATAGTCCATGAACATTTGGAGGACCACAGGTTGACTACTCTAATGCATATGTAAAGGTTCCGGGTGGAATTTCTTTGGTTGAGCAACAAATGTATACCAGCTGCACCGATGCTAGTTTTTTTCCTTTAGGAAGAAAAATATATTGCTGTTAAAAATGATAGTTTTCTTCTTGAATAAAGCTACTGAAAGTTTGTACTTTTGATTTCAAGGCATTTGTCAGTCAATTAAAATATAGAAACAGATACCAGATATACCAAATATATAAACAGATATATAAACAGATACCAGAAACAGGCTTTAGTGGTTAAGAGCAGCTGCATCTAATCTGGCAAGCTGTGTTTGATTCCCCACTCCTCCACATGCAGCAAGCTGGCTGACCCTGGGCTAGTCAGTACTGTTAGAGGTGTTCTCACAGATCAGTTCTATCAGAGCTCCCTCAGCCCCATGTACCTCACAGGGATTCTGTTGGCGGAGAAAAAGGGAAAGGTGTTTGTAAGCTGCTTTGAAACTCCTTCGAGTTATGAAAAATCATTTTATTGGCTCAAGATACATTTTTATTGGCCTGAGATACAGAAATTAATCAGGTGGCAAGTTGATTTTCCTTGAGTAAAACCTCATATCTTATGCCAGTCTTGGGGGGCATCAAAAAATCTGGCAAAATGTTGTTCCTGCACAAGTTCTCATGGACTAGTGCTTGCTTCTACATGTGAGCAGAGCTTCTTTATGTAGTAAAATATATACAAGAGATCTGAAACAATGAAATCAAGGGGCCATGAAATGTGGGCCCAAAACATATAATATAAAATTCACATCACGAAAAGAAGTACTTATGCACTTCTTATGGTTATCTAGCAAACACCAATAATGAGCCAGGAGTCACGGATTTGTAATGTCAGCCTCAGTAAAACAAAAAAATCTTCCATTTCCTGAGGTTTGGATTTCACATAACTACATCCTTTTACATGTGCGTAGTAGCCATGCTGGTCTGAAGTAGCAGAACAAATCTGAGCCCCACGTCCCCTTTAAGACCAACCAAGTTTTATTCAAGGTGTGAGCTTTTGTCTGAGGAACTGCATGTGCACACAAAACCTCACACCTAGAATAAAACTTTGTTGATCTTAAAGGGGCCATGGGGCTCAGATTTTGTCCCACATAACTTTCCATTCTCTCCCTTTATTGTTCACACCTTTTCACATTGAAAAGCCTGCCGTGCGACGACCCCTTTGAATCAAGCCCTCGGGAAGCTCGTGGGCCAGGTGCTGCAAGACTCCCGCTTGCTTTATTTTATTTTGCACAGCAGCCTGCACGGCTAACCCCCACTACGAGCTTGTCCCGCTTCAGGAACACTCGCCTTCCCTTCCAGCAGCCTGATTCACTTGGCAGGTGCAAAAACTTGATCCCGGAGGAGGAGGAGGAGGGGCACCGGGAAGGCACGCCCCGCGGCTCTCCCAGACCGGCACCGTCCTAGCCGAGCTCCTCGCGGGCGGCAGCCCCTCCGCCGACCTCCCCTCCGCCCCTCTCTCCACGCAACTCTCGCCGCCCCCGGGGAAAGCGGGAGGCCGCCGGCAGCCCCCCGCGAGGCAAGCGGTAGGCAAGGCGCGCGCGTCTGCGTTCCCATGGCGACGGCGCAGGGAGAGGCCGCGCGACGTGGGTGGGTTTGGTGCCCCAATGGGGCGGTGTGGCTGGGGAAGGGGCGCGATGAACGCCCCCCCCCCCCGCTCAGTGTTTCCAGAAGGGGGGACAGGACCGGTTGGGCCCTCGTGGGGGGGCACCTCCTCGCCTCTCCTGCCTGGAGCTGGTCCCCGGGAGGTGGTAGCGCTGAGGGGATGTTCACTGTCGCCTGCACGAAATTCCCCTCAGTTTCCGCTTTGCTTATGTCTCACCACACAGCTCCAGGAGTGTGCGTGCCCAGGCTAGGGGTGCCAGCCTCTAGGGAGGAGCCCGCAATTGTAGCTCCTCTCCAGACGACAGAGATCAATTCCCCTGGGGAAATAGGGGTGGCATCGACCCCACTGGGATCCCATTGATTCTGTGGCATTGACCCCACTGGGGTCCCTGGCCTTCCCAGGCTCGGTCTCTGAATCTTCAGGGGTTTTCCCACCGGGATCTGGCAGTCCTGCCCACCCACCCAGTCCCGGTAGGCAGCTGGCAATGCTCTCATAATTATTAATGGACACATAATTATTAAGATGTCAATAAACTGGAGTTGTGTTGAAACATAAAATTATTATTATTCCGTATTCCAACCGGGAAGGCCAGGCTATACAAATAAAATTATAATAATAATATTGTTATGCCATAGGTTTTCATGAATTATGGTTCACTTATTTTCATCAGCTCTGTGAACTATAATTCATTTGTTTTCATGAATCACTTGTTTTGACAGCACTTCCCAGGCCTGTGCGCAGGATTTTTAAAAGGGGGGGGGGAGCGGGGTTTACAATATATTCCAGAACATTAAGGAAACGTAATTAGTTCTTTCTCACTTCTCTTATATTTTAAAACTCTTTATTATTTTTCTATCTCATACTCTAGTTAATAGGTTTTCATTGTTTTAGTTAATAGCTTTTTGCATTATTTCTTTTATTTAATATTTTTGGGGGGTTAAACTCAAATAACACCTCCCCCTTTGTGCACGGCCTTGACACTGACTGTCATTCTGCATGTAGAAAGTCCCAGGTTCAGCTGCCAGCATTTCCAGTTTGAAAACAGATGCTAGACTCTGTAGAACTTCATAAACCAGTGGTCTAACTCATTGTACTGCATCAGGGAGGAGCCTTAACTCAGTGGAAGAGCAGAAGTTCCAGTCCCTACCATCTGCTGTGTTCAAGGAGTAGGGGATGTGAAAGACTGCTACCTGACACCCCAGAGAGCCTTTGCCAGTCAGACTAAATGATACTTCAGTTGGTAGACCAATAGTCTATCCTTGGTAGACCAATAGTCTGTGGCAGAACACAATCTGGACGGGCCAGGCAAACACGATCCTTCCGTTCTCAGAAGCTAAGTGAGGTCAACCCTGGCTAGCATTTGGAAGGGCGACCTTCAAGGAATATCAGGTCCATGACGTGGGGGCAGGCAATGGCAAACCACCTCCAAATGTATTTTGCCTGGCAGCCAGACAATCTTAGGATCTCCTGGCTATATTACACTCATGTAATAGGTAAATAATAATAATAAGAGGCAGCTCCAAGCATTTACTCCATGCTTATTGCTTGAAAACAACCACCCCTTGTGGCACATGCTCATACAAGCATACAGCTGATAGCAATACAAATGGTGTGACTCAGTATCAATTGACTTCATTCGTTCATTTTCCAATGATGGTTTATAGCCAAAATATCAAATCACCCCTTAAAGGTGCTTTGCAACATACAGACTGTTAATTAGGGGATAATTAAAGGACTTTAAAGCAGCAACTAACCCAATGAACAAGAGGATCTTTAGATTCAAGTGGTAGCCGTGTTGGTCTGAAGTAGCACAGCAGAAATTGAGTTCAATAGCACCTTAATAACCAACAAAGATTTATTCAAGGCGTGAGCTTTCATGTGCATGCGCACTTCCTCAGACAAAATGGTATAAGGATAATGAGAGTACAGATATAGAGAAAAAGTAAATCAGTGGCAAATTAGTAAACTGTGTCATAGTATCCAAATTATGCCACATTATACGATGTGGTAATTCTTTGTTAAAACAGCTAATCAGTCCTTTTGAGTACAGTTGTAGTTCATAAAAATATTGGAGAAATAAAACTGTCTATGTTAGTAATTAATGGCAGACACTTTCCCAGTTGTGAAAAGAAATAATTAAAAGAGACTAGTTAACAATACTTATTAGGTGGAAGACAAATATTCCAATCCACAAGGTGTGTGTGAAAGACTTCCTTTTTCCTTCCTCTTCTCTGATTCTATACATGCAAAATAATGCTTTTGAACTAGAGTTTTAAAAAAATGATATTTGTTCTCTGTAGATTGGAGAGTGGTGTTCATGTTGTACACAGTGAATGCACGTCCCACATGTAAGATCCTAATAACTTATCCACAGTAGCTCAATTAACCAAATTCCGTAGCTGTGATCACAAATTAGTTTTGATGCTTCACTGAGTGGAGGAGAGAGAAATCTTTTTACCTCCTTTAAACAACCTGGTTTGTTTCTTTTCCCTACATATCTATCTCACTCTTCTTTCAGGGATCTTATGCTGGCATCCATCGATGGCATCTTCTCATTTCTCCCTCCATACAACTGCCCTATGAAATAGTTTAGGATATTATGCATAGGATAGGATGAAGGGAGTGCATATGGCTCCCAAAAGACCTCTGCGCCCCACCACTACCAACCAGCTAAGGATCCCTGGCCCTAAAGAAGTCCGCCTGGTCTCAACCAGGGTCAGAGCATTCTCTGTTCTGGCCCCCACCTGGTGGGACGAGCTCCCAGAGGAGATCAGGGTCCTGAAAGAGCTAAAACAGTTCCGCAGGGCCTGCAAGGAAGAGCTCTTCCACCAGGCATTTGGTTGAGACCAGACACAAACAGCGACCCAAGGGCCCCTGCTGCCCCCCCGCCCCCCCCCCCCAGAATTCCACCAATATGCTCTGGACCTGTTTGCATTGTTGCACTGTTGTATTGTTTATATTGTTTAAACTGTTATATTGTTACATGGTTACAACTATTAGTTATTATTATTGTAAGGTTATTCACATGTTTATAGACTGTTTTATGTATTGTTCTTTGTTCTTATGTAAACTGCCCTGAGCCTCTGGGGAGGGCAGTATATAAATAAATAAACAAACAAATACCGTATTTGCCGGCGTATAAGACGACTGGGCGTATAAGACGACCCCCCCCCCAACATTTCCACTCAAAATATAGAGTTTGTTACATTACATTACAGTACTATGGGCAGCTATGTCTATCCCAACTGAAGTGCACCCGGCGTATAAGACGACCCCCCCCCACTTGGAGGCATGTTTTTCAGGGGGGGAAAGATAAGACGACCCCCCCCACTTGGAGGCATGTTTTTCAGGGGGGGGGAAGAAGTCTTATATGCCAGCAAATACTGTAAATAAATAAATACAGATAACTGTCTCTCAGTAATACTGGAACTCGGGGCAAATGAAGCTGATGGGCAATAAATACAGGACAGACAAAGAAGTACTTTTCCATTCTGCAAATTATTAAATTGTGGAATTCACAGGTACTGGGTCCAGATGGCCTTGAGAGGGGAATAGAATAGGTTTATGGAGGATTGGTCCATTGGTGGCCACTAGCTATGATGATTAAAAGGGACCTGTATATTCAGATGCAGTATACTTATATTCCAGCAGGATTCGGAGGCAATGTTAAAAGGAGGTGTTGCTCTCTGTGCCTCTTAGATTAGCTCTTCAGGGCAAAAGATTGGCAACTGTGTGAAATAGAATTCTGGACTAGATGGACCACTGGTCAGATGTAGCAAGGAACATCCCATTTTAGCTTATGATAGACTGCTGGCCCAACATCACCCCATGCGTTTTGCAGCCTTGTGGACCAGATTTCCAAAGTAATTAATAAAATCTAGTTACCCGGTGTGTGTGAACAATACGAGACAGATATTGTGAGAGTTTTATATTTCAAATATTCATAACTGCAATATTTGTGTGTTTCAGATGTTTCTGTAAAACAAAAACAAAAAAAACATGGACAAGTATGAAATATTTGAAAAGATTGGGGAAGGTGCCTTTGGCAAAGTATTCTTGGCTAGAGGAAAAGGGGATAACCAGCAGTGTGTTATCAAAGAAGTCAATTTAGCCAAGGTAAACTACCATTGTTGTCCAATCACAATGCCTTATTGAACAACCTCCCTGGTCTGACTTAGCTTGTGGAAGAATGTTTCCAGAGTAAATGGCAGACTTTTTAATCTGCAGTATGCAACTGGTATCAAGAACTGAAATATTTTCACACAAAGTACCCTACCATAAAAATCACAATTGTCCAATCATTCGGGAGCCTCATTGGTAGGAGGGGGGTGAATTGTGAACTGTGGTTGGTTGTCTAGGTAATTCATATATGCACACTAGTATAAACAGAGAGAATGAGAGGGGGGAAATAGTATAGGTAAATTGTGAAGTTGCAGCAAAGACAGGTAGTGACATCCAGCTTGGTGTAGTGTTTAGGAGGGCAGACTTCTAATTTGGCGAGCCGGGTGTGATTCCCCACTCCTCCTCCTCATGCAGCCAACTGGGTGACCTTGGCCTCGCCACAGTACTGATAAAGCTGTTTTGACTGAGCAGTAACGGTAATGACTGGGGAAGGCACTGGCAAACCACCCCGTATTGAGTCTGCCATGAAAACGCTGGAGGGCGTCACCCCAAGGGTCAGACATGACTCGGTGCTTGCACAGGGGATACCTTTACCTTTACCTTTTAATATCAGGGCTCTCTCAGCCTCACTCACCTCACAGGGTGTCTGCTGTGGGGAGATGAATGGGAAAGTGATTGTAAGCCATTTTGAGACCCCTTTGGGTAGAGAAAAGCAGCATATAAGAACCAACTCTTCTTCTTCTTCAGTAATATCAGGGCTCTCTCAGCCTCATCTCCCTCACAGGGTGTCTGTTGTGGGGAGAGGAAAGGGAAGGCGAATGTAAGCCGCTTAGAGACTCCTTCAGGTAGAGAAAAGCGGCATATAAGAACCAACTCTTCTTCTTCTTCAGTAATATCAGGGCTCTCTCAGCCTCACTCACCTCACAGGGTGTCTGCTGTGGGGAGATGAATGGGAAAGTGATTGTAAGCCATTTTGAGACTCCTTTGGGTAGAGAAAAGCGGCATATAAGGACCAACTCTTCTTCTTCAGTAATATCAGGGCTCTCTCAGCCTCACCTCCCTCACAGGGTGTCTGCTGTGGGGAGATGAATGGGAAGGTGATTGTAAGCGATACGATAACATTTATTGTATGTAGCCAAAGGCCATTAAAGTTTTAAAAGCCATCAAAGTTTTAAACTCTTATTGAGCAAAGACAGGACTCGGTCTGATTTTTTTTAGCTCCGTTCTTTCACGCTATACCATACCAGATGACTTACTGCATACATCAGCCAATATTTCTGATTTACGTGATTGGGTGTTCAAAGCTGACTCACCGATTGACCACTCTTCAATTCAGCTATCACAAGCAGCCCCATGGTATAAAACAATTTTAAAAGACCATTCTAGAGCATCATATTTAGTAAATATAACAACACGTAATCTTAGAATGGCCCTAACATCTTTGCGGTTTGAAATGATGCCATCAGCCATGCTCTCTGGGTGATATCTCCAAATACCCACAGCCCAACGCCTGTGCATATGTAGAAATCCATCTGTGGAGGACCTGCCCCACTATGTTTTGGCTTGTCCCCTGTACTCTGAACCCAGGGGCAAATTCCTTGCCAAGTTATTATCAAACTCACACCCTATTTCTGATTTTAATAAAGTTATCTATCTGTTATCAGATGTCGACCCCTATATCTCATATAGGGTGGCACTTTTTGCTCTGGCCGCCAGGAAGATTCGAGCTAATGCATTTTTACAGGAGCCTCCACCTTGATACACCATTTTATCCCTTTTATTGTAACTTAGTTGCCCATGTTTACATTTTTAGGTACACAATATTGGAGAAATATTGTTTTATTTATTTATATTTGTGCCATATTGTTTTAATTGTTTTGTAATGGCCTTTGGCTACATACAATAAATGTTATCATATCGATTGTAAGCTATTTTGAGACTCCTTTGGGTAGAGAAACGCGGCATATAAGACCCAACTCTTCTTCTACAGGAGATGATCCAAGCAGTGCTGCTTTCTGGAGCTGAGCTGGTGTTATTTGCTCAGTGCTGAGAATGTCCAGTCACTGTTCTAATCCCTTTCCATACTGAACATTTCTGTTTTGCACATTCTCTGAAATGATGGTAGTGCGGACCCCGTCCAGACCACTTTGTGTAGGCCACACCACAAGGGGGGAAGCACCACAGAAAAAGCACGTGAATGGGACAGTTTCCGATCTTACCCATTACGAGGGTGTCCCTTTCAGAAGGGTTTGTTCAGATAAGCACAGCTGTCACAGGGAGATACGCCTTTAACTGCTGTCTGTCGTAGTGTTTGACATGATTGCCACTTACATAATAGTCCAATGAATAGGTTCCCCCCCCCCACTAACTTTTTTCTAAACTCATTTAGATGCTGAGGAAAGAAAAAGAATCCTCTCAGAAAGAAGTTGCACTTCTGGCTAAGATGAAGCACCCTAATATAGTAGCCTTCTACTCTTCATTTCAAGGTCTCCTTTTATCTGTGGTGGTCTGTTTTTTTTTTAATCCTCTTTAAAGTTCCCCCCTCTAGCAGTGAGCAGCTAGAATACTTGGTATGAATGAGGGGAACTTGTTGTCCTTTGCTTCTGAGTCACCTTAAAGCCTCACATAAATTATTTTTTTATTATTTATTTTATTTTATTTATTTATTTTTTATTTCTATACTGCCCTCCCCGAAGGCTCAGGGCAGTTTATAGGAAACAACAAAATAGTACAGGTAACATCATTCAAGTAACAGTAAGGTGGTAACAATAACATTTACATAATAACAATAACAACAATAACATTAAAGGAAGGTGCAACTTCAAGAGCCTTAGCTCAACTCGTACTGAGATCCAGGGCTTGGGTGGATTTGTTCACAGTCATGGTAGGAGGGAGGGCTTGGGGGCCAATTGGAAGTGATGGACAGGTCAACCTCAACCAAATGTCTGGTGGAGGAGCTCCCTTTTGCAGGCCCTGCAAAATAAATAAAATATTTTATTTATTTAGATTTCTATACCGCCCATTTCTTTGCAGCTCTGGGTGGTTTACACTGAACATTATATAACTTACATGGAGCGTTATACAGACTATAACATCAAAACAACTTTCAATAAAGCATCGAAAGATTTCAAAACCACATTTATAATATAAATAACAATAATTGTCATCAGATCCCAGATCTGATTGCTTGGGTATTTTTAAGCATCTTGATTGCTATACAAATAAAATACCGTAGATGAGCTCTTGCTTTCGAGGTTCTCCCTCCCACGCATTTGTAGTCTCCTTTCACAGCTTTTGTTGCCTTGAAGCAAATTCATTTTATTATGGAGTAAATAATTACTGTAAATGAGTGTTTGTGGTCCTATGGCGGTTTCAGCTACTCCATGAAAGGCAGCTAATTTTTTTACCTTGCTCTTGTGGTTTTAGCAGACCACTTGATCAAACGGTTTCTAGAAATAGTTTTGTGCATATAAATGTAAAGTAAAGAGTATACCCTTTCGAGCAGATTTTAATAGAAGATACAATACCGTAGGTTTTTGTTTTGTTTTGGTTAAACTTACCAATGATGCATTGAAAGCAGTTAATTGTCGTGGGAGGTGGTGGGTTCTCCATCTTTGGAGATTTTTAAACAGAGCCTGGATAGCCCTCTGACAGAGAGGCTGATTCTGTGATGGTTCAAGGGGGTGGCAGGTTACAGTGGATGAGCGACAGGGTTGTGAGTGTCCTGCATAGGGCAGGGGGTTGGACTAGATGACCCAGGAGGTCCCTTCCAACTTTATGATTCTATGATTGTATGTATTTTAAATGCAAAAGGATATTCAAGGCTCAATATATTTTATTGTAGAGAAAAATAAGCTATATATTATTATGGAGTACTGTGATGGAGGGGATCTAATGGAGAAAATAAAACAACAACGTGGAGTGTTGTTTGAAGAAGATAAGGTAGGTTTGCATTCTGAAAAACCTTTTCTTTGTTTCATCACAGAAGGGAGAAATACCAATTTGTACTTCTGTATTGCTGCTTGGATTTCCTTAAGTATGAATGTAAATGAATTTTGCCCTTGGAAATACAACTGCTAGGGAAGTTTTGGGAAGATCAGCATCTACCAAGAGGGGCATTTGAACTCATACTTTGTTCTTTTTGAGGGATCCCACTCTTAAGGAGATAAAGTCTCAAGGGCATGTTTACAGTGGGATCCAAAGTTAATGAGCATAGAAGAATGCAACTCTGTTTAAAGGTAAAGGTATCCCCTGTGCAAGCACCGAGTCATGTCTGACCCTTGGGGTGACGCCCTCTAGCGTTTTCATGGCAGACTCAATACGGGGTGGTTTGCCAGTGCCTTCCCCAGTCATTACCGTTTACCCCCCAGCAGCAAGCTGGGTACTCATTTTACCGACCTCGGAAGGATGGAAGGCTGAGTCAACCTTGAGCCGGCTGCTGGGATTGAACTCCCAGCCTTATGGGCAAAGCTTTCAGACGGCTGCCTTACCACTCTGCGCCACAAGAGGCAACTCTGTTTAGGCAGGGGCTATTAAGCCTCTTGTGGCGCAGAGTGGTAAGCGGCAGAAATGCTGTCTGAAGCTGTCTGTCCATGAGGTTGGGAGTTCAATCCAAGCAACCGGCTCAAGGTTGACTCAGCCTTCCATCCTTCCGAGGTCGGGAAAATGAGTACCCAGCTTGCTGGGGGGTAAAACGGCAATGACTGGGGAGGGTACTGGCAAACTACCCTATATTGAGTCTGCCATGAAAACGCTGGAGGGCGTCACTTCAAGGGTCAGACATGACTCGGTATTTGCACAGGGGATACCTTTACCTTTACCTATTAAGCCGTCAGTGTGGATACCCTTTCAAATGGACATAGTCCAGTTGATGCCTGATTTTACTATCTATTATACAAATGTGCCCGCAGCTATCAGATGTGTTTCTAGCTGTAAGGGATGCTTCTGTAGAATCTACCTAATCATTTTTGATTGTTGACTGTTCCTTTGAACAAAGGTTGCCTTTCCGTGTTTCTTTTCACTAATCTAGTCCCATAGAAATTTAAGTGATATAATAGGTGTTGTAAATTTTGCATTTTGCCCATAGATCCTGGATTGGTTTGTACAGATATCTTTAGGACTAAAGCATATCCATGACAGGAAGATCCTACACAGAGATGTAAAAGCGCAGGTAATTTTTTGGAGCTCAGTTTCATTTGTAATCAAGGGGGAAATGTTCATTACATTTTCAGCATGGCACACTGTTTTCTTCGCAGAACATTTTTCTCAGCCATAATGGAAAGACAGCAAAACTTGGAGACTTTGGGATTGCAAGAACGTTAAGCGAGTAAGCGTGTTCTGTTGTCAGTGACAGATGTTCCAATGGTGGCTTTGTCTCATACTGTAAAGAGATGGAGAAGAATTTGGAGACTAGAATGCACATTCTCAATTCATTATAAATTATTGTGTTTCATATTAGTGTTTAGTGTTAGACTCTCTTAGTGGATTTTGGTGATACATTTTTTGTATTAAGGAATTTTGGTTGTGAAAATTTGGAAGAATTTCATGGAAGAAAATCTGTAATTTTGTTGTTCCAACATAGTTGTTTGGATGTTTCCTAAAAGACAATGAAGTTTCAAATTAATAAAACCTTCTAAATTCTTTTGGATTCTTTAAACTAAAATACATGATTTTTAAAAAACACTATTTTCTTTAGTACTATGGAATTTGCTTGTACCTGTGTAGGAACACCATACTACCTATCTCCGGAAATCTGTGAGAACTGCCCATATAACAATAAAACGTAAGTATCATACTGTTTCTCACTGACTTGCCATACCATGAAATACCACAGAATGTGTCACAAAAGTGCCTGAAAATCTGAAACAGTTTTGCAGGCTCATAAGTTAATGGAAGTCCTTTATGCCATTTTCCAATACGGCAACTTCCCCCGTCCAATTTAGATTTTTAAAAAATATCATTTTGTATATTGCAGTTATCAAATGAATGTACCCTGCAGTTTACAATTTGTTAACTTTTAATTGTTTAGGTTGGGCCTATAGTGTTGGTAATTGCACTGGACAAGTGGTTTGCAAAAGTCTGAACCGAGGTTTTCAGCCATTTTGGAAAGATCGTTTCCTTCTAGAGGGGAAGAACACACAGCAAACTTTGCTGCAGTTAGCTGTCTAGGAACAGCAAGATTTTATGGAACCAGCTCCTTTATAAGGAAATAGCTTTCATGGTCCATGACAAATCGAACATGTTCATTTAAAATAAAATATTGTGAATGATGTGACTGAGCACAGAGTAGAAAAGGATACCTTTACTGTGTTGCTAGATTCAGTTTTCCTTGATACAATGATTGTTTCCTTTTACAGAGATATATGGTCTCTCGGATGCGTTTTATACGAGCTCTGTACTCTAAAACATCCTGTAAGTATCTGTATAGGTTGATGAGTCACATGTTGTTGAACATCACATCACAGCTGGAGATTGTTCCAATGTGGCATTTCAGTGATGGTTGTTGAAACCAAATTAGGCAAGATGGGTGGATCTATGACAGAAGCACCAGTTTTTTTTCAGATGTTCAGAGCTACCATAAGGAAAGAGGGTCAGAGTCATTGATCAGAACGATTGGAAGTTGAACCCCTTATTCACATCCTATTATCTGTGTTTGATTCCTCCCTGATATTTGCCCTATAGGCACTCTTAGATTGGTGGAAAGTGCCATCAAGTCGCAGCCAGTATCACTGGGTTTTCAAGGCAACAAATGAACAACACTTGGTGAGAGCCAGCTTGGTATAGTGGTTAAGAGTGAGGACTTCTAATCTGGCGAACCGGGTTTGATTCCATGCTCCCCCACATGCAGCCATCTGGGTGACCTTGGGCTCACCACAACACTGATAAAGCTCATCTACCTCACAGGGTCAGAGTCTACTAGCACCTTTAAGACCAACAAAGATTTATTCAAGGTGTTCAATTTTTGTTCGTCTTAAAGCTGCTACTGGACTCTGATTTTATTGTGCTACTTCAGACCAACATGGCTACTCATTTGAATCTACCTCACAGGGTGTCTGTTGTGGGGAGAGGAAAAGGAAGGCGATTGTACGCAGCTTTGAGACTCCTTAGGGGAGAGAAAAGTGGCATATAAGACCAACTCTTTTTCTTCTTCCAATGTAGTTAGCCATTGCCTTCCTCTAGTACAGCAACCTTTGTCTTTCTTGGTGGTCTCCCATCCGAGTACTAACCAGGGCTGACCCTGCTTAGCTTCTGAGATCTGACAAGCTTGACCTAGCCTGTACTTTCCAGGTCATAGCACCCACATATTTCCCCATTGGCTTTTGTGGGTTAATATAAGTTGGGGAGTGTAAAAGACAGAGGTGATATCACATCCCCCATTGCTGTGTTAGGGATCTGCTTTGGGCTTTTCCGGCAGTTGCTTTTAATATTCGAAAACGAGTGAGAGATCTGATTACATATTTACCATTTCATCTAGTTGGGCCCTTGGAATCATTACTGGGAAAGGCCCCATAGGTGCTACACTGTAGACCATCTAGGGAGCCAGGCTTCTTAGATTTGGCTTTGGGAACCCCATTTCCAGATGTGATATGTACAACTTTGTCAATTTCCTAAGCCAGCATGTATTTATTTAATATATATACTGTCCCTCCCCACAATGCTGTTTTGTGTTCTAGCTGAGGACTAAAACGTGTGTTTCAGAGTCCCCCTGGTTCTTCTGCCATGATTAATTGTTGCCTACCCTGTGATGCTTGCCAGCTACATGCTTCTGACACCTCAAGGTTATTCTAAGTTGTTTGGTTTATAGCCACTAGTTTCCCATCACAGTTCCCTGCCTCCCTCACTTCCCTGCCCCTATCTCCTGCCTCCGCCTTCTAGACTTTTGGTTTTCCTTTGTAGTAGATAGCTGTTGTGTTTCCTCTGTTTTGAAATGCATTCCCAACGTGAGGGGGAAACTGCTGTATGTTTAATATACCTGACGCAAGCCTGCAATTCTCAGTTCAGCCAATGTAAGCGAACAGATGTCTTCTTTCCTGATTAAAAGAGCTGCGGGCCCTGCGGGATCTTTCAGCGTTCTGCAGGGCCTGCAAAACGGAGCTCTTCCGCCAGATTGTTAGGTGAGGCTGGGCCACAAGGACAATCTGGCCCCCCTTACAGCAGCTGTAGCGTAGACCAACTGGCACCCTCTGTCTCCCCATCCCTTCCCGGATGGGTTATCGAGGGGTGATATAGATAATGGTTGAGTTTCTTTGCCACATCTTGCTTTATTGTTTAATTGATTGCATGTATTGTTGTCTATGGCAGCGGTCCGCAAGCTTCCGCTTGCCGCGGACCGCTGCGGAGTAGTGGGCGGAGAGGGTGGCCCGGGGGCCCACGCACGCGCGGCAGCCCCAGCGCAAACGCGCATGCATGGACTGCCGCGCATGTGCGTTTGCTCCCGGCAGGGGTGCAAACGCGCATGTGCGGCAGTCCGCGCATGCGCGTTTGCGCCGCTGCCATGCCGGCGGCCGCGGCTTCCCCTCCCGGCCCCTCCGGGCCGCGAGCAAATCGGCCGCTAAAGCGGCAAGCTTCTCTTCCCTCCCCTCCCAAAGTGAGAAGCTTGCTGGGCCGCGAGCTAATCGGCCGCTTTGGTGGCCAATTTGCTCACGGCCTGGCGAGCTTCTCGCTTCGGGGGGGGGGAGGGAAGAAGGAGCCGCGGCGGCCCGGCGCCGGGCTGCGGCCCGTGGGTTGGGGACCTCTGGTCTATGGGTTTTATTGTATGGGTTTTTATTGGGGTTTTATGTGTTGTGACTCGCCTTGAGCCTCCGGGGAGAGGCGAGAAATAAATCCAAATATAACAACAACAAAAACAACAATAATGAAACTTTCTTGTACATAAGTTTGGCTTATTGGGAAATCGAGCACTCTGACAATGTGCCAGTTTACTATTTATGGCATGCATTTTAATGTCAGTTTGAAGGTACAAATATGCACCAACTCATTCTGAGGATCTGCAGAGGCCGTTTTGTGCCGGTATCTACAAAATATTCGTATGACTTGAGAATTTTAATATCCCAGTTGTTTAAAACCGCTCCAAGAAATCGACCTTCTATCAACTCCATACTGAAAAAGCCCTTCTTGGAGAAGCGAATAAAGAAACATTTGTCTCCGGAGGTGAGTGTTGTCATGAATCCCGATTCATGCCTCAACTTTGATCTCTGTCTCCTGGTCTCTCCTAGCCGGTTATCATTAAGTCATAAATCACCTTCCAGTTCCTGTCCTCTTTTGCCTACCAAGGCTGCTCTCAGCAGGGACTCCTTATCTCTTCCTGCTTTCCCTCGATCTTGCGAGTCTGTGGGAAGACTCAACATTCGCAACAACCCAGATCAAAGGGCGAGCCAGATGGCATTCCTGTGAAACCTTATTTTCCTGCCTTAGCGATCCCTCATTCCCCCCTCCCTTTAGTGAACCCCTGTATAAGTACCCCTGGGCTTCATTGATCCTTTGCCAAGGCGTTTGCTCTATGAACTTTGCAAGTAGAAACTTTGATATTGTTCTGTGTAATAAAGACTTTCCCTTGGATCTACACTGCCTGTGACCTTGGGAGTCATTTTACTACGGACTTTATTAGTGACTTCTGCCTTGTTCCTGACAAGTGTGTCTCATGTGATTTCGGGAGCTACCAGGAAGCTCAACTCAATAAAAGAATATAAGTTATCTCCTCTTTCCTTGGTTATTAACCATTTCCCTTGTCTTGTTTTCCCCCTGTCTTGGTGGGGAGGCACAACATGTTTCTTTTCTCCTTTGTGCATGCTTGCTGTGTGATGTCTAGGGAGGTGCTTATTAAAGAACAGAGTTGTCCTGTGAGCCATGGTGCTTTACAGATGGAAAAATAAAGGTTTTTGGGCTGCCAGAATGAACTCGGTGTCTGCACAGTTTGCTGAATGGGGCATATTTGGATCAACAAACAACCAGCACAAAGATAGATAGGGGTGTGTGTATACATATTTACAAATATTTGTTATTTGTTTTAGGTAATGGAAGAAGAATTCAGCCACACCGTTATTCACAGAAAAAGACCACTAGCTTCAGTGCCATCTGGTAAGCTGTCACCCCTAAGGTTTTTTAGAGTAGAAGAAGAAGAGTTGGATTTTTTACCTCGCTTTTCACTACCCGAAGGACTCTCAAAGTGGCTTATGATTGCCTTCTCTTCCTCTCCCCACAACAGATGCCCTGTGAGGTTAGTGGGGCTGAGAGAGCCCTGACAGGACTGCTCTGTAAGAACAGCTCTGAGAGAACTATGATTAGCCCAAGGTCACCTAGCTGGCTGCATGTGGAGGAGCGGGGAATCAAACCTGGCTCACCAGATTAGGATCCCCCGCTCTTAATCACTACAACTACACCAAGCTAAAATGTGTATGCACATTAAAAACTAGTTTATTTTAAACTAAGGCTGGTTCTGAGTCAATCTGACTACATCTCAAAGACCAGAGGTGCTCTTTAGGCATCCAGTTAGTCCTTAAGGAAAAGTGCAACATCAAGGCCAGCCTTCAGCAAAGCTCTTAAGTATGTGTGCCTTGCTGAACAGGGCTGGCACTTGAGATCTCAAGTCTCAGCCTCTGTTTGCAAATGTTTTGGTTAGAAGTAAGATCAGGAGTCTAGGCTTTAAGGAGAAACTCAACAGCAAGGCTAGCTTATCCAATTTTTCTCCCGTACACTGTGAAATCGTAGTGTATGCTCTTTCCAAGATAATGCTGGGCTAAAATCAGGGATCTTATCATGTTACCTAAAACAGCATGAACATGGATTGTAACATGTATTTTATGTATATGATTGTTGTCAACTTGCAACCAAGTTACGTCAACTCCGGCAAGGGGCTTTCAAGGCAAGTGAGAAGCAGAAGTGGTGTGCTATTGCCTTTCTCAACACAGTCTTCTTTTGTGGTCTCCTATTGAAGCACTGATCCTACATATCTTCCAAAACTTTATGAGGTCAGGCTATAGCATGCTGCCTTCCCTCACATGTCTTTTATAGGCATGCCAAAACAAAGTGCAAGAAATAGGGGTGTATTGTAAACTGCAAATTTAAAACACCATCTGAACCCCCCCCCCAGTATGAAAACAAAATGTGACAAAAATACAATTATTTAACAATATACAATGTACCCATAATGTGTATTGCTAAATAGAAAAATGGGCATTTTAAATATATATCTAAAAGAAGTTAAAACATATGGCTCTTTCTTGATGTATTAAATATATTTAAAGATTTATACTACCTGTCATTCTCTGTATTTATACACTCCTTATAAGTACATTGAATATTGTGTTTATTGTAAGCTGGGTTTTTTATATTATGGATTCAGACAAAATGATGGCATCTGTATTGCCTACATATTGGTCAAGGTCACTGGAAAAGGTCACTCAATTGTCACAGATTACATTTTATTACTATTTATTTAGTACCTTTTTATTCTGCCTGTCCTCCAAGGAATTCAAGATGGTGTGGATTGGCCTTTTCTCCTCCATTTAATCCTCACAAGAACTGTGTGAGATAGGTTAGGCCGAGAGAATGTAAAGGAGCCCAAGGTCACTCAGTCACCTTCCATAGCAGAGAGAGGGTATGAACCTTCAGCCTATTAATGGAGCCCATTCAGTCTAAGTCAGTGGTTCTCAACCTTCCTAATGCCATGACCCTTTAATACAGTTCCTCATGTTGTGGTGACTCCCCAACCATAAAATTATATAAGTGTTCTTTCCCAGAAATGAAACCGAAACTGATCAAGGGTGTGAAGATCCATTGTTCATGATTGTATATAAATTGGGTTTTTTCCGGGGTTTCTCAGTTCAGTTCTGCCTCTTGTCCCACTATGCCGATCTGGCTTTTTTCTGCTGCTCCAGACAGACGAACGCTCTATATCCATCTACCCTACAAGGCAGTTGTGTGGATGGTGCCCCCCCCCGGCCATGCTGTTTACCCTGCCGCGACCCCTGTGAAAGGGTTGTTCGACCCCCAAAGGGGTCCCAACCTCCTGGTTGAGAATCACTGGTCTAAGTTGTTTGTATCATAGCTGTACAATGTACTTTAGGCATGATTATTAAAATATTTTAATTATATTCTTAAATCAGCTCCTAAAGTTCAGAGATTAAAAATCCATGGCTATCGTCCTCCAAGGCCCAAGCTGGAGATGCCTGCTAGAAAACAAAAATTATGTAAAAATGACTGCAAATTTCCCTCAAGACTCCAGGAGCCTGTTATCCAGGTAACAGATCAATTTGAATGGATTATTTTATTTTGCGTTGCAGCAGTAAATGACAATAGTGATATTTTCCTGAGAAGGATAATAAGGCTTATAGTCCAATTTTACTGAATTATGTGACTATGAATTCTAGAGGGCTGGTTCAGAATGCAGAAGCCTGATTACTTTTAGCCATTGGGAACATATTTTGCCCATCTTAAAACAGTTACATTGGCTTTCAGAATTCAATTCAAGGTGCTGTCCATGACCTTTAAATCCATTGATGGCCTAAGACCCATATATTTAAAGGACCTTCTCCTCCCGTGTATCCTCTCGTATATCCCCATGGGTCAACTGAGATCCTTAGGTTGTCACCTATTGGTGGCTGCCACACTTATGGTACCCCACCTGGCATTAACCTTCTCCATTGTGGCCCTGACTCTGTAGAATGGGCCCCCTTCTTCCCCTATTTAATTCTAATCGCAAACCCGAGCACAATATGATATTACACTAACCAAACACACACAACACACACCTGGACTGGGCAACCCTGAGATGCCACAGCAGGTGATCGAGGCCACCCCTCCAGAAACAAATTTTACAACAAATCACACTACATACAATGAACAACTGGAATGGGCAGTCCTGAGATGCCATAAACAGTGATTGGGGCTATCCCTCCAGAAACTCCTAATCCCTCTACACACAAATCAGAAACTAGCCTCCTAACAAACAGAGTCAGGGTTCCAGAATAGCCCTAGCAGAAATTAAAATAACTACAGGAACTAAATGAAGCCAGGACTCCATAGGGAAACTAAACAATCAAGACAAACTGACCACCGAACATGGATATCCTACCTATACCAAAAGGAACAGAGGGAGGAACAACAATAGGACCCAAAAGGGTCATGGAAGAGGCATAGACACCAGTGGGTGGAGATGTGATGAGACAAGGAGCCCAAAATTCAATCACACCCTGGCCCCTCCTAATTTCTGTCCCATCCCTTGGGACACTAGGGTGGAGTCAAAGTTCATCAACCCACCTCTGACACTGATGCTGTGCAATGCCAAGTGAATAAACAACAAAACCTCCACCCTGCAAACCTATTTTGCAGAGCATGGAGTGGACCTGGTAGGCATGACAGAAACCTGGGTCAGGGAGGGTGAAACAGTTGCCCTTAAAGAACTCGCCCCTGCCAGGTTCTCTGTCCTCCATCAGTCTCGGACTGCAGGGCAGGGAAAAGGGGTGACAATTCTAAACTAAGAGGATTTCTCCAGAGCTCTTCCTGCACCATTCATCCCAGGTATTTAATGTGTTAGCCTCGAGTGGGGATCAATCAAGAGGGTGGCCATCTGGCTGGTGTACCCAATGCCCCTCCAGATGCCCTGCTGGAGGTGGCAGTGGCCTGGACGCTACAGTTCCCCAGAGTATTAGTTCTGGGGGACTTGGAACATCCATGCTGAGCTGCCGCCCTCTAGGAATGGGTTAGACCCGGTGTCATCCATGGCGACATTAGGGCTCTTGCAATTCATTGTTGGCCCCACCCACCAAGCAGGCTGGATCTCATTTTCGGCATGGGTTTGAATGTGGATCTGATCATGGCAAATGCCATGCCATGGTCAGAGCCCTACCTCCTGAAGGCTCGGATAAGCCTACCACCCTCTCCTCAGTTGGACGCTGAGCAAATTTTAACTCGAATGCCATGACTTATGGATCCATTTGGATTCCTGAATGCTCTGTGGGACCCAATGCCTCCCAGCACTTCTCTAAATGGTCTGGTCAGCGACTGACACGATAGAATGCTGGCTGCCACTGATGAGATAGCTCCCCAATGTCCCCTCCATCCCCATCTTAAGCAAGCCTCTTGGTACATCAAGATGCTTCATGGCAAGAAACGGAAACTGAGATAACTAATGTGAGTTTGGAGGAAGACTCATGACGAAGCCTCAAGAACATCTAATAGTATGCAGATGAAAGCCTATGAGATGGCGATGAAGTCAGTAAAACACATTTTTTTACTCAACTAACATTGCGTCTGCGAACTCATGCCCAGCAAATCGTTTAGGATAGTTCGATCTCTCACTGCCCTGGCAGAAGGGCACCAAAACAGTAGTCAATCGGATACCAGCTGTGAGGCATTGGTGAGTCATTTTCAGACAAAATCTCAACACTTTGCCAGCTGGACCGAGGTGGGTCGGCACTGCTGATACTACTAGATCTATCAGCAGCATTTGACACAGTCAACCATAAGCTTTTAGCTCGCCGCCTTGCCAACGCCAGAATATGGGGACAACCCTTCAGTGGCTTCATGTAGAAGTGGGAATTAGCCTTGCTTCCATATGTGCGCCCTCCCGGCCTTTTCCACCCATGGAGAATAGGCCTCAATAGTGTTTCTCCCAAGCACTGTCAGTTCCATACTTCCTTTGAACAATGGCACACCATAGTGCTCCCAGGCCATTTGCTGAGCCCAGGAAAGATTACATGTGATTAGCAAAATGGACTAGTGCAATTTAAATTTGTTTGCCTTAGTCACTTTCTCATTTGTGATATGTTTACAGCACAGGAATCCGAAGTTTAAATTGTGTGGGAAGCCAGAGGTTGTCGAAATGTGTGGGCCCTATGACCATTATTATGAAAAACTGGACAAGTTGCGGAAGAGGGCCTCTGGGGAAGAGGACTGTCCTCAGATTAGCCAAAGAATGGAGGATTACTTTAAGCAGAAAGGGCAGGAACCCCCACCCCCACCACTTCATTGGTAATAATTTATTTTCTTGAATGTTTATATAGCTAGCTATGAAACAGGAATGTCTTGCTATAGGACTTTATTAGTTTACTCCAGCTCCTTGGTCTAATTCCATAGCCAGCCTAAGCTTGTTATTGTTCAGACCTCACACCTCAAAATAAAAATTAATATCAGCAATTTTATTTACATCGTACAGTTTGAAATAGGTTGCAGAAGGTAGCCGATACCGTTTTCAGGTAGAAGGGTTCTGGGAATATTAGGCCATTCATGACTCAAAACAGTGGAGTAAAATGGAAAATAATATTTGCTATCTAATATTATAGGGCAGCTTTTCAAATTACATACAGTTTATGGGAAATCATAAACATAAGCAGCCATGTCTGTCCGTCTGTCCCCCGTTCTCCCTCTCCCCAGTTTCTTAAACAATGTTTCTGCTTTCTCTTAGGCCTGCGGACTATCTCCAAAGACGATTCAATGCCCAGGAATACAAGATAAAAGTAGAGAAGCAGCTTGTAAGCCAATACTCATTCATAAAATAAATTCATAAATGGATAAGTTAGTGGAAATTCTGTTATTAGTGTTGGATTTCCAGTGGGATGATTTAGAAACCACTGCAAACTTACACATTTTCATTTCACTGTTTGACGGGGGTGGTTAAATGGTTTCAATAAAGTTAAGAAAATCCATTTCCTGTGTTACTGCTTTATTTTCCAAATTAATAGGGGTTGCGGCCATCATCTGCTGATCCCCGCTATCGTGAGATGAAGGAGGAGAAGCTTAGACTCCCCCCAAAAATGGATGCTCAAAAAAATGAAATGAAAGAACAGGTGAGAAAGTGGAGTTGCATGGCTCCTGGCAACTTGTCCCAAACAACACGAATACTCTAAATCCTTGGGCACTGCAAGCTTGCGAGGGTAGTTTATTCAAATATATTGTAGAACTGATCTGTGTAAAGCTGCTATGAAGAAGTCCATGAGACACATTTCTTTGCAGAGCAAGATTCAAGCCCAGTAGTGCCTTTATTTATTTATATATTTATTTATTCAAGTAATTTAGATGCTATCCCTCACTGTGATGTCTTGGGGTGGTGTACACAAAACCAGTGTACACAAAAATCACTTTCCTCTGATCAGTGGGGAAAGGAAAAGGTACATAGAACATTTGGAGCAGTATGTCCAAGGATATTAATGCTTAACAGCATAACCTATGGGTAATCGTGAACAGTTGAAGGGGATAACAGCAATATTCAGAGACAAATTGGATGTCAAGATTTCCTGACAAAGGGACAGGTTTTGGGGAGGTCCCCATCATTGGCCTCATCTGAAAGCCTGGCGGAAGAGGTCCAGTTTGCAGGCCCTACGAAATTGTTTGCGTCCTGATAGGGCTTTGACTTTGCTTGGGAACTCGTTCCACCAGGTTGGGGCCATGGATGAGAAGGTTCTGGCTCTGGTCGAGGCCAGGCGGGCTTCTTTGGGGCCAGGAATTACCAGGTTATTGGAATGGATAGAGCGTGCCAGTCTTTGGGGAATATATGCAAACAGATGGTCTTTAAAGTATGCAGGACCCTGACCACATATGACTTTAAAGACCAATGTGATTTCCAGAGTATAAGCTTTCAAGAGTCACAGCTACCTTCATCAGATACTTTCAGTTCCAGTCCACTCAGTGATAAAGTAAATTGCCCAGTTCAGATATTTATGATGCTTTTGGAAGTGTACAATTGTCAATAATCACACGTTCCATCTTGATGGATGTGACGACAGCTTCACGATTGACTTGTATATCATTGGCTACAGAAACTGGCTTTTTAAATGATTACCATTCTAACTTAAGCGTATATGTACTTCAGAAGTGACCGTCTTGTCCTTTATGTGTGCATCTAAATATTACATAGATGTGCCTGTTATATGCATTAGTAATGTGATTTTTAAAGGTGCCTGCATGCTCAGTTTTTTTCCCCTCTGATGGTGTTAAACAGGAATACCTAGAAGAGCTGCAGAAAATTCGCCAACAATACCAAAGCGAAGTCAATGAAATTAAGCTTAGGGCAGAAGCATTAGAGGTAAATTTCCCCACACCAAATATTCACTCTGTCTTCCCCACACCTCCATTTCCACAATGTAAAGAATTGATAATGCCATTAATTAACATGGGTTTTAGTTCTTGAAATGAGAATACTGTAAATATTCGTTGTAACAATACCTTAAACATTCAGGGAGAGAATATGAAATTCTTGTTGCAAGACCTTTATCTTCAGATGTTCACCACCCAGAACAGAGCACCAGGGGCTGCCTCCTAAGAGGTGGGAGTGGATCCGTTAATGATGATGATCATGATAATTTTATAAATTTATTTTCTGCCCTTCCACATCGCTCAGGGCAGGTAATAATATTTAAAACCCAAATCCGAAAAATTTACAATTTTACAGCTAACATTTTCTAGACAGGGTTTTTGTAAGGAGCCAGTTTTCCAATTCACTTCTTCCACCAGTGGTGAGGCCAGCCTTTATTGGTGGGTGTTATTTTAGGCTTTGACCGTAAGCTGGGGGAACAGCTTCATTTTGCAGGCACTAAAGAACTGATTTAGGTCCTGCAGGGCCCTGATGTCTCTTGCGAGTGTATTCCACCAGGCTGGGGCCAGCACTGAAAAGGCCCTGGCCCTGGCCCTGGCCCTGGCCCTGGCCCTGGCCCTGGCCCTGGCCCTGGCCCTGGCCCTGGCCCTGGCCCTGGCCCTGGTTGAGGCCAACTTCACCTCTTCTGGACCCAGGACCCTGAGCAGATGTTGGTCCAAAGACCGTAGTACTCTTTGGGAATTATAAGGGAAAAGACGGGCCCATAAGTACAGTGATTCTTTCCTGTTGTTCCCCCCTTCCTTTGCAACTCTCTTCCCGTGCCCACTGAAAAGCAGATTCTGAGGATTCATAGACTTTTTAGTTTGGCATGATAAGCTCTGCAAAAGGACACAACTCAGAGTGGAAATCTATGGAAATCTCAACACACATCCCTTTTGTGAGAGCGGAAGTATTGTGAATGTTTTATTTTGGGTTTCTGAAATTATATTTGGATTGAGAGCGTTAAAAAAAAGAATGTCCTTTTATCCATACATACATTTATTTGTGAGTCTGCCTTATTTCATTTGCATTATTTTAATAATGTCTTAGTTGTTAAATTACCCTCTGCTACCTCTAGCACATTTCTCTAATCAGTAAAAAAATAAAAGTTTCACTCAATGTGGCTTATCCTAAAGGAGAACGCAAATGTAAATGGCAAAACCTATCTCGTGAAACAAAAGACGTCTGAGGACCAGCCTTCGCACAACAGTGACATCCCAGGAAGAAAAAACGATCCTGTCCAGGTATTGACACTTCTAAGACACAACTATAGTTAGTTGTGAAATGAGATGAGAGAATAGTCGTATTCATTGGAAAAGCCATATGCTTATGTTATGTCTGTGGGCATTTGGCCGCTGATGCAAATGAGGGTTTCTGCCAGTCAAGGAACTAACCAATTAAAGGAACCTGATTGCTCTGCTTAGGGCCAATCGGATTGCTCTGCTTAGAGCCAATCAGGCAACAGCTGGCTGCCTGGAAGGTATAAAGGTGCATGAGTTTGCCTGTTTTTCTCTGTTCAGTAGCTGTAGTTTGTTGTTGGAGTTGCTAACTAAAAAGAGCTGTTCTGAAGAATTGGAGTCTGTGATCACTGAACCCACAGACAATAATTATAACAGGCCATAGAAAGGCTAAAGTAGTGATTCAGTGTACTACTTGATCTTCCAGTGCATTCCCAAAGCAGAGTTACACGCAAAGCTGAAGCCAGTCGGCTTAGAATGGTGTAAATCGGTTTACAATCGCACTGTCAATGCTTTAGAATCTGCTGCTAGGCCAGTTAATGTACAGTGGTCACTATAATCTTTAACTGCTGTTTTAATAACAATCCCTCACATTTTTCTCCCCACCTTCCTCTGATCAACCATAAAGTTGGTCATTGAATATGACCAACTTTATGCCACGTACATTGTTGACTTAGTTGCGTATCTCTTCCAAAGTACCGTCAGGGTGCTTTGAGCAGAGCGACTCTGCGTAGGATTGCACTATTAGAATTCTATATTTTAACTAGATAAATCTACGCATGTTTGAAACAGTGTTTTTTCTCCCTTTAAGGTTATAGAACAAAACTTGAAAAAACTGGGACTGCGTAACTGGAAAGACAGAAATGTCATGGAAGTAAAACACAAAGCAAAGGTTAAAGAGTAACAGATTTTCTTTAACTTTTTCCCCCTGTTCTCATTGGTGCAGTGGTTAAGAGCAGCAGGTTCTAATCTGGAGAACTTGGTTTGATTCCCCCCCCTCTTCCTCCACATGCAGCCAGCTGACCTTCGTCTAGTACTGCCCTCCCAGAGCTTCTCAGCCTCATCTACCTCACCAGATGTCTGTTGTGGGGATAGGAAGGGTAGGCAATTATAAGCCACTCTGAGAGTCCTTCAGGTACTGGGGTATAAAAATACAGCTCTGCTTTATATTGATGACTCTAGAAATTAGTTTCACATCGCATTTTATGTAGGGACAGCGCTCGAAATACTAGCTGTAATTTATATTGCTATTAGTCAAAGAGGGCTTAAAATGGTTTTAAATATATGTATTATAATTCTATTATTGTTTCATTGATGTTGTACATCGCCATGGGCTGGCTTACCGGGAGGGCGGTGTATAAATGGAATAAATAAATATTTTAAATCATTTCTTGGGTGGGAGGAGGAACCCTTCAAAGCCTTCAGCCGGCAGCCCTTCCAGGTCCTAGGGGGAGAGAGAGGCCATCCACAGAGTTCTTCTATACCCCCTCCCCAATCTAACGGCCATTGTATTCCTGAATTCAAGGGCTTGGCTCCTAGTATAGAATAAAACCCTATTAAAATAACAGTAATACATAAAAGCACAGGAATACAAGATAGCGGTATATAACAACATCAACCCTCCCCACCAAACACAACTACCAGCAAGGGTGGTGAGAGGGTACCATAGCTGATCGCCACCAATATGTTTAAAGATGTAGTCATGTCTACTTCTTTGGGGGGGGGGGCTCAGCTGGTCTTAAACAGGTGGCTGGAGGCCTTTTCCCAAAAAAGTTGCATATTTGTAAACTACAGAATTTATCATCCTTTATCAGTTCTTTATTTTTGCGTACTATTAAAATACTAAACATTATTTTTCAGGGTGGTATAAAGTTTCAGATTGATTTAGAAGATGGAATTTCAGATATGGATAATTCCCAAGACAAGAAAGAGGTAAATAGTTGTGTGTAGCGCCATAGAGCAATACTACATTCTGGGGATGAGCTGGGGTATAAACGCAAAAATAAATAAATGAAATGAATCACTGGCAGACCAATCTGCAAGGCCTTCTCCAGGCATCTCAGTGGGGTTAACATCTGTGCTTGCATTCTGGTTCTTCCTCTGGAATAGATGAAGCAGCTGCACATGGAAGAATTGTCTATGCAAACAAACTAATATACATGGGATTCCTGGAAGGCTGCGATCTGTTGCCATAAAATCTGACAGTCCTTGGCAACATTTTTTTTTTCCCAAAAGAAAATGTGGAGGAAGTGTTGACATTCCGTAAAGAGAGCTCTTGCTGGAATGCATGCTTTCCGTCCAAGATAAAGGATTAACAGTTTGCACTTGTCTAAATGTCCTGTTATTGCAGTTCTTTACTTTTGCAAGTTCTTCCTGAAGGAAAAGTTTTCCTACAAAATCTAAACAATGTGAGCGAGTGAAATGCGTTTCATCATTGATTCGTTTGTCTGATTTCAGGAACAGAAGAAACTTAACGAAGCCTTAACTTTTGAGGAGGGAAAAAATCTTAAGGAAAAACTGGCAAATGTCTGCCATGATTATACTGACAAAGCTTTGGCAGAATTGCGCTGTTTGGAAACAGGTATTTATCTTGGAATTGTTAGACTCATTAGGATGGTGTCTCCTCATTAGTTAGCCTTGCATTCCTACGCATTTAGATTGGTACTCCATGTATACTTTGTGAGCTGCTTCACACAGCTGTTTTCTCACCATAATATATGACTCTCAGTTGCCCCAGACCCAATCAACTCTTTTTTAGAAAAGACATAGACTCTTTGTTAGGCATGAGACCAATCCATGCCCAAGAATGGACTGTAGAACTTTAGCACAAAGTCTCTTCCAAAAGGACCTGCAGTGGACAAAAACAACGTTATAGATAATCCAAAAACGAAATCAGAAGGCCAAAATAATGAGGTTCGCATCCACTCTATTATGTATATTAAACGTTCAACTTTTTGGCAACCAGAACGGGGTCCCAGGTAAATTTCTCATGTTTTCTGATTCTTCCTCAATGATTGCCACTCCCATCATTTAGCAGTTATAAATGAAATAAAGTGTATCACTTGGCTGTAAGCTCTGTTGTCTTGAGGCAGTTTACTCCTACGTGCACGTGCTAAATGGAACATAGATTTTGGAGTGGCAATCATTAAGGAAGAATCAGAAAACGGGAGAAATTTACCTGCGACCACGTTCTGGTTGCCAAAAAGTTGAATGATGAATATATACCTAATAAGAGCCTCTTGTGGCGCAGAGTGGTAAGGCAGCAGACATGCAGTCTGAAGCTCTGTCCATGAGGCTGGGAGTTAAATCCCAGCAGCCAGCTCAAGGTTGACTCAGCCTTCCATCCTTCTGAGGTTGGTAAAATGAGTACCCAGCTTGCTGGGGGGTAAACGGTAATGACTGGGGAAGGGAATGGAAACCACCCCGTATTGAGTCTGCCATGAAAACGCTAGAGGGCGTCACCCCAAGGGTCAGACATGACCCAGTGCTTGCACAGGGGATACTTTTACCTTATATTGTACTTACTATAATGTGTAATCTCAAAGTTTGAGCAGTGTAGTCTCAAAAATAATCTGCTACCCAAAATAATTTGGATTTTAATAGAAAAAAATGTAGAAGAAATTGGTTTCCAAAGATAATTCTTTTTTAATATGCAAATGTGTCTTTTTAGCTTGATGTTATTGTAACAACCCAGTTATCTGTTTGTAGCAGTTTCTTTTATGTGTTGATTTCAAGAAACAGTATAAATATTTCAATTTATGCTTTAAAATGATGTCAGTTTATTAAGTGATAACAAATCTATTTTGGCTCCTTGAAAACTGTTTGTTATGCATGTACTTCCTGGTTCCGTATGCGTATTTCCTGGGTAGAGAAGATTTCCTAATTGCATAAATACTTTAAAAAATACTTCCACGCACTGACTGAAAGATTCTAATTGCCAGATGTTATATAATTTGAACTTAGTGGTAGCAAATGTGTGTTTCCGGAGTGAGGGCACAAATATTTTGCTTATCTTTAAGGGTGATTCAGGCTGAAGCATTATTCTCCTGTTTAATAGCATACATGGGGCAGGAGAATTGTGCAGAGCCATTGAATAGCACCATTGGGAAGAGAAAGTGTGGTGAAATGACTGGGAGAGGCACTGGTAAACCACCCCGTATTGAGTCCGCCATGAAAATGCTAGAGAGCGTCACCCCAAGGGTCAGTCATGACCCGGTGCTTGCACAGGGGATACCTTTACCTTTAATAAGAGTGGATAAAAACAACAACAACCCTCTGAACTCTTGTGTGTCACAGATTATATAAGCCTCCTTGATCAGTTGTTGATAGAAGGAAATAAACATTCCACCATGCAGAGTTAAGAACAGTTCACAGTCGCTTCATTTTTTTCCATTAGATTCTGAGAATGAAGAGGATCCCTTAGAAAACAGGAAGCACTGGCAGGCTGCTGCCCCACAGACTCTGCTCAATCTCTTAGGGAATGCAGACGTGATGTCAGTGTCCCCAGATGGGTCCCCAGCCACAGATAAAGGTGACTTTTGTTGCATGTGATCTGCTGCATCCTCTATAGGTTTGTCTTTGCACTGGAGAGTGAAATGTAAGGGGCGTTTCAAAAAGGTTCTGTGCAGTGACAGAAATAATATTCTTGTGGTTTTCAAACTGGACAAAGGCAGTCCTAAAGAGATCAGGGTCAAGTCTGCACGGGGCTTTTTATCCACTCCCAGCCCAAATAAATCCCTCCCGTCTACACTTAATTCAATTTCCATTTTGATTTTGGGTGCTTTAACTTTTCCCTCTGCAACATGTATGATTGATCTGCAGTGACTCTATCTTTCTCCTGCGATATCCAGGAGTGGATATAAGCTGTGATATTTGAGTAAGTGTGTAGATTTCTGCTTTTTGCAAATTAACTTCCTGCTCCAAAGCAGTCTTCCCTTATTGGCCAGGACACCAGTTCAAAGACTTCCTGGTTCCCAGTTGCAAGGCTTCCCTCCCTGTTTTAAAGTGACTGTGCTCCAGAAGCCCACACTTCTCTCAGCAGAGATTTGCCTCATTCTCAGAGAGGTTGCTGCTGGCTTGGGAGTCAAAAGAGAAGGAATAAAGCACTAGTGGCGGCTGGACTTCACCTGATCCCCCCCCTCCAGTTCAGGAAAGGTAGTTCAGCTTCGTTCACCTCCCCCCCCCAAGCTTCCCCAATCAAGTGCAGAAGGGTTTCTGTTTTAACATTGTAAATTGCTTTGAGACTCCTTTGGGTAGAGAAAAGTGGCATATAAGAACCAACTCTTCGTCCTCTTCAGTAATATCAGAGCTCTCTCAGCCTCACCTCCCTCACAGGGTGTCTGTTGTGGGGAGAGGAAAGGGAAGGCGATTGTAAATCGCTTTGAGACTCCTTCAGGTAGAGAAAAGCGGCATATAAGAACCTGACGAGAAATTTCTTCAGTATTCACTCTCTGCTGTTATGCTTCCCAGACTGTTTCTTGCGGCAGATGATTATTTTATTTAGATATTCATACCAACTTTTTGTCCCACTGAAGGACTCAGTGTGGCCCATAACATTTCTGTCCTCCTTTATCTGCACATCAGCCCTGTGAGGTAGGCTAGGACAAGTGTGAATGACTGGTCCAGGGTCACCCAGTGAGTTTTCATGGGAGAGAGTGGATTCAGACATGGGTCGCCCAGGTCCTAGACTAATACTTTAACCACCACATCATGGTGTCTGTCAGGCATCCAGTTAAATACTGCAACTAAAAGTATGTGCCAGTAACCAGCTGCTCTGATGAAAAAAAAATATTATTGTGGGTGTGACAGAAAAGATGCTGCAATGTTGGGGAGCAAGGAAGGGGAAGTATACACCCATACATGAGCATACACATGAAGCTGCCTTGTACTGGATCTGACCATTGGTCCATCAAGGTCAGTATCATCTTCTCAGACTGGCAGCGGATCTCCAGGGTTCCAGGAGAGGTCTTTTACATCACCTACTGCCTGGACCTTCAAAATGGAGACTCTGGGAATTGAACCTAGGACCTTCTGCATGCCAAGCAGATGCTCTACCACTGAGTCATGGCCCCTTCCCATAATAATGTAGCATAATTCAGTTTTATTACCATTCTCTGAGCCAGGGGTAGTCAAACTGCGGCCCTCCGGATGTCCATGGACCACAATTCCCAGAAGCCCCTGCCAGCGAATGCTGGCAGGGGGCTCCTGGGAATTGTAGTCCATGGACATCTGGAGGGCCGCAGTTTGACTACCCCTGAGCTAACATCTCCTGTTTCTCAACAGACCCTGTGCCCATAATGCCTTCAGAATTCCCTGAAAAAAGGAAAAAATGGAGCCAAGAATCCCCTGGGACACTACTGAACATGTTGGCAGAAGCAGAATGCTCCAGTGACACTCTGAACCAAGCAGGAAAACCCAGTAAGTTGTTTCTCGCATCTCAAATGGCAAAGCAGTTCACAGCCAAGCTGAAAACATCCAGCTTCTTAAGAAGTAAAGTTAGTGGGACAGCTATATTCAAGTCCTGTGGTATCTTCAGAGTCTAGGCTTTGGGGAGTCAAAGCTCTCTTCATCGTATCTGAACTGCGATCTTTAATTCAGGTATTCTATTTTATATATTTCACCTACATTGTAAGTTACCCTGAGTCACGTAAAAGAGAAAGGTGCCTAATAAATGTTTTAAATAGAACAAATGCATGCTTAAAATCTTTTAAAAGCGAGTCTTCTGCCTTGCCTTCTGTTGAGCCAAGTTTAATTTCAATGGAGGCAGCGCTCCCCCCTTATATACTTCTGATGGAAGGTTCCAGTGAAATAGTTGTCAGCATCCTGGCAACTCTCTGTGGTTTCAGAGAAATGTAGTAACGTGATCTAATTCTGTCCTACCAATTAGTCAGCTGTGGATCTCTCGCTGAAACCAACTAAGTCCCTCGCTCCCAGATGGAGAGTAATAGACCTTTGTTGGACGGGGGGAGGGAAGTGGGTTATATATATATTATCCGTCATCGTGATATTGTGTTTTAATTACATTTTAATGGTTTTTTACGGAATTTTATTGTACTTATGAATCTTTGTAAATCACCATGAGACATTTGAGAGCAGCAGTATATAAATATAAATATAAATATAAATATAAATATAAATATAAATATAAATATAAATATAAATATAAATATAAATATAAATATAAATATAAATATAAATATAAATATAAATATAAATATAAATATAAATATAAATATAAATATAAATATAAATATAAATATAAATATATATTTTGGTACCGACATGCCCTTCAAAAACAACAGATTAGCTGTAGTTGTAAAGTGTGGGTGTCTAACAAGACTGCAAACGGGGTATCCATGTTAGTCTCTTTTAGCAAACTAAAGCCAAAGTCCAGGAGCAATTTAAGGACTAACAACATTTATGTAAGTGGGTAGCTGTATTGGTCTGAAGTAGAGGAGTTGGTTCTTATACCCTGCTTTTCTCAACCCAAAGGAGTCTCAAAGCAGCTTACCCCACAACAGTCACCCTGTGAGGTAGGTGGGGCTAGGAGAGCCCTGAGGACACTGCTCTGTGAGAGCAGCACTATCAGGGCTTTGAGAAGCCCAAGGTCACCCAGCAGGCTGCATGGGGAAGTGCAGGGAATCAAACCCAGCTTGCCAGATTAGAAGCCGCCACTCTTAGCCACCACACCAAGCTGAAGTAGTAGAACCCAGTTTGAATCCAGGGGCACCTTTAAGGTCAGCAGAGTTTTATTCAAGGTAGAAGCTTTCACACACACTCAGACACACAAAACCGTGTTGTGAACTGACCCGAGTCAGTACCCCTGAAAGGGGTGGTATACAAAACTAAAAATAAATAAATTAACCTTCGTTGGTCTTAAGAGAGTTCATATTGCAATAAATGTTTTTAGCCTCTAATGTGCAACTGGACTTTTGCTATATTTTACCATCATACCAGAAAAGCTTTTCACATTCACTGGGATGACTGTAGATTGGATCCCAAGTTTTCCATTCTGTGAATAGAGGAAGGCTCTGCTGTTGGCCAATTGCATTTGGTTCTGTCCAGTTTGTTCAGTTCTTCTAGACCAATTCCACACGTCAGTGGCCACACTGGGCCACCACCAGGGGCTTGCGACATGAGCATTTACCCTGCCACTTCTTATGTCCCCATGGGGGAATCTTTTTCACAGCGGATTGTCTGCCCAGGATTTCTGCCTCCATGGTAGAGGCAGCTGGGGCAGGATCATTCCACCACATGGGGGGGGGGCAGAGGGGGTCTCACGAAGGTGGGGCTGCACGCCAATCATGCAAATGAAAAAAAATGCCCCATGCAGCCTCACAGTACCGTGAAGCACTGCAGAGCTGAGTGGAGCATTTTCTTTCCCGCTCTGGGATGCCATAGGGACACCTTCTACACAGGACAGACCCCGTTTACCCCTGTGGCAAAAAAGGAAATGTGGAAATATCTGCATTCCCTTGCTGCAGTACAAGAAGAGAGCCTGCTCCCAGCGAGGCCCAGGATGGGGCTGGGATGGGGCCAACATCATATGGACGTGGGAATTAGGCCCACCGCCATATGCGTGCCACCCTGGCCTTTTTCACCCATGCAGAATTGGCCTTTGAAGAAATCACTCTCATCTTTCTGTAAGTTCAAGGTTGCTTACAAAAGAAAACCAACTCATTAAAACGTTTCTTCTTTTCAGAGGAGACCGTTACCCCATCAACTCCCAAAACCGATGAAGGCAATTCAGAATCAGGCTCTGCTGTTGACGTGGATGAAGACCGACTTGAGCCAAGGTCTGACGACGATGACACGTAAGTCAGGTGCTTCTCTGAGAATGTCAGGGCAGCATCATCACTTGTTCTTCAACACTGTTGTTGTCATGTTAACAACCCTGATCGTAAGACTTCTGGAGGGAGGGACTGTTGGTGCTTAAGGATGGACAGAGTCAATGAGTAAACTGATGGAACAGTACTTCTAGCGAGGTTGGTGTTAGCAACTGAGATGCGGTTTGCTTTCCACATCCTAAAAAGATCACGTAATAGATTTCCTATCGGCCCGGCTTACATCTCAATTCATGTGCAACTTGCTATCATACACATGTTGATATTGAGTCAGTGATTTAGATTACTAGGGGCCAAACCCATTGCATTCAGGAATACAACAGGCACTAGATTAGGAGGGTGGAGTGGATGAACTCTGTGGATGGCCTCCCCCTCCCCCCAGGACCTGGAAAGGCTGCAGGCAGCTGTTAGGGAACTCACTGGCAGGGGCCACTCTCACACGAGAGGGATCTGCAGCCTCCAAGCCTCGGATGGAAGTAGGAGGAGGGGATGTTCAGGGGTGGGGGGCAGAAGGCGATTGGCTTGCCACTGGACAGACAGGCAAGCTGGTTGGAGGAGGTATTCAGGGCGGGACAACCGCCTTGATTGGGTGTTAAATGCTGAGTGGCACTTAAGCCATGAGACACGCTCCTCCTCCAAGCCCTTACCAGAAATATTAAGTTTTGTTTTGCTTTGTTTAGAAGTCTGCCTTGCTTGCTGAGACTCAAGGTGGACCACAAGAGACACTTCAGTCAGGCAGCCAATGACATCCAATAAACAATGCGATACTACTAGGTTAGAAAACATAGAGAACAGACAACCATCTAAGGCAGTCTTTCTTACCTTTTTTACCATGGAGAAACCCGTGAAATGGTCTTCAGGCTTCTAGAAACCCCAGAAGTGGCACAATCGTTCACGCACGTGCTGGAAACCTTTCCAGAGCCATTAAGAGAAACCCCTTTGTCTTTTGTCATTTCCGCAGGTTTTCTTATAATCCTAGTCCTATTGCATTGTTTAAGGCATGTCTAATTGTTTTATATCATTTGGCCCTTTTGAGCTTTAACAAGGAAGGCTGCCTATAAATTTAAAAAATATAAATGAGAGATGTACTAGCCTGGACTGCTGAACTTCAACAGCTCGATGGCTCTCTGATTCTCTGTAGCACTCTCAAAGGCATGAATCATAGAATCATAGAGTTGGAAGGGACCTCCTGGGTCATCTAGTCAAACCCAGGATAGTGTGGCTCAACAAAGTATACTGCTATCAATTAGCAGTCACTGATAACTAGCCCTATGGAGGGGTCTGTTCACACAAAGAGCACTTTCAGATAATCCTGCTCAAGTTATAAAGGTGGCAGTGTGGGAACCACCTCATATACAAAGCAGGCCTTAGACTTTCAGACCAATTTTAGCAGACTTTTTGGCCAACTTGAGAATTGAATATCTGGTTTAAAAACTCACTGTATATTCATTTTTTTGCCATGCATTATATAGTAACTTTGAAGAATCTGAAGATGAATTGAGGGACGAGCTGATAGAATCCCTGGAGAAAGTAATATCGTCCTTGGAAGAAGAGGCTATAAAAGCTCCAATTGAGTCCATGGATCCAGATCAACAGGAGAAAGACAACTTAACTGATAAACCACCTGATGGAGGTTTGGAAGAAGACGGTGCCCTGACCGGAAACAAGCAGGAAGCTGCTGTCAGTTAACATAATCTTGCACAGTCAACTTATAGCAACCAGAGTTAGCTTTACAAAACTCTTTGTAGGGTCAGCAGCCACCACTGTGTAGCAAACCAAGTATTAGATTCCCAGTATTGGAAATGGATGTGTTCCACTACAGCTCACATTAATGAACTTGACAAAACGTACAATGCCCCCTGCATCTCTAGAGTTACTACTTCCTTATATTAACTCCTGCTGGTTTTTAATGTTGAAATGTTTAGACGCCTCATTTCTCTAGTTTATCAAGGACTTCTTACCGTTTTCCATTGAAGAACTGGGGGGAAAGTGGAAGGCGATTATTCTAAACGATTCAGGTAATGCAGTTTCAATGACAGGACTTTTGGCCAGCAGGATATAATCTTCTTTCTTGTAATGACTGCTGAAGGGGGGGGGTCTCATTGATCACCTATTTCAACAACAGTTTTGCCTTAATACAGTGCAGGAAGGTGGTGTCAGTTAAAGGGTACAAATAATTTCTTATTAGAGGTAGATTCAGAGCTTGATGCCATAAAGGTTAATTGAAAATCAAACTAGTTGCTAGCTGTACTTACTAACAAGTGTCCAACTCCCTTGCAAAACTAATTATTCTGTAAAGCTGCAATCTTAACAAACGCCCTATGCATGAACTGATCTGTACTTATGATTATTCTCCTTACATAAAATATTAATGTTAAATGCTAACCTGCCATGCGAATGTTATGGCCTATCCTAGTACCACACTGAAGCTAATATGTCTCAGAAATACTTTGCTGCACAATATAATAATTATAGTACAAAGACAACATATAAATGTAGCACCATAAGCCATTCAACGAGTCCAAATACATAAATAACATTTTATTTAAATAATTGTTCCACTGATAACAGGAATGTTTCCTCGAATTCTCGTTCCGCAAATCTCTTTACAGACTGACGGGCGTTTTGCCTGATCTCGAGTCTTTTTGCAGGAGACAATGAAAAGATATGAGCCATAGTATCTGCGTAGTCCTCTTCATTTTCTGACAGAAATCCAGTAATGCTCCCTTCATAGGGCACCACTATGTCCAGTTTCGGGCCTCCGGAGTTGTGAGCCAGGATGATTGTGCCCGCTGCCATGCATTCAACGATCCCTATAGAAAAGGCAAAAGAAACTGTCATGAGTTAACCCTTTTCATCTGGAGGTGAAAGGAGGGCATCCTTAACAGAAGGGCATTTACACACTGGCTTTTGTAGTTTTCTCGGATTGTGGAGCCATGTTCTGGTAGTTTGGAAGTTCCTAACAGTTAGAGCAGTTCCTCAGTGGAACAGGCTTCCTCGGGAGGTAGTGAGTTCTCCTTCTTTGGAAGTTTTAAAGCAGAGACTAGATAGTCCTCTCACAGAAATGCTATTTTATGAACTTAGGGAGATTGTGAGTGGGTGAGCAAGAAGGGATGTGTCAGTGTTTGTCTCCTGTGGCCCTTCCTTGCATACCCAGGGAATTGCTGATCGCCACCGTGAGATGGTATAAGGGCCTCTTGTGGCGCAGAGTGGTAAGGCAGCCGCCTGAAAGCTCTGCCCATGAGGCTGGGAGTTCAATCCCAGCAGCCGGCTCAAGGTTGACTCAGCCTTCCATCCTTCCGAGGTCGGTAAAATGAGTACCCAGCTTGCTGGGGGGTAAATGGTCATGACTGGGGAAGGCACTGGCAAACCACCCCGTATTGAGTCTGCCATGAAAACGCTAGAGGGCGTCACCCCAAGGGTCAGACATGACTCGGTGCTTGCACAGGGGATACCTTTACCTTTACCTTTTACCGTGAGATGGTAGGTGAATTTCCTTCAGAGCAGGCTGGATTCTGGAGATTTTTGGTGGAGGGATCACTTGGACATGAAATTGGGGGTCACTGTGGGTGGGCAGATAGTTGTGAGTTCCTGCATGGTGCATGGGGTTGGATTAGATGACGCTGGAGATCTCTTCCAACTCTATAATTCTATGAGCGGGCCATGCATGATCTCCAGGCAAGCCCTTCTCCCTGTATGCAGGCCACAAAGATCAATTTTGTTTAGGCCAAGCCAACGTTTACCTTCCCATCCAAACTGAGAAACTGGTTTCTGCTTATTGTGCGAGCCCACATTCTCTCACAATTCAGAATCCTGGACTGTAGAACAATCACAGGCCATAAGAAATAACTTTTGTGTCATCTACGCTGGATCACGTGCAAAAATACTCACCAATTCCAAAGTGTTCATTCCACATGGTGTGAAGGCCAATGGTTGCGTTGCCTAGATGGGTCTTCAGCTCTTCAAACGGAATGTTAACCTTGAATTCCACCCTTTTCTCCACGCCCAGTTCTTGACAGAGCTTTTTAAGTTCACTTACGCGTCGGTCATCTTCTTGGTTGCGGCATCCCCCGATCAGAATAAGTTTGGGTAGGGGCTGCTGCCCTGTAGTCTTCTCCAACAATTTGGCAAAGGCTCTGATCTGCAACGGGTGGTCCTTTTCTGGCCTGAACTGGTTCACTGAAACAATACTATGCTCTTCGGTGCCCTTTTCCTTGCATAGAGGAATCTCCAGGAACGCCTGAACGTCACAAGGTGGATATACGATATTTGGGTAGGCGCCACCACGCCAAAGGAAGACAATGTGGCCGAGTGTCCACGAAGAATTAACCATGACGACGTCGGCACAAGACCCAACTAACCCATACGCGAAAGCAAAAAGATAATAATACCCAAGTTTCAGCTTACTTAACAAGGGATTTTTTGCAATTACGGTGGCGTTATTAAATCTGGCACTCTGATTCTTAACCACAGAAAGCATATCGGTGCTGATGGTAGGGTAGTGGACGTAGCATCCCACTCGGCTGCCTCCTAAATATTTAAAGAGAGGGAGCGTGAAGGCGTAACCCATGGAGTCTATGTAAACATCAGGAACACACTTCACTAGGGCTTCCCAGCCCAGAACCACTGACCCTAAGCTCTGACCCAGCAAAGTGAAATACGGGTAAAGGGAAGCTTCCACAAGGTAGCGCTTTTTCAAAAACACAAACTTCACTGGTTGATTTAGTCGGATGTTGAATCGCCTGTAAGCTCCTTGGAGAATACTCTCAGCTGTGGCATCGGTATCTCCAGTGTAGATAACATAGGAAGCATCTTTGTACCTGGAAGATAAAAGACAGTTTACTGTTCAGACTCTTGTGTGAAAATGTTCGGGGTACAACTAAACCTCAGATTTTTTTATTCAAGTGGACTTTATTCAAGCCCAGGGTTGTTGTGAGGATAAAATTGAGAGGGTCCTCGCTGGGGGACAAGGTGGCGGTAAATCAAGTAAATACATAAATTCTTTGAGCTCTTGATTCCTCCCCCACCCCCAAAGTGTGTAGCTGTGTTGGTCTGGAGCAGCATAGCAAAACAAAATCAGAGTCCAGTGGCACCTTTAAGACCAACAAAGATTTATTCAAGGCAGGAGCTTTCAAGTGCAAGCCTTGAATAGATCTTTGTTGGTCTTAAAGGTGCCACTGGACTCTGATTTTGTTTTGTTGCTCAGATTTTTAAGTCAGTTTTAAACAGCTCCAAGAAGCTGGAATTAATGCTGTGCAACGCCATTGAAGAGCAACTGACCGTCTCCAGTGATTTCATCAAAAGGAAGTAAGTAACTTCCTCCAGAAAAGTTGATAGCAAAAGAATTAAGCATATTGGTGTACTGGAAAAAGAGTCAAGCATTGTGATGTACCACAAAAGAACAAATGAAAACACAGCTGTTGTTCTGCTTCAAATATTTAACATTCATTGCATCAGAGACCTTGTAATCTGGAGATTTTAATAGTAGTAACTAAGCAGGTATATGGTTCTTTGACCATTCTAAAATACTTCACATGGTGTTTTGGTTTGTTTTTTAATTTGCTTCATTTATACTCTGCTTTCCAGAGACCCAAAATGGCTTACAACATTCTGCCCTTCACCATTTTATCCCTGAACAATTCTGTGAGAGTGAGCTTCCATATGTAGCAGAATGGGGACTCAAATCTGATCTTCCAGATGCCAGTTCATGGTTGTTGTGAGGATAAAATTGAGAGGGTCCTCGCTGGGGGACAAGGTGGTGGTAAATCAAGTAAATACATAAATTCTTTGAGCTCTTGATTCCTCCCCACCCCCAAAACAGAGACAGACAGAAAAACAGGTTTCAGATACTGCTTCTATCATGCTGCTATTGTGCATGTGAAAATCTTGGGAACAGTTAACTGGCAGCTCTCTAGGGCATGACAAGGACCTTGTGACAAAACAGGGATCCTGTAGTGTAAAGTTTTAGTGCTTACACTCAATTCTGTCTTTGTAAACTGGTACCACTTCATTTTTCTGTAAGTGACCTTTATTTTAGAAGAAGAATTGGTTTTTATATGCCGCTTTTCTCTACCTGAAGGAGTCTCAAATTGGCTTATATTCGCCTTTCCTTTCCTCTCCCCACAATAGATGCCCTGTGAGGGAGGTGAGGCTGAGAGAGCCCTGATATTACTGAAGAAGAAGAAGAAAAGTTGGTTCTTATAGGCCACTTTTCTCTACCCAAAGGAGTCTCAAAGCAGCTTACAGTCGCCTTCCCTTTCCTCTCCCCACAACAGACTCCCTGTGAGGGAGGTGAGGCTGAGAGAGCCCTGATATTACTGCTCAGTCAGAAACAGCTTCCAACAGGGCTGCGACTGGCCCAAGGTCACCCAGCTGGCTGCATGTGGAGGAGCGGAGAATCAAACCTGCCTCGCCAGATGAGAAGTCCGCACATCTAACCGCTACACCAACAGTCTCTACAAATTGCATTTTTCTACATTTTTGCAAGCATAAATTCTGAAACTGATCTGCAGCTTTCAGACCCAAATGCAGAAGCAAGTCACTGACTTCTTTTGCACCTAAGAACCAACACATGAGCTAAGACAGACAAAATGTAAAAAAAATGAAAACGGAACAGCGAGGTTTTAGTTGCGGGATGTCTCCATAGAAAGCTACTGCAATAAATGCAAAAACCATACACCAGTACTACAAAAGGAAAGCTTACTTACTTATTCTGTAAAGCTCGTAGAGCGCACCATAACACTCTCTCCCCTCCACCACCGGCATTGCAATACGGATGAAAAAATGCAACTACGAAGGCCCTTTTCCCATCTTTCCCTGGGGGGGTTAACTTGTTTTTCCTTTGTTGGAGCCATAGCCGTATAACCCACAGGAACAAGAACAGACAGATACACAGAACTCCGCTAAGTATTAGGGCAGGGATAGCCAAGGAGTACAGCAACCTGAAACAGAAAAAGGAGATGTATGTATGTCAGCAATTCTATTTTTTATAGGTATTTACTGGTTTCACTATGAGCGTCTTGTGGCGCAGGGTGGTAAGGCAGCAGAAATGCTGTCTGAAGCTGTCTGCCCATGAGGCTGGGAGTTCAATCCCAGCAGCCGGCTCAAGGTTGACTCAGCCTTCCATCCTTCCAAGGTCGGTAAAATGCTTGCTGGGGGGTAAACGGTAATGACCGGGGAAGGCACTGGCAAACCACCCTGTATTGAGTCTGCTATGAAAACGCTGGAGAGCATCACCCCAAGGGTCAGACATGACTCGGTGCTTGCACACCTTTACCTTTACCGGTTTCACTATTAAATATATAAAAAATAGAAAAAACATAAACACAAAAAGATGTTATAGAATTGCAAGCTCCTTCAGCTACCTATAACCTAATACAAATTCAGATATTATTTATCCATATAGTGCATACAGAAATGCCAACGATCTTGGAACTCTTCGAGAGGTCTCCTGTTTGCCAAGCTTTTCAGTTTGGCCATTTTGGACAGTTCCCTGAGGAGAAAGGTGTTGAGTCAGTAGCAACCTCAAATTTTGGCTCGCTATTTTGGCTGGTCATAATTGAACCCGCCTGATCCAGTGCATTCAATCCTCTCTGACAGCTACATGAGGCCGAGTCTTTGTATACAGACACATGAGTTTTAGATACATTCTCTAGATTGAATCAAGTTATGGAATTAGAGTCTGCATCAATCTCAAAAAAGATAAGATTTGCACCTCATGTTTTCAGGGTATAGGTTTTCGACATTCAAACCTGTGTTCCACTGACGCTTAAAGGTGCTGATAGAATGAGGGAGGCCAATCTGAACACACACCAGGATAAACATGTCCACCCAGGCAGCCACGGCTGGGCTGGCACTTAAGGTGGCCAACTCTGGGTTGGGAAATGCCTGGAGACATTGGGGGCACAGACAGGAGTGGGCGGGATTTGGGATGAAAAGGGACCTCAGTAGAATCTAAGGCTATAGAGTCCAGCCTCCAAAGAATCTAAGGCTATAGAGTCCAGCCTCCAAAGCAGTCATTTTCTCCAGGGGAACCGATCTCTTTAGGCTGGAGATAAGCCGTAAAATTGGGGGATCCCCAGGTCCCACCTGAGGACTGACATTCACAGCTGGGAGTAGGCGGGATATGGAGCAAGAAGGGACCTCAGTGCCGCATAAGACTATGGAGTCCACCCTTCAAAGCAGCTGATCTCTGCCTCCTGGAGATGTAATCCCTGGGGGTCCCACCTGCGGACTGACCTCCCTAGCTGGGATTTGGGGCGGGCCCTCACTGAAACCTGCGGCGAGGCTGCCCACCCTCCAAAGCAGCCCTCTTCCCTGTGGGCCGGAGAGGAGCTGCAAAACCCCGTTTTGCCCTGGAGCCTGCAGGCGCTCTCACCTGAGAAGCGACCCAGACCCGACGGGACCAGCGGCCATGGCGACAGCAGCGCCTCCACCGCGGCGTCCCTCAGCCCCCGCCGTTGCCGCTCGACAGCTTCCCTTTCAGAAGCGCCGGACTTCCCCTTCCTGCGCCCGCCGACGAGGTTTCCTGCCTGCCTCGCCCGCCATCTTCCCCCTCCTCTGTGGGCGGGCTAGTCTAGTGAACAGCACCGGCTGCTTCGGGGGGAGCCGGGCCTTCCCGCGACCCCTTTCCAGGGGGCAGGCCCCATTGCACTGAGCTGTGCGGGATTCTCCGCGGAGACGCCATCCTCAGAGGCGCTTTTGGATTCCGCGCCCCTGGCGCCGCGCGCTTTGCAGCTGGCTTTCCCGCGTGCTTTCAGTGGCGCGCTCCCACCCGGGCCGCCGGCGTTGGTCTGAGGCAGCAGGACTAAGGCAGAGTCCGGGGTGGGCGCTTTCTTGGGCAAGGCCTCTGCAGAGGCGGGCTTGTCCAGGGAAGCGTGGGGTTTCCTAGGGGTTCGTGGGTCTTAGAGGAGCCCCCGGACTCAGCCGTCGCTCTGCCGCTCCCGGGCAAGACTTCAAGCAAGCAAGCAAGCAAACCAGATCAGAGTCCAGCAGCGCCTTTAAGACCAACAGAGATTTATTCAAGGCGTGAGCTTTTTTATTGTGCTACTTCAGACCAACAGAATTTGAAGCAAGCCTAAAAACGCGTAGCTCGGGTTGGGCAGCCTTTCCCGCGTCGGTCTGAAAGCGTGCGGAGGAGGGTTTGGGGTGGGTTGGTTTAAACCTGTAAAACAGGGGTAGTCAGCCTGTGGTCCTCCAGATGTTCATGGACTACAATTCCCATGAATTCCCAAATGCTGCAGGGGCTCATGGGAATTGTAGTCCATGAACTTCTAGAGGACCACAGGCTGACTACCCCTGCTGTAAAAGATTGAAATCTTGCCTTCCAGGGCGAGATGAAACTGGCGTCCCAGAAGCGTCTTGAAGCTTGACCCAGATCATGCCAGCATCGGTTTTGGGGCGAGTCGCAGCTCGTTTCGGGAGATGCAACCCATTATTTTTCCTTGGAAGTCAGTGGATTTTGAAAAAGTCGCAGCTATGATTAGGATGAAATTTGTTAGACTTCATAATTTTGCTCGCAAGTTGCCCGCAATAATAAAGGTGGATCGTGGCACTGTGAAAACATCACACACTTTGATTCCAGAAGTTTCCGCGAATAGAACGCAGGACGCAGCCCTGATTTAACAAAACCGCCAGTGAAATCACTTTAGGTCAATTTCCACAGAGCGTCTCAATCGCCATTGCTTGTTAGGTTATGTTAGCACATGAAAATTGTTATATTACTATTTTATATGTCTTGTTAATCGCCCTGAGCCTTTGGGACACGTTATAAATATATATATACTTTTTATTATTATTGTTTGAAACCCGCCTTTTCAAGGCGCAATCGTTAAAGGTTCATTCATTCATTTGTACCATCGTAATTCTCCCAATCTAGATTGCAAAGGGCAGCATTACATCGTACGTAAATATAGAGCCTTTTAGCCCTCTAATCATAAAGATGGAGCTCCCGGAAGCAGAAGGCACGTGTGCCGCTCTAGCGTGGCCTTCTCTATAGTCAGCTGTGGATTTTCTTAAAGTGGGAAGACAGCTGGTGGGCGGTTCGTGGAAGGGCCGAGCAACAAGGGAAAGCCAATCAGGTGTCTTCATCGCCTTCCCGCAGGAAAAGTAGCCAATGAATGACCGAGGCTTCACTTCGCGTAGCCAATCGGTGAGGGCAACTCAAATTCAAAGGGCAATTTTGCTGCCAAAAGGAGGCATCTATTTAATTTCCTACGGGCGTCAAGGGGAGTTTCGCGTAAGTTGTGCTACTCTATAGAGGCTGGATGGAGATCACAAATCCATAGTGGATTTGGATTTTGTTTTTTTCATATTTCATTGGTATCCAGAGCCAGTTTACATAATAGCCTAGTTTAAAATGAGGCACAAAGACACTTCTTGTATAACTTGGGGATTTTATGTAAAGTGTGAATGGTAGGAAGGCATCGTGCTGGCTCACAGGTTCGCTTCTTAAGGCTGCAGCAAGGAATTTACTGCAGTTGCTCAGGTGCTTCAGGGAACTGGAGTGACCTCTGCTGTAGAAAGCAGAGTGAGCTCCTTTTTGATGAGCTATGAAGGAATTTCTGCAGACTGGGTTTTTCTTGGGGGGGGGGAGTTTGTCTGAATCTTAACTGATATCCTCTTATGGCCTGCCTTCCCCGGACCTGGGAGAGATTATGCATTTTTTTTGCATTGGAAGGCTGGATTTAAAAGCCTCTGTGTGATCTTTAAACTAAACACACAGTTAAAGCCTGCTTTTGTATGTGAAAGGATTGTAATCTGTGGGCTACCTTATTAGACAGAGGGGGAATGCCTCTGGTGTGCTAAGATCTAGACAGTGTTATCCTGCATTTTGCCAGGATAGCCCAGTCAGTGAACCAATGTGGATGATCTTGTTAAATTACCACAATATAGAAAAGTTAAAGTATACTCTAAAATGAAAATGTGACATAAGGTACTTAATATATTGTACTTAATATAATGTGTGATCTCAAAGTTTGAGCAGTGTAGTCTCAAAAATAATCTGCTACACAAAATAATTTGGATTTTAATATTTTAAAAATGTAGAAAAAGTTGGTTTCCAAAGATAATACTTTTTAAATATACAAATGTGTCTTTTTAGCATGATGTTATTGTAACAACCCATTGTTACCTGTTTGTAGCAGTTTGTTTTAATAGTGCTGATTTCAATAAACAGTATAAATATTTCAATTTATGTTTTAAAATGATGTCAGCTTATTAAGTGATGACAAATCTATTTTGGCTCCTTGAAAACTGCTTGTTATGCATGTACTTTCTGATTCCGTATATGTATTTCCTGGGTAGAGAAGATTTCCTAATTGCATAAATACTTTTTAAAATACTTCCATGCGCTGACTGAAAGATTCGAATTGCCAGATGTTATAAAATTTGAATTTAGTAGTAGCAAATGTGAGTTTCTGGAGTGAGGGCACAAATATTTTGCTTATTTTTAATGGTGATTCAGGCTGAAATATTATTCTCCTGTTTAATAGTATACATGGGGCAGGAGAATTGTGCAGAGCCATTGAATAGCACCATTGGGAAGAGAAAGTGTGGTGAAATGACATTTCACCCACAAATATTTCATTCATTCATTCATTCATTCATTCATTCATTCATTCATTCATTCATTCATTCATTCATTCATTCATTCATTCATTCATTCGAGTTCTATACCACCCTTCCACATGGCTCAGGGCAGTTTACATACAACATGGGGGATACATGGAACGAATTAATACATAACATAAACAAATACAACAACAACAATCCAATAACGCAATTTCAGTGATCATAAACAATACAACAGGAATGGAACCCAGCCAAGGCCCCCGAGAGGACAGACTGGTTCAGGCCATGGAGGGATGTGTGAGGGGGGAACCTGTTGACTGTCTCAGGCAAATGCCTGGTGGTGGAGCTCCCTTTTGCAGGCCCTGCAGAATTTTGGGAGTTCGGACAGGACCATAATCTCTTCAGGGAGCTCTTTCCACCTGGTGGGGGCCAGGACAGAAAAAGTTCTGGCCCTCGTTGAAGACCGATGTGGTTCTTTGGGGCCAGGGATCACTAGCCAGTTGGCATTGGCAATGCTCTTTTGGGGGTATAGGCGGAGAAACGGTATCTTAGGTACACTGTATTTTTTTATCTATATTTTTTTAATTTGTATTTTTTAAAATTATCTTTATTTTTTAAAAACTGCAAGGCATTTTTTTTCAATTTGTACTCTATGCATCACAGGGGCTAATGTATTTATTTGTTTACTTTATATTTATTATTTATTTATTTATTTTTATTTGAAATTTTATACCGCCCTTCCCTACGGCTCTGGGTGGTTTACTTGGAACGTTGCACAAAATTACATAGAATATTATAGCAATCTATAACGTTGCACAAATTTCATAGAACATCACAACAATCTATCAGGTAACAATCACAACACAACATGAATAAATACTGATATACCCCTTGGGAGATAAAATTGTTCAGTCTGAGGGGGGGACCAGCAGATGTTCTGAGTTGGTCAGCCTCAAGTGAATGCCTGATGGAGGAGCTCCCCTTTGTAGGTCCTTTGGAAGTTTGGGCAGGGCTCTGATCTCCTCAGGGAGCTCGTTTTACCAGGTGGGGCCCGTGTTGAGGTCCAACGTGCTTCTCTGGGGTCAGGGATCCACAGCCAGTTAGAGTTGGCAGAGTGTAAGGCTCTTTTGGGGGTATACACAGGCAGGCAGTTTCTCAAACACACTGGGCCCAAACTGCATATGGCCTTAAAGGTGATTATCAAAACCTTAAGCTTAATCTGGAATTCAACCGGGAGCCACCCCAGTTGGAGTACCGGCTGGATGTGGGATCTCCATGATGTTTTAGTGAGAATCCTGGTCTCAGCATTCTGCACCAGTTGTATTTTCTGGATCAAGGATAAGGGTAGGCCTGCATAAAGCGAGTTGCAAAAGTCCAGTCTATTGGTGACCATCTCATGGATCACTGTGGTTAGGTGTTCTGGGATCAGGTAGGGCGCAAGTAGCTTGGCTTGGCGGAGGTTGTAAAATGCCAGCTGCGCTGCCTTTGTGACCTGGGCTTTCATTGTAAGGGAAGCATCCAGGATCACGCCCAGGTTCCTGGCGGAGTGCATCGCTGAGAACTGCACACTGTCCAGGGTGGGCAGACCCACTTCTTCCCAAGGTCCTGTTAAAAGCTGTTCTCACAGAGCAGTCTCTCTCAGAACTCTCCCTCTGCCACCTACCACACTGGGTGCCTGTTGTGTGGAGAGGAAGGGAAAGAGATTGTAAAATGCGTTGAGACTCTTTTGGGCAGTAAAAAACCGGGTGTAAAAACCAACTATTCTAGCCACAGTCACAGTTTTGCCGTACTTTCAGCCGCCTTTTGCTTACTTGTTCAAAGGAGGTAATGTGTCACTACTGGGAAGGGGGGAACACACATTCACCCACTAATCTATAGACTGATAGCATACAGCATCCTAGTTCAACAAAGCAGTTATTACTGTAAACATCGGAGCTCTGCTGTTTGTCTCCCTGCACAGAGTGTCTATAGGCCCAGGTTTGTAGCTTCACTTTTAGGAAGTCAAAGAGCAACTGCAGGATAAAAGAGCACAGAACAGGAAAAACTACTTGTGGGGTACAGGAGAAGTTGTGTACCTCTGAACGAAACTTATACAGGCTATTTCATGCAATCAGTCTGGTAAGTAATAAAGGCAAGTAGATTAATTGGGTACAAGTACATTCCCGTGATCATCATGTGATTTCCAAGTCTTGGTTGCCAAAGCTGTTGGCTTTGCTTTTCTCATGCTATGCATTGTGTACCGCACCCCGGGGGGAGCTACAGAAGTGTGTACACTTAGCTTCCGATATGCTTGGAAATCTGCTGGACCACAGAATTTTCAAATACAAAGTAAGTTTATGGATGCTCGGTTAAGATGTCTTGTGCTCCCTGATGAATGGTAGCTATGGAGATTCAGTGTGGTGTAGTGGCTAAGAGAGAGTGGTGGCCTCTAACTGGGAGAACTGGGATTGATTCCCCACTCCTCCAGATGCAGCCAGCTGGGTGACCTTGTGCCTGTCACAGTTCTCTCAGAGCTCTCGCAGCCCTTGCAGGGAACCTGTTGTGGAGAGAGAAAGGGAAAGCAATTGTAGGATGCTTTCAGACTTTTGGGTAGTGAAAAGCGGGATATAAAAACCAACTCTTCTGCTTTTACGATGCATAATGCTTCAGTTGCCCTAAGAGAAGAGCCTGTGATCCTAAGTAATTGTTTTGTATCAAGCCTCCTTGAACTTGGTGTGCCAGAGTTCTAAGTAAAGAGGCGTAGGCTTTGGCTGTCAATTTGGTTAAAGCAAGGGTGATATTTTAGGGCTGGGGAAGAGTTGCAAGTGGTTTGAGGATCACAGCTGCCGTGATCGTGCTGATATAGAACAGCTTCATACAAAACCGAGAAAATGGGTGTAAGCAGAACTCTTTAATGTTATAAAGCCTGCAAGATTGGACGAAGGAGAAAGCGTTGCAGGAAACAATTTTAATTTGGTCTGTTAATCCTGTTCGTATCCCTTTCAGGAGCTCAGAGCAATGTCTGTGAACTGGCTTTTTACACAAGAGTGCTATGAAGCTGGTAAAACTGCTTCTTAGCAGTGGTTCGTTCAAGCTCACTGCTATCCTAAGCAGAGCATAGAAGAGTGTAACTCTGTTTAGTGAGCTTCATGTTAGTAAGCTTCATGTTTGGCTAGGGTTTTGAACAAGGTCTCCCTGGTCAGTTCTCTATGCACCTCACTCCGTAGTGTCCAAATACATTATGGTGTTTGCGATCTTAGGTACTAGGGGAAAAAAACAGGGCATTATTTTTCCTGGACAAATACGGCAACATGAATTGGGGAGGAAGTAATAATCTCTTACAGTATGTCTATAGGAAGGGTTTTAAAACTGCTCCAGTGTGTGTATATAGAGATGTGGGGCAGAACATTGTCTAAATAAATAAACAGAAGATTTCCCAGTGCTTTATTTTGCTGAGGAACTTTTCTATCTGTAAACACTGATTATTTCATAAAATTAAGAACCACTGCCAATAGAATATCGGTCAAGCTTGGTTACAATCACTGTTTTTCAGATGATTCTCCATAGTAATTGTTTAACAGAGGACCCCCATAGATTCCCCCCTTTTCTTGCTTCCTTCTAGGGTTGCCAGCCTCTGGGTCACACCTGGAGACACCCTGGAACTAGAACAGATCTCCCAACAACACAGGTCAGATCCCCATTAAGGTTGCCACCTCCAGGTTGTGGTATCCATGGAGGCTTGGGAGGGTGAGATCTGGAGAGGAAAGGGATCTCAGGAGGGGATTAAGCTAGACATTCTGCCCTTCAAAGAAGATGTTTTCTCCAGGGAACTGATCTCTATCAGATTATCTTCAGTCAACACCTCGAAATTAGCATCCCTAGTTCCTTTGATGGAAATAGCAGCTTGGGAGAGTAGAGTCCATGGAATTATACCCCTCTGAAGTCCCTCTTCTCATCAAACCTTCCCCATGCTCCACCCACACAAATCTCTTAGAATATCTACTTGGGGCTGGCCACCTTATCGCCTTCCTACTCTTCCTTTCTATATCTGCCTGGGGAAACTGTGGCCCAGTTTTGTGATTCTGGCCATTGAGCCAGTGTCCTTGCATAGTAGAGAACCCCAAGAACTTGTGAGTTGGCACCTCTTCTTCCCTTCTATCCCCGTTCCCCTCACTATTTCCTCTTTCTCTCCCCTGGCAACCCCCATATCCTCTCCCCTTTTCCTGTCTCATTCCCTTCTCAGCCATCCGCCACCTACCTTTTATCTGTCCCATCTTCAGCTAGGTTTATTATTTATTTGCTTCCTTTATGCCTCACTTTTCTCTTCCAAAGCACCTCGTGGTGTTGCCCTCCTCTCATTTTTCTTGCACAACAACCTTGTGAGGTGGGCTATGCTGAAAGTTATGTGACCCACCTAAAATCACCCCAGGAGCTTCCAAAGGGAGATGGGGATTCGAACCTGGGTCCTCCCGACCATCCTCTGAAGTGCGAACTGATACACCACACTGGCTGTTGGACAATAGCAAGCCAAATAATAGAGCAGGACATTCAACACTATATACAGAAAAATTACAACCGCAAACTCTTAAGTTTTCCATAGTCTTCAAACACAAACCGTAATCTGCAGAAGCTTTGTGTTGAAGGGAGGGTGTCACATCACAAAATAATTTGCGTTACGTTCTTTATTGAGTATTCTGGTTTTCTGGCATCCTTTCTGCATTGTTGAACAATGGCAAACAGCCAAACCTAGTACAGTAATTCAAGTTACTTTTAGGTCTCGGGTTGCCATCCTCCAGGGAGGGACCGGGTTGTCTCCCAAAATTCCAACTGTATTCCAGATGGCAGAGATCAATCCTGGAGAAATTGACTGCTTTGGTCAGTGGATGTTGGCATTAGATTTGGCTGAGGCCTCTCTCCTCCCCAAACCCTGTCTTCAGACTCCACCACAAATATCTCCCGAAATTTCCCCATCTGGAGCTGGCAGGCCCCAATGAGTCCTCAAAGACCTCAGGCTTTCTCAACCAGGGTTTTGTGAAACCTTTGCGTTTCTTGATGGCCCTGGAAGGGTTTTCTGAATGGTTGAAAGTTAGTTTTTAATATATTTTTAAACATTTCTCAGGTGATATAACTATATGTGGTCATGTCAACCCACCTCCCCCTCCCCAAATGGCCAATGATGGGCCTGGAGGGGGCGTGAAGGGGAGGCCCTCCAGGTGGCCCTGTACACCGCGATGCTTCCCAACCATATTCTGCCCAGTCACACCAATTCTGGGGTTTCTTGAAGCCTGAACAATGTTTCAGGGGTTTCTCAATGGTAAAAGAGTACAGAAAGATTGTACTTCCTAGTATTGTCTCCTCAAGCTGTTCTGGCTCCCAAGCATCACCCTTCGCTGCTAACCTTCCGTATAGTCTGAAAAGTGTTTTTGACACCGAAGATTAGGTGCTTTTCTCTCAGGTAAACACCTTTAGTTCCCTCTAACACTCCTACTCAACCGGATCGTGTTTCTGTTGTGTGTCATCTTAAACCTGTCTCCCTCCGGTTGGTTCTCGTGTCCCTCGGGTCAGGTTGCAGGTCCATTGTCCCGAACACTTTGAAAATGCTTTTGTTGTGAGAGGAGCTAAGGGATTAGAAAAAGAGTTTTCCACCCTTCCCTTTTTTCAAGGTCAAGTTTCACATCTTTGTGGCATAACGAACTTTTTTGCCCAGGGTTCTGTCTGGAAGACCTGAGGAAGGGGGCAGCCTCCACTCAGCCACTGAGCTGCCATAGACTGGTCAAATTTTCAGCCTGGCCTAACTCGCAGGGTTGTTATGAAGAAGGAAATGATGGAGCAATATCCTGAGCTCTCTGCAGGAAGAGCTGTGGAGGAATGTTGGAGCTTTTGCACTGATGACTCTTTAGCTGTCTTGCCTTCCTGCATCATTACCAGATCTTTTAAAAAACTGATGGAGTAAACCAGGATTCCCGGTGAGGGGCCGAGGAACCCCAGCTTAGATGCTCTCGTGGTCTCTGAGCCGGGGAGGGGGCGGAGCCTGCACACCTACTCCTAATGTAACCCACCTCCTGTTCCTCCCTCCCTTAGTTCTCCTCAAGCCTGCCTGTTCATGTGGATGGTGATGTCACTTCTGGTGACATGCAACTTCCTGGAGGTGTGGCCAGTCGGCATCACTTCCGGGGCTCCTTGAAGCCTGAAAAATTATTTAAGGGGTCCTCCACGGTCAAAAGGTTGAAAAAGGCTGGAGTAAACTGTAAGAGCAAAGAGACCAGGACTGCTGCTAATTGCAGTGGCCATATGAGTCATTTAAGGAACCAATAAACTCAGGGGTTTTTGCTATAATTAATTAACCAGGTTTTTGTTTCAGCATGAGCTTTCGTGGCCTAGAACCCAACTCTTCAGCGTCACAAAGTTACCTTAAAGCTAAAAGTTTAATAACCCAACCTGGCTAGCCCAGACAAGCCCAATACTGTAAGATTTCGGAAGCTAAGCAGGCTCGGACCTGGTTAGCACTTAGAAGAAGACCTCCAAGGGATACCAGGGCAAACTACCTCTGAAGGTCTCTTTCCTGGCTGCTAGACAATATTAGGATCTCCTGGCCATATTACACTCATGCCATATGATAAATAATAAGCTAAAAGTGTAAATGGGGGAGGGAATGGGGAAATATGTAGGGCAAAGGACTAGAATCTGTTAGGACCGAGATGTCCAGTTTTCCATATTTGAGGGCCTAAATGACTGTGCCAGCTCTCTGTGTAGTTTGGAAAGGAAAAGATAAAGATGGAAAAGCAAAGAGATACCTGTGCTGGACGGTCTACGAAGACATCAGATGGAGTTGGAAGGGACCTCCGGGATCATCCAGTCCAACCCCCTGCAGAATGCATGAAACACAACTAACTGCCCACCCACAGTGACCCCATGTCCATGTCCATGAAAGAAGGAGGCACCCAGTATGTTAAGAGCCTGAGTTGAAGTCCAGCTTGCAGCCCAAATTACTAGTTCTAAAGCCAGGTTAGTTACTAGTTGCAGACTCAAATGACTAGTATTAAAGCCAGGTTAGTTATACAGTTTTGGATCCATGGGATAAAATGGGTTCTTTTAAAAGAACAGAAGATTATAACATAGGATGAAAGAATACTGGGGGTGGGGCGTTTGATAAACTTATCAGAAGAAAACTGTAGAACGAACAGAATGGTGCAACAGGAAGGGAAGTTCTTGATTGAATTATCATTTGGAATTACAAAACACGAGACATGCAGATGGGTCAGATTTGGGAGGAAATTTGGGGACAATGGGAAGATTTGACTTGGAGATTCCACACTGTCACAAGACGCAATGTTCAAATTGTGTTAATGGTCACTGATTACGTATCTCGTAAAAGAGAGTACAAAGAGAGGCATTTTTCTTCTAGCCTGGCATGGCTAGTTGCTTTTGTCCTATCGGCACTCCCCGATTTATCAGGAGCACCTTCGGAGCTTTGCTGCAGTCATTCCGGCAAGAGTCTACTTGGGACACGAAGCATGGTTACCCCCCTCATCCAAGGCCTTAAGAGTGCACAGATTTGGAATTAGTGAGTGAGTTACACTTAGAGTATGAGGAAAACTCCAAATAATATCAATTTATTATTGACAAAACCCAACTCTCACAACCAATAACCTCGCAAGTATGGGCAAAGGATAATAATCTGTAGAACAACAGAACAGTGACTAGTCATTGTGGGTTAGAGTCACGAGAATGTTGGTCCCTAGGATTTTGGGGGTGAGTACAATTCTTACCCCCTTGTGTCCTAGCCTAGGGATTGAATGTTTGATAGTTGTGGGAGGGAATGGCTGAGATCTCTGGTCCTGTGACCTGTATTCCCATTATCCCTTTTGCCCAGCAGAAGACCTGTGCCAATCCCTTTGCTGTGAAGGAACACTGGAGACAATGACCAAGGTTCTTGCTGCAAGCCTGTACTTGCACATATGCTCTGTCATGGGCACACCTGCCGCACATCTGGATGAGCCGCCAGAGGGCAGACCGGAGGCGTAGTTGACCTTGATGCACTGTCTGGCCCATGCTTACTCCTGGTGCTGCCTGGAGATCTGGCCAGGGAGGATCACATTGAGATTTGGGGCCCAGGGTGGCCAAACTGTGGCTGCCCAGATGTCCGTGGACTACAATTCCCATGAACCCCTGCCAGAGGATGAGCGGCCTAGTCCCAGCTAAGCTCCCACCCCGCCTTACATGTCAGCACCCTGAAGACCCAGAGGGAAAGATCCCTCTAGCCTAGAGCAGTGGTCCCCAACCTTTTTGAGGCTGGGGACCGGCAGCAGCAGGGAGGGCAATTGCCCGGCTGCACATACCATGCATGCGTGGCTGCGTACGTGCATTGTGCATGCGCAGCCGAAATCGCACATGCACGAAAGTGCAGCGAATGCACGATTTCAGCCATGCATGCGCAGTGTGCGTGCGCAGCCCTGCTTCCCTCTCCCCCCCTCCCGCAGTAAGAAGCTTCCCGGGCCACAAGCTTGCTGCAGGGGGTCGGGGAGAGGGAGCCGCAGCCTGGTGCCAGGGCCTTCACGGCCTGGCACCGGGCTGCAGCCCGGTGGTTGGGGACCACTAGCCTAGAGGACATGCCGGAGCAGCATCAATGGGAATGGCATACAAGTCTGACAGCTGTCAGAAGACCAGCTCGGCTGTCAGCACACTGTCAGTCCCAGTGGGGTACAGCTGAGACTCCTTCCTGGAGGATGACTAGACCCACCTGCAAGCCCTCCAGCTGAAGGCTACTCCACCCAGCCTTGGCGTATTTCAGGAGAGGCTTGAGGAAAGTTTCTCCATGGGTGCAACATGTACGTTTCTTGCCTGTCTTCCTAGATACTCGGTGTTCTGGTTCACTGTCGAAGCTCTGCTTGATTGATTCCTGGTTCCTGACTTTGGCTTTGACTCCTCATTTAGTTCCTGGTTCCTGACTTCAGCTTGGCTTGACTTTGTTCCCATTGTCACGAACCTAGGATTCTGTTGCATAGGCGAGACCCTCTTTTGACTAAGTCCAACACGCCTCTTGTGGCGCAGAGTGGTAAGCAGCAGAAATGCTGTCTGAAGCTCTGCCCATGAGGTTGGGAGTTCGATCCCAGCAGCCGGCTCAAGGTAGACTCAGCCTTCCATCCTTCCGAGGTCGGTAAAATGCGTACCCAGCTTGCTGGGGGGTAAACGGTAATGACTGGGGAAGGCACTGGCAAACCACCCCGTATTGAGTCTGCCATGAAAACGCTGGAGGGCGTCACCCTGAGGGTCAGGCATGACTCGGTGCTTGCACAGGGGATACCTTTACCTTTATCTTTAACACGACTCCAAGGAGTAAAAAATAAACTAAGGTCTTTATTGAAGGTATCCACAATGCATAACAGGAATCTCAGGGAATGTAATTGACAGAGGCAAAGAACTATAATCTATTCAGCCTTACGTAGGGCTGAAACGACAGGCGGGAATATTAGTTCACACCGGAGTGGCCTTTGATCTTTTAGGCGGGAACTCTGGAGAACTCTAGTCTTTTTCTCGGGATGCTAAGACAGGGGTAGTCAACCTGTGGTCCTCCAGATATTCATGGACTACAATTCCCATGAGCCCCTGCCAGCAAATGCTGGCAGGGGCTCATGGGAATTGTAGTCCGTGAACATCTGGAGGACCACAGGTTGACTACCCCCGTGCTAAGAGACTTCCAGCTGGCCTTTTGTCTTTCACCTTTGAACCAAGGACACTGACTGAGGAACGGCCACTGTGCCAACAGTTGTAAACCAGGGATGCAGAAACCTAAGGAATGTGAGGGAAACACAATGTGTTGCTGACCCATGAAACCAAGTCTCCCGGGCATAGAGTCATGTGACAGCCAGCTCCTGATCTCAGCTTCTTCCTTGACTCCGTTCCTGACTCTGGATTCTGATCCGGCTTTCAAGTCCGTTCCCCGGCTACTCAACCACAGTACGGCTTTGACTCCGCTCCATGCCCCGCCCCCCTTCGTCAAATGTCTCCCTCATCTTTAGAATGTTCTCCCCAAATAAATCTCCTTGAGTGCCAATTAAGTTCTCATCTTCATTTAAAAGGGTTTCTCCCTGGAAAAGGACCCCCCCCCCCAAGCATCAGTGAAAAGATTCTGCAGTTACCCGGCCTCTTCCTGATATATTCAAACGCCCCATAATTCCCCTTGAGAAATCCATGTCAGAAAACAAATCCTTCCCAGCTCCTGATGAAATTGGGCTAGCCTGGGTCGTCCAGGTACACTACTGTCTCTCAAATATCCCCTCCCCCCTGCACCAATAATACTGTAGTGTAACTCCGTGGTCCCCAACCTTTTTGTCACCGGGGACCACTCAACGCTTGACAATTTTACTGAGGCCCGGTGGGGGGGGGGGTAGTTTACTCCTCTACTCTCAACCAGTACCCTAACGCTCTCTGATCGCTATGGTAATGTTTAAACATCTCTTCAAAATAAGATACAGACAGGGCACAACAATGAACATAAGGAACATTTTATTTTCATGGAAATTTTAACTCATGACAATGACAAATCAATGGGAACCCTGAGCTTGTTTCTCTGCAACGAGATAGTCCCATCTGGGAGTGATGGGAGACAAGGACACCCGAAGTGTGTTGTAAAGGGCCGGGGGGGGGGGGATGAAGTAAAGGACGGGGGGGGAAGGCGTCCTTTGGAGCCCACCTCCAATTAGTCAACGGACCACATGTGGTCCGCTGTCCACAGGTTGGGGATCCGTACTGTAGTGTAACTCATCCATGCATAATAGGAAGATATTCTGACCCCTGCCCTTAGAATCTGGCTAGGTATACACTCCACTGAAGGGCACTGTGTGACTTCCAGTTACAAAAATAAAACACCAAGTCCATCCAAACGGGCGCATTTGCGTGTGTCGAAATGCCTTGTTTGCATTTCTGTCTGGAAACTGGCTAGAAGTAGAGCATACACAGCCATCTCCTAATTCAACAGGGAGACTAAAACATGCAAACTGGTCTTCCTGGAGAAGGAAAGAGCCATTGCCCTTCATGTCTCCCAGTGTCCTGCAGGGCCTGGGGCAGTTCCACATCCGCATTCCTCATCAAGCCTTGCTATTGTGTTTGGGGCTGGAGGATCGTATTGTGTTTCCAGAAACGAAAATGCTATTATTTGGGGGTTGGGAAAGTTTCTAGAGCAGAAGCGCAGTCTTGAGGACCATGCACAGTCTACCTAACAAAACTAAACGTTCATTTATATTGTACGTAAAAGAAGAGGACCGCACCCCCAAGGTATAAAGGTCCTACTGTGCCCAAAGGCAGAGGAGCTAGAATCGGAAGCATCCTTTTTTAAAACAGGCTTTACTGTCCTGGTATTCATAGAGATAAGGAAATTCCCTTTATTACGTTTTGTCAAGGTTTTTCTTCGTGCGGGCTCTTTGCTTCTCTCTCTCCCACGGTTAAGAGAGGAGGACTCTAAAATGGAGATTTGATTCCCCACTCCGCCACTCGAAGCCGTCTGGGTCAGTCACAGTTCTATCAAAGCTCTCTCAGCCGCACCTACCTCACAGGGTGTATGTTGTGTGGAAAGGTAAAGGTATCCCCTGTGCAAGCACCGAGTCATGTCTGACCCTTGGGGTGACGCCCTCTAGCGATTTCTTGGCAGATGCAATACAGGGTGGTTTGCCAGTGCCTTCCCCAGTCATTACTGTTTACCCCCCAGCAGCAAGCTGGGTACTCATTTTACCGACCTCGGAAGGATGGAAGGCTGAGTCAACCTTGAGCCGGCTGCTGGGATCGAACTCCCAACCTCATGAGCAAAACTTTCAGGCGGCTGCCTTACCACTCTGCGCCACAAGAGGCTCTTTGTGTGGAAAGGAGGGGAACGTAATTGTAATCTGCTTTGAGACTCCTTCGGGTAGTAAAAAAAGCCAGGCATTAAAAACACCTCTTCTTCTTTAGAGTGTTTCTGAAATGTTTCACTCATGTTTTCCTTCACTCTTCGATAGGGAATTTCATATGCATAATGTAGGCAAGTTAACGATCTGGTAGAGTCATTCTCATGTGCAAGTTCAAGTTGCTTGGTTGAAAACAAACAGCAATCTGGTCTTCCACTTCTAAGACCGGCCAAGGCTGCCCTTGTTTAGTGAATTAGATGAGCCATGGAAAGGAGCTTGAATTTCGCATGGAGATTTGTTCTGGAGGGAAGATGCTACTGAAATGGGTGATGCTTGAGAGACAAGAAAGAGCCAAACTAGGGAGCAGATCCCAGAGGAAGCCATTTCGTTGCAACAGGGTTGTGTCAAGTAGTAATCTAAATTTATATGGATTTATTGGAGACTGGCTTTATAATCCTATGCAGAGTTACTTGCATCGAATCCCATGTAAATCAGTGAGTCTCGGTGGTAGCAGAAAGTGTTGAAAAGTCATCACTGACTTGTGGGTGACCCTGATAAGGTTTTCAAGAGACCAACAGAAGAGTAGGTTTTTATACCCCACTTTTCTCTACTTTAAGGAGTCTCGAAGCCGTTTACAATCACATTCTCTCTCTCTCCCTACAACAGACACTTTACAAGGTAGGTGGGGATGAGAGAGCTCTGGGAGAACAGTGATTGGCCCAAGGTTATCCATTATAATTCATGTGGAGGAGTAGGGAATCAACTCCAGTTTCTCCAGTTTAGAATCCTCCACTCTTAGCCTCTACACCATGCCTTTGAGTAGCAAACCAGACTTCCTTTGTAGTCTCCTCCACCTACAAACCAGAGCTGACCCTGCTTAACTTCTGAGATCTGACAAGATCAGTTTAGCCTGGGCCATCCCGGTCCAGGATATTGGCATTTGCAAGACCTGCAGTGTGCGTGACTGAACAGAATATGGAGAATGCCCTGCAGGGGACATTGAAGGAAATATGTATTTAGCATACTTAGACTGGGAACTTCCTGATATTTTTCATATGCTCTCCTCTGATTGGCTCATTGGAGACTTCCTGCTCCTTGGAACACACTTCCTCCCTGCTTGCCAACAGGACAGAATGAATGCAGAACAGTTAGACTGTAGTATTCTCTCTTCTCTTTCTATACAAAGTTGATTCTCCTGTCTAAATAAAACTATTCTTTTAAGCAGCCTGTTGCTCTGCCTCTCTTGCATGTTTAAACTCTGCCAACACAGGCTAAGTCTTCAGCCAAAATACCTCTGCACAGGGCTTTCTTAGGGGCGTGCATTCTCTGCCACCCGGCGAAATAGGAAAGCCACAGGGTGTATAGCCCTCGTATTTTAAAACAAGACTCTGCAAATAAATAGAGATAATGTGCCCAGTGCTAGTTTCTCGATGTTTTGGACATGCACTTTAGAAAGGTGAACATTTGTCCGGTGGAGTTAATTATACACCGGGTTGCCTCATTCCGGTCATGTTTGACAAAGTTGTGAAAGGCAGCCTTGACTGAGGACATGGGAGAACCGTGTGCAAAGTTGAATCGTGTGCCATGCATTTTCTCGCTGTGTGAAAGATCAGCAATTGGTGGGAAATGCACCAACCTGTTTGGAAAAGTACACAGCCAGGCACAAACACCCCCCCTCCCCACCGGTTTACAAAAAAAAGACAAGGAGAGTTAATCTGGGCTCACAGGAAAATGTAGAGATCATGGAGGGGGGGCGGGGGAGTTGATCCAGTCATACCTTGAATAGCTCCTTGCAAGCATTTTCTTTTTCTCGCTTGGCTGGCCGGTGTTTTAAAAGGACGAAGGCATGGAAATGGAAACCATGAGTTATTTGAGAGACAGCCAGTCCTCGCTTGCAACGTTAAACCACAAAAACATAACTCTGGTGTCTGTCTCCAAACAGCCGTTGTCTAAAAATCTCCATGGGCTGGAGGATGGAGGATGTCCTATGAAGACAAGCAGGCTGTTTCAGAAAGAGGAAAACTCTTCCTTCCATCAGTCCCCAGAAAAACTAGGAAGCTGTGGCAGACAGGTCAGTTTAAGGGGACAGGGGACAATCCACTGAATGTGTTTGTAATCTGCTTATGTTCAGATTTGGGTTTGGGTTTTTTAAAACCAAAACAGAGAAATGGCATTTGAAAAGCTCTAAGCTTCCTTCATGTGCAAAGAGTATCAGATGCTCCTAGAATGAATAAATTGCTAGTGAATCGTTTACGTGTACGTTCCTGGATCCATGGTGAGCTCTAACTTTGAAAAGCTTCAGTACCATGACCTTTTCTCTTTGGCCGCCGGAGAATAAAACGTCTCCCTTTCTGCCATAGAGGATTTGCTAGCTAATTACCTAAATGACTTGAATTACCGGCAGGGGCTAGCAAACTCCTTGTAAAGCAGCTTCTTCCAGGAGCTGCTAAGCATCAGTTTGTGGGTAGCATAGAAACTGAAAATAATGGCAATTGCTTCGTAATGAGAGAAAAGCTGCTTATGAGAAACTGATCGTGGCCGTTCTCCTTGCTGGGGCAACAGATTGCAGCCTTTGGCACGAGAGCCAAGCGTCTTGAATTTGTCTCTAAATCTGTTGATGTGGCTTTGAGACCTTTTGTTTTTTGTTGTCAATCGCAGCCGATTTACGGCTATTCGCCCCTTTGCCCCCAGGTTTTCAAGGCGAGAGGCTTTCAGAGGTTGTTTGACATTGCCTGTCTCCTATCCCAATATTAACCAGAAGAGAAGAAGAAGAGTTGGTTCTTATATGCTGCTTTTCTCTACCTGAAGGAGTCTCAAAGCGGCTTACATTCGCCTTCCCTTTCCTCTCCCCACAACAGACACCCTGCGAGGGAGGTAAGGCTGAGAGAGCCCTGAGATTAAGAAGAAGAGCTGGTTCTTATATGCTGCTTTTCTCTACCCGAAAGAGGCTCAAAGCAGCTTACATTCACCTTTCCTTTCCTCTCCCCACAACAGACACCCTGTGAGGGAGGTGAGGCTGAGAGAGCCCTGACATTACTGCTTGGTCAGAACAGCTTTATCAGTGCTGTGATGAGCCCAAGGTCACCCAGCTGGCTGCATGTGGGGGAGCAGGGGATCAAACCCGTCTCACCAGATTAGAAGTCCATACTCTTAGCCACTACACCAAGCAGAGCCAACCCCTGCTTAGCTTCCGAGGTCTGTCTAGCCTTAGCACAGGGATTCCCAACCAGGATTCTGGGGAACCCTGGGGTTATGCAAGAGCTCCCCAGGGGTTATATGGCCTTTCCCAGAATTCCCGATGGCCACTGACATCACTAGACATCACTGGGTCCCACTTACCCTGCAGGTGTAGTCTCTTGCTCCACGATGGTAAATGATTGATTGGCTGAATCTTACACCTCTGAAGGGGCATGTCACCGCTTCTGGGGTTCCTTGAAGCCTGAAAAATATTTGAAAAGGCTGGAACTCAGTGGCACATATAATGTAGATGGTATTTTTAACATGTTTAGGGCAGGCTACCTTGCACTAAGCGTTGTTGTAACCCTCCCCGTTTTAGAACTTAAGCCTCAAATATATTTCAGTTTAAATAACACAGTGTCATTTTCATCAGGTGAATCAGAGTCCAGTAGCACCTTTAAGACCAACAAAGATGCATTCAGGGCGTGAGCTTTCAAGTGCAAGCACTCTTTGTGAAACTAAGAACTCCTTACATGACCGTGGGAATATATAGCAATAATTAATTCTGTTACATTAGTAAACTATGTCACACATCCGAATACACACAGTTTACTAATGTAGGAGAATTAATTATTGCTATATATTCCCACGGTCATGTAAGCAGTTCTTAGTCTCACGAAGAGTGCTTGCACTCGGAAGCTCACGCCCTGAATAAACCTTTGTTGGTCGGTCTTAAAGGTGCTACTGGATTCTAATTCTATTGTGCTACTTCAGACCAACACAGCTACCCATTTGAATTTTCATCAGGTGTTATTACATTTGCCTCTTGGGTTACCTTGCGCTTTTGCTGGGTTTTGCCATCATGCCAATGTCCGTTGCTTTGAGAACCAGGTGGCACATTTTGCCTCACCAACAGCTTGTTGTTCAGCTGTTTAACACGTAGCTAAGTCTGAAAACGTGGCTTTGGGCATGCTCCCTCTTGAAGCTGAGGTGCTTTTGCACAACGGGTCAAATCAAAGTTGCAAACTACGGTAGGCAGACAATGTTTTCTGTGCTTCCGAACGGAAAGGCTGGCCGAGACGTTATACAGCAGATGCAGGATTGGATTTCTTGAGATCAGTATTTTGACTCTCCACAAAAACTAAGAATTGGATCAGAGAGGCAAGGTGTTTTTTCATCCTCCTAGAGCATCTATTAGCCCCCAGATGGGGAGAATGGAAGATGGGTGCCTTAGCATCTGCATGATGTTTGCATTAATTAAATGAATACAGAACTTACACAAGATAGTCTAAAATCCATACAGGAGAACAGTGGTCCAGTGTTGGCTGTGACTAGTAAAGGCCAAGAAGGTAGGGTTTACCTTGCTGGGAGCGCTTAAATATGCAGAGGAGTAGAGCACCGGCTACTTAAAGAGTCAGTACCTTTATTGAGAATTGAAACAACTTTGTAAGGAAGGAGGGAAAGAGAGAGAATGATTAATTGTTGTTCTTCATCTAAGGCAGTCAGGGAGGAAATGTGCTCAAAGGGGTATCATCTGGGCATGGAAGATTTAGCTACATGGTTAGGAAAGGCCAAGGGATGTATAAATATTCTCTACATTATTTTATCTATAAAATATGTTTTTAAAAAGGATTTATATTAGATTTATATTAATATGCAATGAGCCTCTTGTGGTGCAGAGTGGTAAGGCAGCAGACAAGCAGTCTGAAGCTCTGCCCATGAGGCTGGGAGTTCAATCCCAGCGGCTGGCTCAAGGTTGACTCAGCCTTCCATCCTTCCGAGGTCGGTAAAATGAGTACCCAGCTTGCTGCTGGGGGGGTTAACGGTAATGACTGGGGAAGGCACTGGCAAGGCCACCCTGTATTGAGTCTGCCATGAAAACGCTGGAGGGCGTCACCCCAAGGGTCAGACATGACCCAGTGCTTGCACAGGGGATACCTTTACCTTTTTACATGTAAAATAATGTTAAAAAATATTTAAACATCCCATTGCCTTTCCTAACCATGTCACTAAGACTTCCCCAATAAACCTTCAAATTCTCCAACCCGTCTCATGCTTCGCTATTGCCCCTTTCTCCACAGTAGGTATCTACCCCTGAGTTAGACAAACATAAATTGGGAGGGGGATGTTGGCAGAGTTTGAATATGCAGCTAGAGTAAAGCACCAGGATGCTTAATGAATAGTTCTATTTATGAAGATAAACAGGTATGTATAGAAAGAGATAGAGATCCAACTAAGTTTGGTGTAGTGGTTAGGAGTGTGGACTTCTAATCTGGCAAGCCGGGTTCGATTCTGCATTCCCCCACAAGGAGCCAGCTGGGTGACCTTGGGCTACCCACAGCACTGATAAAGCTTTTCTGACCGAGCAGAGATATCAGGGCTCTCTCAGCCTCACCCACCTCACAGGGTGTCTGTTGTGGGGAGAGGAAAGGGAAGGCGACTGTAAACCACTTTGAGCCTCCTTCAGGTAGGGAAAAGCAGCATGTAAGAACCAACTCTTCTTCTTCTTCTAACTGTTTGTTGTTCTGGAGGCAAGCAGGGGGAAACATGCTCAAACAAGCAGGAAGTCCCATGTTGAGCCAATCAAGGCACAGACGAAAAGTATTTGAAAATCATGAGGAAGTTCCTTTTCTAACTATTTATTTATTTGATTTCTATAAAAGGTAAAGGTATCCCCTGTGCAAGCACTGGGTCATGTCTGACCCTTGGGGTGACGCCCTCCAGCGTTTTCATGGCAGACTCAATACGGGGTGGTTTGCCAGTGCCTTCCCCAGTCATTACCATTTACCCCCCAGCAAGCTGGGTACTCATTTTACCAACCTCGGAAGGATGGAAGGCTGAGTCAACTTTGAGCCGGCTGCTGGGATTGAACTCCCAGCCTCATGAACAGAGGTTCAGACTGCATGTCTGCTGCCTTACCACTCTGCACCACAAGAGGCTCCTATAACTATGCCAAAATCACATCTCCTCTGATGCCCCCTGCAGGACATCCTTTATATTCTGCACAATTATCACACTGCAGATCTTGCATAGTCCAACAGGGGAAACATGTGATCAGTGGCCCATTTTTCATGACCTCTGGTCACTCTGAAAGCTGTTCAGATATTGTATCGTTCAAAGCTCAAAAGAACATTATTCTTTCATTTTCTCTCTAGGCTGTCACAGGGGATACTTCTCCCATCTCCATACGCGCATTGACAATGAAGCACAAGTTTGCCTTCGACAATGTTGGTTTTGAGGAAGACACGGAACATCTACCCTCCCTTCATTCTCAAGCGGACGTTGTTACACTCAATATTTTGGGCATGACTTGCCAGGCGTGTGTACAATCCATACAAGAGCGAATGTCCAAGGTGAAAGGGATTGTGGAGATCAAGGTTTCCCTCGAGCAAAAGATAGCCGTCGTGAAATATCTGGGAGTGGAAATCAGCCCCCACCAGATCTGCCAGGAGATCAAAGACATGGGATATGACGCCAGCACAGTAGATTCTTCCAGGCTAATAGCCGGCGAAGCTTCCGTGAAGATCAGGATAGAAGGCATGACCTGTCAATCATGTGCCCACACTATTGAGGGAAAGATTGGAAAACTGCATGGCGTGAAGAGGATTAAAGTGGCCCTCGGCAGCCGCGAAGCCAGCATTGTTTACCATCCCTACGCAATTACTCCTGAAGAATTAAAGGACGGCATTGACAGCCTGGGATACGAAAGCACTATTAAGCATAAGCAAGTCCCCTTAAAACTTGGTGTGATTGACGGGAAGTTATTGCAGCAGATGAACGTGAGAACATCCATTGAGCTCGATGGTCCCCGGGATGCAATGGAGAACAATGGCAGCGATGACGCATCCGTTGTAACCCTGGTGGTGGAGGGGATGCATTGCAAGTCCTGTGTTGACACCATCGAAAAGTCCATCTCAGACTTGCCTGGAGTGCATCGTATTCAGGTGTCTCTGGAGCAGAGAAATGCGGTTGTGTGGTACGACCAGAACCTGGTCACTCCGTCCTCACTGCAGCAAGCCATCCAAGGCCTCCCCCCTGGTCATTTCAAAGTCTCTCTTTCTGGTGGACCTAAGGGACAGAACAGGGAGCTTCCCTCCCATGAAGCCCCCTCCTTTTCTTGTCCTAGCGGTCTTCCCCAAGGACCTCTGCAAACTGAGCCCAGCACCGCTGTGATCAGCATTGGTGGGATGAGCTGTCAGTCATGCGTGAAATCCATTGAAGGCTCCATATCTCAAAGGAAAGGGGTGGGGCGTATATCGGTCTCTTTAGCTGAAGGGACCGGAACCGTGTGCTACGATTCAGCTCTGACGAACCCTGAAGAACTGAGCGCTGCTATCGAAGACATGGGGTTCGATGCTTCTGTGCTAAGAGGTATGGGGTAGCCAGTTTGGTGTAGTGGTTAGGAGTGCGGACTTCTAATCTGGCATGCTGGGTTCGATTCTGCGCTCCCCCACATGCAACCAGCTGGGTGACCTTGGGCTCGCCACAGCACTGATAAAACGGGCAGTGATATCGGGGCTCTCTCAGCCTCACCTCCCTCACAGGGTGTCTGTTGTAGGGAGAGGAAAGGGAAGGCAATTGTAAGCCACTTTGAGCCTCCTTCGGGTAGGGAAAAGCGGCATATAAGAACCAACTCTTCTTCTTCTTCTTTTGAGAACGCCAAACAAAAACTGGCATAGACGTTTAGTGAACCTGTTGTAAGTAGCAGGACAAAGCTGGAGACTATTGGGCACCTTTAAGGCCAGCCAAGTTTTATGCAAGTTATGAGCTCTCATGTACAAGCCCACTTCTTCAGATTCCTCAGTCGTGAAAGCTTATACCTTGAAGAAAACTTTGTTGGTCTTAACGGTGCCATTGGACTCCAACTTTGTTCTGCTTCAGGCCAACACAGTTACCTACATGAAGCTGTTGTAAGTAGCTTATTGTTAATAGGTTTGTTGGTTTGTTGCAGTCTTTCCCAAACTTTTTAATATTGAGAAACCCATGAAATGTTCTTCAGGCTTAGTGAAACCCCAGAAGTGGCGCGATTGTGCAGAATGTGGTTGGGAAGCAGAGCTGTGGACACGCCCACCTGTGGCTCCTCCCCTTCCCACCCCTCCAGGCCCATCATTGGCAATTTTGGTGGGGGAAGGGTGGGTTGACATGACCATTGATGGTCATATCACCCAATAAATGTTTAACAAATTTTAAAAAGATCTAAAAAATTAATTAATTCCCACCCATTTGGGGAACCCTTCCAGGGCCATAAAAAGGAGGAGGAGGAGAATATGGTTTTGAAGATTAAGGGGTGGGGGGAATATGAATTTATGGGAGGAAAGAAGGATTTTACTTCCTTTATATAATCATAGTATAACTGATAAATAATTTGTTATATATTCGTTGCCGATATAACTGGAAGTCTCTTTTTAGGTATTTTTTCCCTCTCCTCTCTCTCATGTACACTCTGTCTTGTTTCCCTTTTAATTTTTTTATCTGTCCTTTACATCATGATTTGAAATCTATGTCATATATATATTTTTAAATAGAGTGATGTGGCTGGGAGTGAGGGAGAAAGTGAAAGAGATCTGTAACATTCAGCTTTCAAACTGGATGACCAAATTCCATGGACCACACTGGGCTTGGAATGGGGAACTCTCTTCCAGGGCAAACTTTAATTGGTTGCTTGAACCATCAGTCACTTGGAGTCACAGTGGAAGAGCCGATGAAGCAATGCACAGTTGAAGAGCTGTGCTTTGGGGTCTAGAGCCCCAAAGGAAGTACCATCTGATTTTCCATGGCTGGTGCTTGCTAGTTGCTGTGATTCTTTCCCAGAATAATGGGCCTGAGGGTCTGATCCAGCAAGGGTTTCATATCCATCTCTTTTTCATGGGATACTTCAGGGGGTCACCCTGCTTTGAAACACAGCTTCATCATTTCCCTTCCATATTTCGTGTTTTGTCCTTGCAGGCTAATTTTCAAGAGTTAGGTTGAGGTTCCTAGTGGATGATTTGTCTCTGGATTCTGAAGACAGAATACTTAGAAGGGTTTTCAGAATGGAAGTATCATTCAACTAGCTGGGTCTTGCATATTCATCTTAGAAGAAGAGCTGGTTCTTATATGCCTCTTTTCTCTACCCGAAGGGAGTCTCAAAGCGGCTTACAGTCGCCTTCCCTTTCCTCTCCCCACAACAGTCACCCTGTGAGGGAGGTGAGGCTGAGAGAGCTCTGATATTACTGCTCAGTCAAAACAGCTTTATCAGTGCTGTGGCGAGCCCAAGGTCACCCAGCTGGCTGCATGTGGAAGAGGAGCGGGAAATCAAACCCGGCTCGGCAGTGTCAGGGTCCGGGGTTTCTTGTTCCTTCTCCGCCACGATGTCGGGAGCTGAAGACCAGGCCAGGAAAGATAGTTCTCAGGATAGGCAGCGTCTCAGAACGGAGTCCTGTTGAATTACTTGCATTCATGACTCCCGGGTTCAGAATAGTTTCCTTACTATGCTGAACCCCCGCCTCCTCACAGACGCCGACTGCCCCATTTAAATATCCTTCCTCCCCTCGTCCCCACCTCCCGAGCCCTCAAGAACCTCCCACCAGTTCTTCCGGGTACACCTGTTCTGCATTATCTGTTCTGCCCTCACTTTGAGCCGGGCGCGACCAGTCTGTCGGCATTCTTCGTTTCCTTTCTTTTCACTTTCCTCCTTCGTCTCTCCCGCGTACGGGTCTGTGGCCGCTGCCCCCTGTTCCCGAGAGACTGCTACTCTGCCTGTGGGGAGAGGATCTTTGTCTGCAAGTCGGGCCATTCCCGACAGGCAGATTAGAAATCTGCACTCCTAACCACTATGCCAAGCTGGCATAAAGTTGTTATTTGGTTTCGGAGTGAGTTGCACCTCTTCATCTCCGTCATGGCTGCACGGACATGGAAGCAGTTGTTCTGGGCTCTTCAGGGGACTTCAATAACAGCATTACCAATTAACTTTTTTTTTGGCTGTCAATCACCACCAACTTAAGGAAACCTCATAGGGTTTTCAAACTGAGATGTTTAGGGGCGGTTTGATACTGCCTGCCTTGTCATAGTTACCCTCATATTCTTTGGTGGTCTCCCATCCAAATCCTAACCAGGGTCAACCCTGTTTAGCTTCCAAGAATTGGTAAGATTAGGCTAGTCTGGGCCATCCAGGTTAAAGAGTTGAAGTTCCACCAAGAATCATATTATACCGTAGTCTGAGTGAGCCAGTTCCCTGAGCAAATATGACTAGCTTGTACTTCTTTCACCCAGTTTTTCCACCTCGCAAGTATGAGTTTTGGATTGTAAGGGCACAACTGGTACACAGCCATCAGAAATTCCCTGCATGGGTTGTATCTTTGGCATCTGACACAGGGAGGCAAGGTTGATTCCCTGTCTGGAAGAGAAACCTTGGTCAGTGGTTAGGAGTGCGGACTTCTAATCTGGCATACCGGGTTCAATCCTGCACTCCCCCACATGCAGCCAGCTGGGTGACCTTGGGCTTGCCACGGCACTGATAAAACTGTTCTGAACGAGCAGTAATATCAGGGCTCTCTCAGCCTCACCCACCTCAAAGGGTGTCTGTTGTGGGGAGAGGAAAGGGAAGGCAACTATAAGCCGCTTTGAGCCTCCTTCGGGTAGAGAAAGGCAGCATATAAAACCCAACTCTTCTTCTTCTTCTTCTTCTTCTTCTTCTTCTTCTTCTTCTTCTTCTTCTTCTTCTTCTTCCTGTTCTAGCTTCTGTCAATTCAACCTTTCCTTCTAGCGTTCATCTATGAGGTATTTGTTCTTGGGTTTCTCTTCTGGATGTCTTGTCCTTTACATCCGTTATTTGACAAAAATATAGCGTCTCTTTGTGGCTGGGCTGTTTCTCACATTAGTGCATTTGATGTTCGTGTTCAAGATACCACCCCTGGAAGGCCTACCACTGGAAGTAGAGAGGACACTGAACCAGCTTCTGCTCTCTTGAGAACCAAACCTGTTTCTGAATTGCCATGTGGAGATGTTGTGCTGGAGACAGAGAACTTGCATCGGGATCATCCAAAGCCACCCGGCACGGGGACCACTGAAAAATGCTTCATGCTGATCACGGGCATGACGTGCGCCTCGTGCGTATCAAACATTGAAAAGAACTTGCAAAAAGAAAACGGTAAAACAATGAATACAACTTTGTGGTCTTCTTCCGGGGCTGTGAATGAATGGTTTTGGGGCACTGCTCAGTTCCTTTTTACTGGTCCAGTTGGTGGAGGATGGGGGCGGACTTACATTGAGCGGAGAGGGAAGAAGACGGAAATAAATACTATGTTCCTCCGTCGCCCAGGGGATGACACTCTGGTTTGTGGACAAGAAGTCTGATAGAATTAGCTTCTAGCACAGAGTTTTGCCCCCAAACCAGAGAAATCCCCACAGTCGCAACCATGTCTATGTCACTTCTGGGCGATATAGACACATCACATTTATTTCTGGCTTCTTGCTTGATCGGCCAGTTGGCCAGTGGGAGAACGGGGCACCCAAAACCAGGCACCCCCCCCTCTAGGATCTCATCTAGGGGAGAGAATGTTGGTTATTCTTAGAAGGTGGTTTGGCATTCTGACACTAGTTGGGAAGTGCTGATATTCTCAGGGGAAGTGCGGTTCATATACTGATGTGGTCCCTGGGGGCAGGACTACGGACATCATGTCCATAGACTTCCGTTGGAGGGACCGCGCCAGTAGATGTTCCACATAAAAACAGAGAATTCAGAGGAAAGTCTTCTGTTTCCATATTGTAAAACCAGAACATGCCCCAATTTCTGCTCCCTGGCTTATGTAGGGATTCCCAACCAAGGTTCCAGGGAACCCCAGGGGTTACAAGGCCTTTCTCTTACAAGGCAGCTGAAATCACTTGATGTTACTGGAGCCCACATCTGTTGTTGCTCTGCAAGCCTAGTCTCTTTCTTGCCGGTGTGGTGTAGCGGTTAAGAGTGGCGGCTTCTAATCTGGGAAGCCAGGTTTGATTCTCTGCTCCTCCCCACGCAGCCAGCTGGTTGACCTTGGTCTTCTTGCAGCCCTGATAGAGCTGTTCTGACCAAGCTGTCCTGTCAGAGCTCTCTCAGCCTCATTTACCTCAGAGGGTGTCTGTTGTGGAGAAAGGAATGGAAGGCACTTATAAGCCACTTTGAGACTCCTTCGGGCAGTGAAAAGTGAGATATAAAAACCAACTCTTCTTCTTTCTCCACAATGCGAAAATGGTAAATGATTGATCAGTAGATTGGCTGGCTCCCGCATCTTACTTCTGCACCCACTTCTCTGAGGGCCAAACCTAAGGAACAAAGGAAATCGGGAGGCTAGCAATACAGATTTTCAAAGTCCAAAATGGTCTTTGCGCGCTTTATTTTTAAAAATGTAGATAACTCAGATCAACGTAATTTGAAGTACGTATGAATGGACCCCAACACATCTGAGAAGTTGCCTACGTGATATTCTGAGATTTATTGTATTAAGCTAGCCATATACTAAGGAAGTAATCACTGAGGAAGAATTCCCAGAAAACCTAGGACCCCGTTTTGATTACTTTGATCTGAATTGTCTACAGTTTTGGAAATAAACCACACAAAAAACATTTTGGACTTTGAAAACCTTTATTGGCAGCCTACTGATTTCCTTTGTTCCTTCAGCTTGACTTTGTGAGGAATCGACGGTTTTTCTTTGTTCCAGTTCTCTGAGGGGGCATGTCTCCGCTTCAGGGGTTCCTCGAAGTCTGAAAAATATTTCAGAAGTTCCACCACGGTCAGAAGGCTGTAAAAGGTTTCGCTCGTAGTCAAACACTACTAAGTCCAGAAATTTAGGTTATCACTGGCCTGGTCTGTGTATGTACAAAAATGGGTTCTTTAGGTGTTGGTAGTTTGGCTGAAAAAAGTGCTTGGTACCGTCCTCTTGAGCCGTTAATTCATCAAGTAATGCAAATGCATGTGTGAAAGAACCCTGATTTAAGCCATGGTTGCCAGCCTCCAGCTGGTGACTGGAGATCCCATGAGATTTCAATTGATCTCCAGGTGACAGAGATCAGTTCCCCTGGAAAAAAATGGCTGCTTTGGAAGGTAGACTCTAGAGCAGGGGTAGTCAAACTGCGGCCATCCAGATGTCCATGGACTACAATTCCCAGGAGCCCCTGCCTCTGCAAATGCTGGCAGGGGCTCCTGGGAATTGTAGTCCATGGACATCTGGAGGGCCGCAGTTTGACTACCCCTGCTCTAGAGTGCTGTCACCTGTAGAGGTCTCTCCTTCCCCCAGGACCTGCCCATCCCAGACTCCACCCCCAAAACCTTCTGGCCTTTCCCAACCCAGAGTCTTGTGGAATGGTATGCCTGAGGGGGACAGAAAGGCTCCCGCTCTCTCCTGGGTTTCTACAAACTGCAAATCTGAATTATTCAAAAGAGCTTTTCTATTCAGGCAGTAAGGTCGTATTGTACAGTTACTTAGGGAAAATATTAGAGACTGTGGCCTACCCCAGCGGTCCCCAACCCCCGGTCCGGGGACCAGTACCCATCTGTGTATTGGCAAAAGACTACCCCCCCCCCCGGTCTCAATGAAATTGTTAAGCGTTGACTGGTCCCCGGTGATAAAAAGGTTGGGGACCACTGGTCTACCCTACTGTGTCTAGTTTGATGTAAGATGGATCATCATCATATCACATAAAATGTGAAAGGTACTTCTGACAACATTGATTGGCCTTTGGAGGGAGGGCTCTCCCCCACTGAGAGCTAGTCAGGTCTTCCTCACCCCCTTGTCCTCTTCTGAGTTTAACTACGCGGAGCTGGAAGGAGGTCAGCCGCACAGCGCGACCAGGCAGCATGCCTCATGGCCACACCAGTGTTACTGCCTCCTTCCTGCCTGCAGTGGCTAGGAACATCGGCTGTGTCCACGGAGGGCCTGCTCACCTGCCCCACCTCCTCACCAATGGTGGGGCCTTCGAGGCTCAACCACCTCCTCCACGGAGGCCTGACCAGCCTTCCTGGCCCTTCTACTGCCAAGGAACCAACCTAGGAATGTGGGCCCTCTGCAGAATAGGTGGTCACCCTTACCTCTGCATGCTGGCAGCACAAATGGCCTTCTACCCTTTAGGTGCCCCACCACTGTTCACCACCTCCTCAGTGTCAGGGGGCCACCACATCCTCTGCCGCCCTCCCATCACTCTCGCCAGCCTTTCACAGCAAGAACTGGGGGGAGGGAAGGGGAGGAGACACCAGCCTCCCAGCCCACTTTTAAAGGCTTTGCTCCTAGTGCTATATGATTCTGGTGTTTTAGTGCAGTGATCCCCAACCTTTTTGTCACCGGGGACCGGTCAACGCTTGACAATTTTACTGAGGCCCGGGGGGGGGGGTAGTCTTTTGCAGAGAGACATCGCTGCTGCCACTTGAGCCCCTGCTCCACTTGCTTTCCCGCCGGCGCCCCTGACTTCCCACCGGCCGCTGGGGGGTGCTGCCAGCAGCAGCTGCATTTTTTTAAAAAAATGCCAACTTCATGTCATTTGCTGGTTGTTCCCCCCCCCCCCCACACACACACACATTTTGTGATCCATACCTGATTGAGTTTTGGCATTTACAGGAATAGTTTCTGTGCTTGTGGCCTTGATGGCAGGAAAAGCTGAGGTAAAATATAAGCCGGAGTTGATTCAGCCTCTGGAAATCACCCAGCTGATTGAGAATTTGGGCTTCGAAGCTTCGGTCATAGAAGATTACCCTGATGCAGACGGCAACATAGATCTTAAGGTGAGTACCAGAGGGTTGGCCATGGAAATGGGGCGAAAAAGCTGTGGTGTACGACAAAATCTGTGCTGCTTGAGTTTCAGGTTCAATAAATTTGAGATTATGAATTTCAGGTATTGCAGGTGTGCTGGTGATGACTGTGGAAGCAGGGGGGCCCTGGAGTGGCGACTCCCTTTTGTGGCTGGCAGATGGTCCTGCCCCCCCCCCCCCTTCTGCTTCAATCCTTCCCTCTTGATTAACTCCTGGACAGGTGGGGGCTTGATAAACCACTACCAACCTCATGGCTTGGGGGTATTCATTACTTAACAGAAGTCCAGATCAAGGCTGAGGCTGAGGAGGGCAGAGCTTGGGGAGGGGAGGGACGTGGGGAATGCTGCCATTGTGTCCACCTTCCAAAGTAAGAGTTTCCTCTGAGTTAACTTATCTCTGTTACCTGTCACAGCCTCATGGTCCAGCACATTATTGGGTTCTGGGCATCTCCAATTTAAAAGGAGCTGGGGCAAATCTCAGCTTAGACCTCAGAGAGAGCCTTGACCAGTCCGTGCGATGTGCACTTGTGGTCTTGAGGGATCAGGGGTCTGCTTTGGCAGAAGGCCATTTCAGCTCTTAACTGTGTTTTCTTTGTGCAGGTCCTAGGGATGACGTGTGCTTCATGCGTGCATAATATCGAATCCAGGCTGGTCAAAACCCCTGGCATCCTTGATGCGACTGTAGTGCTGGCCACATCGAAAGCCCGCGTCCGCTTTGACCCTGAAGTCATTGGTCCTCGAGATATTATAAATATCATTGAGGTGAGTTATTGAAACGGGTGGTTTGAAAACTGAAAACTCTCGTCGATGTTCTGAAAATTAAGTTCCGTTTCAGTGGTGGGGTTTTATCAGTTTCTGTCCAAGTTCTAGATAAAGCCCTCAGGCTGAAAGTTGTAGTTTTCTGGAACACAATGAAATATTATACCCCACCTGTCTTTTGGGTGCCATGTTAGACTTGAGGGACTGATGCTAATTAGATCGGCTGAACCCAAACCAGTTTGGTGTAGGGAGTTAAGAGCAATGGCCTCTAATCTAGAGGACCATGTCTGATTCCCCACTCTGCCGCATGCAGACATCTGGATGGCCTTGGGCTAGTAACAGTCCTGTTAGAACAATTCTCACAGAACAGTTCTCTTAGAGCTCTCTCATCCCCACCTCCCTCACAGGGTGTCTGTTGTGGAAAGAAGAAGGAAAGGCTGCTTTGAGACACCTTCGGGTAGTCAAAAGAAGGTTATGAAAACCAACTCTTTTTCTAATTAAGTGAGAGCCTCTGCTGGTTTTAATTTTTACTTACAATTTAATTCCAGAAGTTTTTGCTAGTTTCAGAAATGGTAACAGAGCAGATCCGGGGCTATCGTTTTCCAGGTTACTTTCAGAAATGATGAAAACTGTACATTTGTGCAGAAGGGAGCACAAGGCTAGGCAGTCATCCTTGCTGCTGACTCTTATTTAGTTTTTTCTTTATTTTATTTACTTGAATTTTTATTCCGCCCATTCTTTATGGCTCTGGGCAGTTTACATGGAACACTGCATAAATTTACATGGAACATTATAACAGTCAGCGGTCCCCAACCTTTTGATGGTCGGGGACCGCCTCCAGGGGTGGGGAAGAGCTGGTGGCCTGGGCGCGTGCATGCGCGCTAGCGCCCTCTGGTTGTGAAAACGCGTTTGACACCAGGGGGCGCTAACGTGCATGCGCGGCAGCTCCGCGCATGCGTGTTTGTGTCCGCCAGTGTGCCGGCAGCCGTGTTTGCCTCTTCCTCCCCTGTAGCAGCAAGAAGCTAGCCGGGCCAGGAGTGAAGCGGCCTGGTGAGTTTCTCGCTGCGCGGGGGGGAGAGGCTGGCGTGGCCGCCGCCGGCCTACTACAGAGGCTTTCGTGGCCCAGTACCAGGCCGCGGACCAGGGGTTGACGATCCCCGATCTATAACATTATACAATTTTCAATAGAATGTCACAATCAATCTGATGTGCACGATGCAGGAGTAACTGTTAAAAAAAAGTTCTTTCTTTTGATTTTGGTTTTTAAAGGGAATTGGTTTCCAAGCATCTCTGCTTAAAAAGGGCCCACGAGATCACAGCTTAGATCACAAAGAAGAGATCCAACAGTAAGTACAGCAGCGAATGACAAAAGGTATGGCTGACAGATAGCAATAAATAGCTTTCCTGTTTGTTTTAGTATTCATTAATTATTTGTTTCATTTCAAACATTTTTGTCCCTCAAGGTAGCGAACAAGAAAAAAACATAAAAAATCATTGAGCAATTAAAATGCATTTGGAATTATAAAATCAGTTAACGATACATAAAACTATCAGTTTTGACAGCAATGCTTTTATATTGTGAAGTTCAATGTAAATCTTTCTGCTTTGGCTGTCAATACATGTATCATTCTCAATAAATACTATTCGGAGTACAACGATCACTTGGTATACATTCGGGAACATTAGGCAACATTTTATTTATTTGATGGTTTATTTGCATAATTTTATGCTGCCTTTCCATCTGGCTTAGTGTCCCTAAGCCAGCAAATGATCAAAAACATTAAAACAAGCTTTTGAAGTAGAAAATGCAAGCAAATCATGTGATTTGTTCTCAAGTAATTTCTGAGTTATCTTTGTTGGTATTGGGGTAAGGGGCATCCTACCCCTGTCTTCTTCCCATGTCATTCACTGACAGAATCTAAAGTGTGAAGGTTGGCAATACTCTTGTTGTTGCCTAGCAATAACCACAAGAGCCACTGAGTTTCTTAAAGCTACAGGCTCTATTTCCATTATGGAGAAGGTAACTTTCCAATGTATTTTTTTTAGATTTCAGATTTTCTGCGAACCTGGGCCTTTTCTTAGGTTTGTAGAAAGTTCTGTCTCATCTGCTCGTGCCTCCAGTCTCTAGATCTAAGCATCCCCAGATTTACCCACACTGAGAATTGGATCTATTGATAAAAACAGTTAAAATGACAATTCGCTCACGTGCCCAATTAAAACAAATAATTAAATCACATACCCAGGAATTTTTACCCACTCAGCTGATAGGGATGTCTGGTCTTCTCATGCTGTGGATTCCCTGCCTTTTCAGATGGAGGAAATCATTCTTGTGCAGTCTGATATTTGGCATCCCTGTTTTGATCTTAATGATTTACATGCTAATACCTGGTGGTCAGCAGCATGGATCGTCGGTGCTGGAGCAAAACCTAATTCCTGGATTATCTATCCTAAACCTTCTCTTCTTTGTCCTTTGCACTTTGGTTCAGGTACGATTCGAGAGTATTTTCTTTCCTTTTTCTTTGTAATCGTCTGTGGCTTAATCAGATATAATCACAGTATTTACACTAATAGAATGGGCTTCTAGCTCGAACAGTTGATGGGGAGTTGAAACTTTTTCTTTTGTCTCGGCAGTTCCTTGGTGGCTGGTACTTCTACGTCCAGGCCTATAAGTCGTTGAAGCATAAGATGGCCAATATGGATGTCCTCATAGTGCTGGCCACGACTATTGCTTACGTTTACTCCTGCGCTATTTTACTGGTTGCGATGGCAGAACAGGCAGAGCAAAGTCCCCTCACCTTTTTCGACACGCCTCCGATGCTGTTTGTGTTCATTGCTCTCGGACGGTGGTTGGAACACATAGCGAAGGTAACGTGTCCTGCAACTAAGCCCTTTACTGAGTTGGAAGGGGCTCCACAGTAAGGATCTAGTCCAAACTTCTGCCCTGCAGAAGGAAACCTAATCTGAAAGGATCCTTTCCTCCCTGTCCTGTTCTTGGAAATCTGTGTGGACTAAAGAGACCTCAACTTCCTTCGCATGTTACTGGATGGTTAAATTACAACATCGACCTTGCGACTCTGATATAGGTGGGGGGACAGAACAAAAAATAAATCCGTGCAAGGCAAACAATGTAAATGAGAGATTTTACTAGTACAATCAGATAGCTTCTATTTCAAAATAAACAGAATATATTATTGTTTAGGGAATGAAGCCGCAACATTTAGTCCTCCTGGTTCTCAAACAATATCTGATAAGCACCTTGTTTTCGTTAAACTTCATCTGGAGAACTAAAGTTTTTTTTTATCTGCGATATAAGGAAAGCATAAATAAGGGGCTATATAATCATCATGAAATACAAAAGACTAAATATAGAAACATTTACAGCTTAATCTTACCCTGTCCATGAGATGCAGATGGGCAGATTGCTTAATGCTCTCTAAAGGATGTACTTGGAGGCAAGCATCTATTCCGGCATGGCGGTAAAAGAGGTTTAAAGAGGATGAAATAGTTGATCATAGGCCACAGTCTGTGGCAATGATGCCTGGGTGGTTTCCCTCACTTTCACCATACACGCCTGTCGGGTTTTCAGCCAAGATCCCGACCAGCTTGCAGAACCAAATGAGAGAATCGCAGAGAGAGAACTGCACGCATTTGCAAGGAAGGATAGGAAATTAGTGTTACGATGCAGCCGCACTGGGGTATCAGTGAAAATACCCCCCACACATACGCTGTTTCAGTTTAAGGGCAGAAGACTAAACAAGCACTCCTCCACCTTACCAGTTGCAACCCGATGCAAAAGGTGGTGGCGTTGCAGCTAACTTTGCCCAAGGAGCCTGTGACCTCAATCAAGTGCAGATCTCAACCTGTACTTAATTTCAGGACATTGCCATTGTGGCCTCTGAGTGCAGAAGGAGCAGGTCACATCCATTCCGTTCTTTTTCTGCTCCCTGGTGCAAGTATTGGGTCCTTTTGAACATACATTTGGCTGTCCGCTGGTCAAGCCTCTGGAGGGACCTGGAAATGCTTACTTTCTGCAGATGCTATATTTTTGGCGTTTTGCATGATGTCGCCAACATCCAGCATCCAAGCAGCAAACCAGTAGCTACATCTTCCAAGTGTTAGCTGGGGAATCGCATAAAGTGGATAAACTAAAAAGTGCAGGATAGAGGAGAACAACCAGGAAGGAGAATAACCACACACTAAGGAAATGTGTGGAGATGAAGTAGCACTTTTTCTTCCTCCAGTTCTTGCCCTCGCACCTGCCTCCCTTCTCCCGGGGACTTCTTTTTTAAAAAACAAACTGTCTGGAGCAACGAATAGGTGTTAAATTGTTCAGGCAAAGCAAAAAAAAAAATTAAAACACAAAGCATGCCTCTCTACAATCCCCCACCAAAGAAAAAAATTGGGTTCAAGATTAATTTTTAAAATACTCAAGGCTCATGATTCCATAAGGTGCGGCTTAAAAAAAAACACTATGCATCTATGATCAGATGTATAGGCATCTCAATGGAAAAGTTTTACTTAAAAAAAAAAGATAGCTGGCACCATGTGCCCTTTAAAACATGGAGAAAGGTGATTGGCTGCCCGGAGGATAGTTGTGTATAAAGCGTGTTGCTCTCTTCCGCCATTTCAAACAGGCGTGCAGAGTGCTAAGAAGCGTGAGAAGGCGGCAGACAAAAGCGAGAGAGCCAGAAGGTGAGGAATAGCTGGAGGCATGTTATATTTTAGCATTACGCCATTTTGCTGGCGTAACACTATTTTTTTAAATGTGCGGAACTGCCCTTAGAGCTCTCTCAGCATCACCTACATCACAGGGTGTCTGTTGTGGAGAGAGGAAAGGAAGGTGAATGAAAGCCGCTTTGAGACTCCTTCGGGTAGTGAAAGTGGGGCATAAAACCCAACTCTTTGTCATCTTCTTTCTTGAAAAGTCTCCTGAATCATTCCATGATAATACAGCTCTGTAACTACCCTATGACGTTCTATGTAAACCGCCCAGAGCCGTATGGAAGGGGTGGTATAAAAATCAAAAATAAATAAATACATTTATAAGAATGCCCTCCTGAACGATATGAATTAAAATGGCAGGATTCTTGGCAACTTCCTTGTTTTAAGCCATGTCAATTTTAAGGTACTATTTGTGCATTTTGTTTATAGCATGGCATATCTTACTGTTCTTGGCAGAAAATCAGAATATTGTGCCCTGTTTGTTGACGACGCTAGATTATTTGTGTTTTCAGAGCACATGAGGCTCAGTGGAAAAGTGAATCGGTGTTCTAGGAACGCTTCAGACACTTTTTTGGTTTATTTTTGGATAGAGTAAAACATCAGAGGCACTGGCCAAATTAATATCTCTTCAAGCAACGGAGGCTGTGGTAGTCACACTTGGACCTGACAACTGTGTCCTCAGGTATGTCCGCATGGCTGCCCCCTCTGGATTGGGAAATACCTGGAAATTTGGGGGGGTAGGGCCTGAGGAGGATGAGGTTTGACGGGGCTTTGATGGCTCATGTCGGTATCTCTTCTCATTCATCTTTTTAAATTGTGTGCAGGAATGTGGATTTTGTTTTTAAGCAATGTCAGTATGGAATGAAATCACAAACAAAATTCCTGCATTGTACCCTGACACACCAGCAAGCTAAGTTCAGAGTCTCCCTGGAACACAAAAGAATCTGGTTTGATTCTTAGTCTTTCCTGGGAGTAAGCCCCATTGAGTGCAGTGGGCCTTACTCTGGAGTAGACATGATTAGACTTTTGTTGCCTCTAACAGAAAAGGCCGTTCCTCTTGGTTCAGTGGTATGGTACAGCCCCCTCCAATTGTTTCTCATAGTATCTGGAATTTAGAATTTCATATGTAGAGTGCTGAATTCTGGGGCAACCCCGCCCCCACAAAAAAAAATACGTTAATACAGGCTGTAGAGGGGCCTCTTGTGGCACAGGGTGGTAAGGCAGTAGAAATGCTGTCTGAAGCTGTCTGCCCATGAGGTTGGGAGCTCAATCCCAGCAGCCGGCTCAAGGTTGACTCAGCCTTCCATCCTTCCGAGGTCGGTAAAATGAGTACCCAGCTTATTTGCTGGGGGGTAAATGGTAATGACTGGGGAAGGCACTGGCAAACCACCCCGTATTGAGTCTGCCATGAAAACGCTGGAGGGCGCCACCCCAAGGGTCAGACATGACCCAGTGCTTGCACAGGGGATACCTTTACCTTTAGAGGGGCTGAGGCCTGATAGTAGAGCTTTGCTGGCAGAATTGCAGGCACAGATGGTGGGATGCTTCAGGTTTGGAAAAGCATTCATTGGCCATATTGGGAGAGGGGGGCAGGCCAACATGACCATAGATGGTCATATCACCCAATAACACATTTTTAAAAATATATTAGAAGATTAATTAACTCCCACCCACACAGGAAACCCTTCCAGGGCTGTCTGGAAACCCCTGACTTTGAAGATGTACACTTGTGCTTTGATACCTGGAGTGGATCTACTCCAATTTAGATAACATGCAACTTCTCTTAACGATTTGGCTGTGACCCCTGAACTGTGACCCCTTTTCAGGGAGGATCAAGTACCCGTCGAATTGGTCCAGCGAGGGGACATCGTCAAAGTGGTACCTGGTGGGAAATTTCCAGTGGATGGGAAAGTAATTGAAGGCAACTCTATGGCAGATGAATCCCTAATCACTGGTAATGTTCATACGCTTCGATAACTACTTGCGGCTCGGTTTCCAAGGACAGGCCATGTAAACACATTAGCACTGAGGCATAGAATTGTTGCTACGCTTGCACATTGGGAGAGAGGCGAAATAGATAATGTATCCTTCCACTAGACTTGGGGCTCCGGTTTACACACTCCTTCCCTCCAGACTAAAGTAGGAGACATGCTTGCCCCATCCTGATAACTATGATGGATGAAATCATGCAGACCTTGAAAGTGACTAGGGCAAATCGCTTCACAGAAGGACCCTAGGAAAGAACATTTCTCTGATTGTATGCATGCACTTCTCATCTCGCTGACCTGGTCCCTGTGGTCCCAAGGAAACTTGTGCAAGAGTCCTTTAAAAGCCGTTCCTAGAAATACAAATATACAACTGAGCTATCCAAGCAGGCTTTAGTGGTGATGATGATTCTATAACTTCTTCCCGAATCGAAGACTCCATTCAGCTGCTTGAATGTCTTGGTTGCTGAGATACATTACTAGGTTCCTGTGGGGAAGCAAAGCAGGAAGAAAGGCAGGTGCCTCGTGGCTGGCTTATTAAAGTCCCACCATTAATCTCCTCTCCCCCTTGATCTGGAGCACCTTGGCTGCCTTTTGATTGTATCAGATGTTGAGCTTATACTCTGGCACGGCTCTCGCTTGGCAGGAGCCAGCCAATGAGGGAGATGCTGTTATTAAAGGGCTGTTGGTTGGCTTGTCTTGAGAGCCAGTTTGGTGTAGTGGTTAGGAGTGCGGACTTCTAATCTGGCAAGCCTGGTTCGATTCTGCGCTCCCCCACATGCAACCAGCTGGGTGACCTTGGGTTCACCACAGCACTGGTAAAGCTGTTCTGACCGAGCAGTAATCTCAGGGCTCTCTCAGCCTCACCCACCCCACAGGGTGTCTGTTGTGGGGAGAGGAAAGGGAAGCGACTGTAAGCCGCTTTGAGCCTCCTTCGGGTAGGGAAAAGCGGCATATAAGAACCAACTCTTCTTCTTCTTCTTCTTTGTAGGGGAAGCCATGCCTGTCACCAAGAAACCGGGCAGCACTGTGATCGCAGGCTCTCTCAATGCCCATGGCTCAGTCCTTGTCAACGCGACTCACGTTGGCTCTGACACCACCCTGGCCCAGATTGTGAAACTGGTCGAAGAAGCTCAGATGTCAAAGGTAAAGTGAGTTTGTGTCCTGAGCTTCTGGCTGTCAAAACACTGTGTTCATGCCAACGGTGGGCACTGCGTTCAGCTCTGCAGAAAGAAAAAGGCTACTTAAAGAGCATTGGAATCACAAGATAGATAAAATGTTCCTTCAGAGGTCTGACCCCAAAATCTCACAAGTGCTGCTAGCCAGATCCCAGTCTTCCTTTGTTTATGTATTCTTCGCTTTACATTGTGTGTAGCTAAATTTTAATGGTTGTTCATCGAGCCAGAACTAAGGTTTTAATCAGTCAATTTAACTCTGTTTTAGTTTATAATATGAGCTTATTTTACCCTATTATATGTTTACCCTGCTTGGCTGTATTTGCTTCTTATTGTTTGATGCCAATAAAGGCTTATTATTATAGTCACCACTCTCAGCCAAAGCTGGCTCTCAGCGATTTACAGGTCAAAAAGAATACAAACATAACATTTCATTTTATTTATTTTATTTATTCATACTTATATACCGCCCTCCCCGGAGGCTCCGAGCAGTTTATTTTACGGGCACTTTGTATTCTGTTTTTATAAAGTAAGCCTCCACGAGGTGACATCTTTGAGAATGGCGGGGTATAAATCAAAGCATAAATAGCATAAATAAATAAAAAGTAACCCCAGCTTAGTAAAATCAGTAACCCACAAACAACAAACAAAGAATTCATTTCGTCTCCCTTCCCCTCCCTAATGATGGTTCCAGAATTTGGAGCGACCTCCCTACCCATCAGACCCCTCATAGAGGGCAGATGAAGATGTGATTCGGGATGTTATCAGTCATGAGAGGAAGAAGGATGGACCCAAAGATCTTCTAGCCCTAGCCTCGACCAAATGCCTGGTGGAAGAGCTCCATTTTGCAGGCCCTGTGGAACTGTGATAGCTCTGACATGGCCTTTAGCTCATCCGGGAGCTCATTCCACCAGGTAGGGGCCAGGACCAAAAAGGCCCTGGCCCTGGTTGAGAGTTCATTCCATTTGCTCCTTAGCCCCACCTCCCCACCTGTGTTTCTTAAACCATTTTTGGTCTTGACCTGGAGTGGGAAGTGGGTGCTACATGCTTTTGCTGCCTAGAACAGTGGTCCCCAACCTTTTTATCACCGGGGACCGGTCAACGCTTGACAATTTTACCGAGGCCCAAGGGGGGTAGTCGTTTGCTGAGGGATGTCGCCGCCGCTGCCTGAGCCCCTGCTCCGCTTGACTTCCCGCCGCCCACTAGGGGACGGTGCCAGCAGCAACTGCGCAGTGCCACACCGAGGGGGAGCCTCAGCCATGGTGGCCGCTGGAGAGCACCAAAGGTGAGCCGGTGGCAGAGTGGCAGGGCGGCCCCCGAGGCAGGAGCCGGGGAGGAGGACGAGGAGGACCCGCGGTCCGGTACTGACTGATCCACGGACCAGTCCCGGTCTCTGAACCAGGGGTTGGGGACAGCTGGTCTAGAAGACTGAGGTAGATCAAGTGTGGTTTTGCTTGCATTTTTGCCTCATTGGCAAGTGCCCTTTTCCGGATTTGGCGGAAGATGCTTCTCTGAGGGGGAATATGAGCTGGGGACCGGTGCGTTGCAGAACAGCCATATTTGTCAAGGAAGGCTATGAGACAGGAGTTCACGGGTCTCTCTTTGTATTCTTATGCACAAGTATAAACATGTACTTTTCCGAATTTTTCCAGGCACCCATCCAGCAACTGGCTGACAAATTTAGTGGCTACTTTGTCCCATTTATCATCATAATTTCTACCGCAACACTGGTAGCGTGGATTGTGATTGGATTTATACACTTCGATATCGTGCTGAAATATTTTCCTGTAAGTACTTCTTAGTGAGAGAGCCATGATGAGGCGGGTGCCTATAATGTCGGGCTAAGATCTGGGGAGCCCCCAAATTCAAATCCCTACTTCAAAATGCGCAGTAAGACGTGCGCGCATAATGGACTGTAGTTTCTGGTATCAATACAGTGATTGGTCTCGAAGGCTTCGATATCAGTGTCTAAGGATCCCCCAAAGGCCTATCAGAACTGCTCCCACTCTCTCCGGAAGAGAACTTGGCCTCTGGCTGAACAGGGTGGGATAGGATTGGGTAGAGAGGATGTTACCACTGCTGCCTTGTGGTTGTTGTTGTAATTTGGAGGGGTTTTATTGGGGTTTTATTGTATTTTAATGATTTACTATGTGAACCACTGCGAGACCAATTGGGGAGCGGCAGCATATAAACCAAAAATAAACAAATAAATAAATAAATGATAAGAATACAAGATTGAATCGCCAGCTTGAAAACTACCTTTTTCTTGTCTACACTTAACCGTCTTTGAAAGCTGCTCGATTTCCCTGCCGAGTGACACCCATTTTGTCTTTCCCCTCCCTTCCAGCATTACAGCAAACACATTTCGAAAGCGGAAGTCATCATACGGTTTGCCTTCCAGACCTCCATCACGGTCCTGTGCATTGCCTGCCCCTGCTCCCTGGGGCTGGCGACCCCGACGGCCGTGATGGTGGGCACCGGGGTCGCTGCGCAGAACGGTATTCTCATCAAAGGTGGGAAGCCCCTGGAAATGGCGCACAAGGTTAATATTGTCCCTGCTCAGCTGTGCCTGGGGGCTGCTACTCAGTTCCACAAATAAATTAGAAATAAGGAAAAAAATAAGACAAAAAAGATCTTCTTTCATCAGTGCATTGCTTTACTTTTATTGTACTCTATCCAGGCCCTGTTCAGGATTCTTTGTGATTTCTGGATGAGGGGGCCTGGCAACCCGACCTTGGAGGGCCAAAAACAAGGCCCAGAGCACTATGGAGCAGGGAGCCACAGACAACTGGGAGGTTGTAGCATAAGACAACTCTCCTGCCTGCTCTTTCTTTGTATCTGACCAAGGGCCCTTAGACTCGTGAAAGTTCGTAGCGCGAAAACCTTGTTCGTCTCTAAGGGGTTAAAGGTAAAGGTAAAGGTATCCCCTGTGCAAGCACCGAGTCATGTCTGACCCTTGGGGTGACGCCCTCTAGCGTTTTCATGGCAGACTCAATACGGGGTGGTTTGCCAGTGCCTTCCCCAGTCATGACCGTTTACCCCCCAGCAGCAAGCTGGGTACTCATTTTACCGACCTCGGAAGGATGGAAGGCTGAGTCAACCTTGAGCCGGCTGCTGGGATCGAACTCCCAACCTCATGGGCAAAGCTTTCAGGCGCTCTAAGGGGTTACCAGACTCAAATCTCACTGTTTATTTATTTATCTATATTTAGGCTTATAGGACACCCCTCTCCCAGTGGTCCCGAGGTGGCTCACAACAGTTTATGGATTAAAAATAAATGAATTACAACGTCTTAACATTCAATCTAAAAACAGTTCAACATTTTAAACTGAAGAAGGAAGGGTAGGAAATTAGTGTTACTATGCTCCATGTGATCCATCATAGAGAACTTCTCCTTCCCTTATTGTCTTCTTCTTGCGGGTTAACAAACCATGAAGCTTCACTCCAGTTTCTTCTAAATGATCATTCTGTAGAAACCACATGGTGTGTAGCTGATTAATGGCTGCATTTCGAGTTAGAACTAAGATATTTTGATAATTATAATATTAATTTTTCAGTGGCATCCTGTTCCATTGTAGGTGCTTTAGATCTGCTGTTTGCTAATATCTCAAGTTAGAACGAAGATGTTTTAAAATTAATTTTATATGCATCTTGTTCAATGGTCTGGGCTTTTTACTTGCTGTATGCCAATAAAAGTATTATTATTATTATTATTATTATTATTATTATTATTATTATTATTATTATTATTATTATTATTATTATTATTAGCATGCCAGCAATAGCCAGGCTCAGGATGGTGGGAGCTGGGGTCTGATGAGGGAGGGGGAGCATTCTGATGATGATGCTGGACCATGGCCTCAGTCAAATGTCTGGTGGAAGAGTGCTGTTTTTCAGCCCTTTGGAACTCAGGAAGTTCTGTAAGGGACCGCATCTCTGCTGACAGCTCATTCCACCAGGCCCAAAGCCAAAGCCTCTGTTCGAGGCCAAGCATACCTCTCTGGGGCCAGGGATCACCACCAAGTTGGAATTAGCTGAGCACAGAGCTCTCTGGAGGGCGTATTCCGAGAGGCGGTCCCTGCAGTTCTACTGCACATCAATATAATCACCATTGTGTCCCCAGTAAGCATTAAGATCTAGCCAGCAGAATTTGCTTAAGATCCCTGGCCCCAAAGAGATCACACTGGGCTCAACCAGGGCCAGGGCTGTTTCAGGCCTGGCTCCGGCCTAGTAGAATGTTCGTCCAACTGAGATCCGAGCCTTGTGGGATCTCAGATAATTCTGCAGGGCTTTTAAGACAAAGCTATTCTACCGGGTCTGTGGCTGAGGCCTAAACCCATCTGATCCATTGGACTCCCTGTCAGAACCCACCCGGACCACCTTCATAAGCACCCTCATTCTCTCCCATGATAGGAAAGCGGGCAACCGTTCAATACAGGTTTTAAAGTGATAATGTTTTGAATGTGTTTCAATTTCTATTTTACACTAATTTCTTATGTTTTATTCCAGGAGTAGTCAACCTGTAGTCCTCCAGATGTCTATGGACTACTATTCCCATGAGCCCCTGCCAGCATTTGCTGGCAGGGGCTCATGGGACTTGTAGTCCATAAACATTTGGAGGACCACAGGTTGACTATCCCTGTTTTCTACTGTAAACTGCCCTGAGTCTCACAAGTTAGGGCGGTTAATAAAATAATTCTCTCTGAAACGATCTTCAAGACACTCCTATTTCTCTGTGTTTCGTGTGGTGGGGTTATTATCAGTATTGGTTATCACTTAGGGGGTCGGGACCTCTTTGGGGGTCGAACGACCCTTTCACAGGGGTTGCAGCAGAGCAATCAGCTTGGCCAGGGGGCGCCGTCCACACAACAGCCTTGCGAGGTAGATCGAGATAGAGCGTTCGTCTGTCTGGAGCAGCGGAAAAGAGTGGGACAGAACTGAACTGAGAAACCCCGGGGGAAAAACAATGTATATACCATCATGAACAATGTATCTTCATGCCATTAATCAGTTTCACTTTAATTTCTGTGAAAGAACACTTGCATGATTTTATGGTTGGGGGTCACTGCAACATGAGGAACTGTATTAAAGGGTCGCGGCATTAGGAAGGTTTAGAACCACTGCCTTAGGGTTAGCCAAGTTCTCAGTCTTGTGTAAGTGCATGTTTTTAGAAGAGGCAGGAAGTAATGCATAGCCATGGCCGGAGGTGCTCCAGGCTCCTAGGAGGACTATGTCTGTCACTTTTGTTTCTTTCAGGTCAATACCGTGATGTTTGATAAAACAGGGACAATCACTTACGGGGTTCCCAGAGTCATGAGAGTCCTCCTGCTGGGTGATGCTACAGCCACTCTCTCGCTGAAGAAGTTCCTGGCTGTCGTTGGCACGGCAGAAGCTAGCAGCGAGCATCCCTTAGGGGTGGCAGTCACTAGATACTGCAAAGAGGTACCGAACGTGCTGCATTTCATCTGAGTTCAGATGCGGGGTGGGAGAAATCTCCCCTGGCATGTTAGCAACTGTGTCTTGTTTCCTAGCCCATGCTGAGCTTCCAGGGCAGGCTCAACCTCAAGACTTGGCACGCTCAAGGGGCGGAGGAAATGGACACAGTCATGCACACAGAAAATCTTGCATGTCCCAACACTTTCACAACAGCAGCCCATTCCTATATGGCACTGAGGACTCTGGAGACACTGCCTTGCCGAGACACCAGACACCAGACTGCTGTTCTGCCCTAGTTCAGTGGTCCCCAACCAGTGGTCCCCAACCAGTGGTCCCCAACCAGCCTGCGGCTCGGTGCCGGGCCGCGAAGGCCATGGCGCCGGGCCGCGGCTCCCTCTCCCCGCCCCCCCCACAGTAAAAAACTTCTTACTGCGGGAGGGGGGGAGAGGGAATCAGGGCCGCGCCCATGCATGTGTGCATGCGCGGCCCAGCCGCGCTTGCGCAATGCGCAGGCGTGGGCGCGCATGCACGGCATGCGCAGGCGGGCAGTTGCCCTGCCGGTCCCCAGCCTCAAAAAGGTTGGGGATCACTGCCCTAGTAGGCCTGATGAACTGTTCAGGTGCTGGGAGTGCTCTGCCAGCTCCCTGGGTAGCATTTCAGCAGGGCAGGAACTCTCTCTCTCTCTCTCTCTCTCTCTCTCTCTCTCTCTCCTCTTGAGCTTGCTTTGAAGCATTGCTCTAAGATGGATCCAGGGAGAAGCAGGAAACATCCTTTTTTTCAGGTTGCTAAGCACAAGCCATTCATGCTTGGTTCCTTTGAGGTTCTTCATTTATTCCCAAGAAAAGCAAACCTCCTTTGGAAAAGTTGCTTTATGGGAGCAGAGCAAGATACTACACATAAGGCATAGTTAGAACTAACTCACAAAACACTAGCGCACACGTATAGGGGAGGTGCCCTCCTCCCTGGGAACACAAAGCATGGAAGTGATAACATCTTGATACCAACAATGGGCGCAAATAATGATGGGAACGAAGGGAGACCAAATGTCAGTAGGGAGGGGGAGAAGGAGAGGAAGAATTGTTAAGGCATCTGGCATGTTTGGAGACTTCAAAAGGGATTTCGTCCTTGGGTGTCAGCTACACTCAGGCATGGCAAAGCATTGGAGCCAAATGGGGATTGGATGCTGCATTCTCCAGGGCTCTTCTGTACCACCCTGCTACACCATTGCTTTCTCTCACTTAATATCTTTCATTGGTTTGTGTTGTGTTTGATCAAAGTATAGTGGAGTTCCAGCACTGGGAGGAGAGTTGGAAGGGAATGGCCTCTAATCTGGAAGAGAAGGGCAATGGGTGTGGGGAACTTTTTAAACACCCTATGTTGCTCATCAAGGTGTTGGAATATGCAAGATCAGCAGTGTGCATAATTGAGCAGAATATAAGGGGTGTCCTGCAGGGGCATTGGAGGAGATGTATATTTTGCATAGATAGGAGAGGAACTTCCTGATGGTTTTCAAATTATACCCTCCAGTGATTTGAAAAATACATAAATAAATAAATAAAACCATGCCAATAAATATGTCCTACCTTCAGTTGTTCAAAAGGGGTGGTAAAAAATTAGAAAAATAAATAATAAGACCTTTGTTGCATCAAGAACAACTGCAAGAAATTCCTCATTCTTGGAAAGGTCAGAGAGGATCTCCCCTTTCCCCTGCAAACTGACTTTAAACCATAAATGTAAACTGAATTTTGTTAAGCAATTTAAATTTCGTCCCACGAACTTTTAAACTAATTTTTCTGCGGTGGGGAATGGAAGGACACGAGCGATTTTCAATGTGGATTTTTCAGGAACTTGGAACGGACGCCCTTGGGTATTGCCAGGACTTCCAGTCGGTTCCTGGCTGTGGAATTAGCTGTCAAGTCAGCAGCGTTGAAGCTATGCTGGGAGCGGGGGAGTTGCATTTGGACCACTTGAGCTCTCAACTTGGTGATCCAGACAGAATTCCTGCAAACCACCGTTCACAGACTCTGGTCTCCAAACGTGGAGGTAAGCTGTAAGTTCCTTGAAACAAGGCTTAAGTCAGGGACTCTCAACTTGCTACCCATTGAAGCCATCTGGTGTGTTTCTAGGCTCTTGCTTCTTGCCAGCTTTGTGTAGTGGTTAAGAGTGGCGACTTCTAATCTGGTGAGCCGGGTGTGATTTCCCGCTGCTCCTCATGCAGCCTCCTGAGTGACCTTTGGATAATCACAGTTCTGATAGTGCTGTTCTCACAGAGCAGTCCTGTCAGAGCCCTCTCAATGCCATCTTGTGGGGAGAAGAAGGGAAGACAATTGTAAGCTGCTTTGAGACTCCGGGCAGTGAAAAGCAGGGTATAAGAACCAACTCTTCTTCTATAAGAGGAAGGGAAAGGCGTTTATATGCTGATTTGGGACTCTTTTAGGTAGTGAAAAGCGGAGTATAAAAAAACCAGCTCTTCTTCTCTTCTTCTAAATGAATTAAATAAATGAATAAATCTAGAAATAAAGAGGGTGGGCTGTTGCTAGTCACAAAACAAAACCCCCAAATCACCCATAGGCAAAGTAGGGGTTTCTTCCTAGTGGGTTTGTGGGGTACCCCAGGAAGGCAGAAAGTGCTGTTAAGCCACAGCCAACTTCTGGTACCCGCTGTTAGGGTTTCCAAAGCAAGAGAGGTTCAGAGGTGGTTTCCCACTGCCTGGTTCTGCATCACCACCCTTGACTTAGTGGGTCCCATCTAAATACTAAGCAGGGCCAACCCTGCTTGGCTTCTAAGATGTAATGAAATCAGCCCAGCCTATTCTAGCCAGGGCTGATTATGCACTTACTTTGTTTTTTCTGTTGTGGATCCTACTGAATTCAGATCGATTTGAACCTGGGTCTTCCTCTATCCCCCCCCCTCCCGCAATTGAAACAGAAAGTGTTCTGCACTTGATTGGGGAAGCTCAGAGCAGGGAGGGGAGCCAAGCACAGCAGGAGTCTCTTTTCTTGAACAAGGGAGGGGGGAGAGGATTGGAGACAGCAGAGGAGGGGGAAATAAATCCAAGAGGCAAATCTCTGCTGAGAGAAGTTAGGGCTTCTGGAGCGCAGTCACTTTAAGACAAGCCTTGCAACAGGGAACCAGGAAGTCTTTGAACTTACACCCTGGCCAATAAGGGAAGACTGCTTTGCTACCAGGCACAGAGAAAGGAATTAATTCACAAAAAGCAGGGAGCTTAAAATATCAAGGGTTATATCTACTTCTGGATATCGCAGGGGAAAGGTAGGGTCATTCCGGATCAATCATGCGTGTTGCAGAGGGGAATTTTAAAGCACCCAAAAATCAAAATGCAAATTGAATTCAGTGTAGATGGGAGGGATTCATTTGAACTGGGACTGGGTAAAAAGCCCCGTGCAGACTACACCCACATCAGGGCATGTAGCATTAATACCACTTTGAAAATGTAACCAAAAGCTGGTGGTGAAGTAGAACCAGCGCGGCTTGATGAGGATTTGTCTGGTAGAGATGAATTGGAACTTGGCCTGCTCAAGTCGGCAGAACTATAATGGATTCTAAAATGGGGGAATTGGGTTGAGGAAAGGGGATTCATAATTGGGAATCCCCAGCCATTTGTGGCCTGGCCCACCTTGCAACTCCTCCTGAGGCTCCAACTTGTAATGTAGGTTTATTGGCTCAAGGATACTGGCATTTCCCCAGACAAATAGGTTCAGTGCCACCTTCAGAGACCAAGAAAATCTCCAGGGTATAAGCTTTTGAGACTGAAATCTCCCTTTGTCAGATATTCTGATACTGCTAGATCCTCACCTGTGCCATGGAAGCTCTTTGAGTAACTTTGGCCTGCCTAACCATCCCCACAGGGTCGTTGTAAGTCTAAAATGGAGGGGAGGAGGAGGATGTAAACCAGCAGGGAATAAAATGAATCAAATAAATAAATGGGCTTTTTTGATTTGTGTAATTGCATAGCAGGAGGTGCTGTACCTACTGAAAAAATACCAGTATGACAGCTCAAAATCCCTCTTCTGTGATTTTTGGAACCTCCTCAAATGCTCAGTTATCACCCTTTGAATGACTATTCCCATGCATTTTCCCCATTGTTACTTCTGTGCCCAACAGATGGGGCTGTCCCTCTGACCTACTCTGTCTTGATCGGCAATCGGGAGTGGATGAGACGGAATGGCTTGTGTATCTCCAGCGACGTCCATGAAGCCATGACCGGCCATGAAACTAAAGGACACACTGCGATACTGGTGGCTATAAATGGGTAGCCGACATGCTTAAACATCTTCTTCTTGCATGTTCTGTAGCTGACTAGACTCTAGCGAGGTTGCATGTTGAGGGGGGTCAGAGGATGAGGCAGCTGCAGGAAGGAGCAGGGAGGGTCCAGTGAAATCTGACCCAGTTCCAGTGGCCTTTAAACACTGCAAGATCTGAACGGGCAGGGACGGTCCAGTGAAATCTGACCCAGTTCCAGTGGCCTTTAAACACTGCACGATCTGAACGGGCAGGGACGGTCCAGTGAAATCTGACCCAGTTCCAGTGGCCTTTAAGCACTGCACGATCTGAACGGGCAGGGACGGGCCAGTGAAATCTGACCCAGTTCCAGTGGCCTTTAAACACTGCAAGATCTGAATGGGCAGGGACGGGCCAGTGAAATCTGACCCAGTTCCAGTGGCCTTTAAACACTGCACGATCTGAATGGGCAGGGACGGGCCAGTGAAATCTGACCCAGTTCCAGTGGCCTTTAAACACTGCACGATCTGAACGGGCAGGGATGGTCCAGTGAAATCTGACCCAGTTCCAGTGGCCTTTAAGCACTGCACGATCTGAACGGGCAGGGATGGGCCAGTGAAATCTGACCCAGTTCCAGTGGCCTTTAAACACTGCACGATCTGAACGGGCAGGGATGGTCCAGTGAAATCTGACCCAGTTCCAGTGGCCTTTAAGCACTGCACGATCTGAACGGGCAGGGATGGGCCAGTGAAATCTGACCCAGTTCCAGTGGCCTTTAAACACTGCACGATCTGAACGGGCAGGGATGGTCCAGTGAAATCTGACCCAGTTCCAGTGGCCTTTAAGCACTGCACGATCTGAACGGGCAGGGATGGGCCAGTGAAATCTGACCCAGTTCCAGTGGCCTTTAAACACTGCACGATCTGAACGGGCAGGGATGGTCCAGTGAAATCTGACCCAGTTCCAGTGGCCTTTAAACACTGCACGATCTGAACGGGCAGGGATGGGCCAGTGAAATCTGACCCAGTTCCAGTGGCCTTTAAACACTGCACGATCTGAACGGGCAGGGATGGGCCAGTGAAATCTGACCCAGTTCCAGTGGCCTTTAAACACTGCACGATCTGAACGGGCAGGGATGGGCCAGTGAAATCTGACCCAGTTCCAGTGGCCTTTAAACACTGCAAGCTGTTTACATCTTGAGAGGTGCCCAGCATCTTCCCGGTGGCTTCAGTGTTGTAGATTTCAGGAGAAGAGTTGCTTCGCTATTTTCTTCTCCCTTCCTATGTAAGAAATCAGGGGAGCTTAGAAAGGAGGTTTGGAGGCAGGATGGGGCTGCCATGTGTGGAAGTCGTGTAGTGGAAGTGAGCGAGACCAAACTGAAAATAGGAAAGGTGATTCTTGAAGAAGTGGGTCAGGCTGGAGGTGGGTGGGAAGGAGCCAGCTTGATGTAGTGGTTACAAGCAGCAGCTTCTAATCTGGAGAGCCGGGTCTGATTCCTCACTCCCCCTCCACATCCAGCTAGCTGGGTGGCCTTGGGCAATTGCAAGCTGCTGTGACACTCTTTTGGGTAGGGAAAAGCGAATTACAAACCCCCCAATTCCTCTTCTTGCTTGCCATGTTCCAGCCGATCGTTTTTGTGAGCTGCTAGTTCACTCCCAGCCAATGGGGTGGTCTTGTATGCAAGACAAAAAAGACATTTTCTCCCTGAAGACTTGCCCAGTCACCGAGCGTCTTGGAAGGCACATTAAAATTGGATGAAGAGTATTGGGCGTGAGTGTAAACGCTGGCAGGCTCGACTACTACAACTGCAATCAGAGATCCCACTCTAGCTGAGCATCCCTTGTAATAGATAACAACTAATACTGATTGTCTGGCTAGGCTTAGTAGGTTATGTTGGGTGATAGTTTGTTTCCGCCATCTTGTGGGTCCTCATATGTACTGTTATTGTTTAATGGGGTTTTAATGGGGGTTTTATGAGGAAATTGTTATGGTTTTAATTGTTAGACGCCTCGAGGTGACAAAAGTTGTGAGAAGCGGGGTATAAATCCAAGAAATGAATGAATGTTATTGTTTAATGGGGTTTTAATGGGGGTTTTATGGGGAAATGGTTATGGTTTTAATTGTTAGTCGCCTCGAGGTGACAAAAGTTGTGAGAAGCGGGCTATAAATCCAACAATTGAATGAATGTTATTGTTTAATGGGGTTTTAATGAAGGTTTTATGGGAAAATTTAATTGTTAGCCGCCTCAAGGTGATAAAAGTCGTGAGAAGCGGGGTATAAATCCAATAATTGAATGAATGTTATTGTTTAATGTGGATTTATATGTACTGTTATTGTTATTGTTCCGCCATCTTGTGGGTCCTTATGTGTACTGTTATTGTTTAATGGGGTTTTAATGGAGGTTTTATGAGGAAATTGTTATGGTTTTAATTGTTAGCCGCCTCAAGTTGACAAAAGTCGTGAGAAGCGGGGTATAAATCCAAGAAATGAATGAATGTTATTGTTTAATGGGGTTTTAATGGGGGTTTTATGGGGAAATGGTTATGGTTTTAATTGTTAGCCGCCTCAAGGCGATAGAAGTCGTGAGAAGCGGGATATAAATCCAAGAAATGAATGAACGAACGAACGAACGAACGAACGAATGAATGAATGAACGAACAAACGAAATACTACTTGGGATACCTTTCCAGCATCTTGCTGCTTGCTTGGGGAGGCCGTGGGATGTGGTGACGGAGGCCTCTTGAGTTTTGGCTGCCAAATAAAGAGGAGCCGTTTCCTTCTGCAGGGGCGCTTTGTGGCATGATTGCAATCGCGGACGCCGTCAAGCAGGAGGCCGCCCTGGCGATGCACACCCTGCAAAATATGGGGGTGGACGTGGTGCTCCTAACAGGGGACAACAGGAAAACCGCCAGAGCGATTGCCACTCAGGTACTTCTTTTGGCCTTAGGCAGAGATGCGCACGCAGGGGCCTCACCACACTGCAGAACTGGAATGCTGGGACTGCTGTTGAGATTGGGGTCCCCCGGCAGAGTAGCTTGGGCAGCCCCCAGCAGAGTTGGGGAAGGACTGTGAAAGAGAGTGCCCCCCCACAAAGACTCAGAAAAAATATACAAGTTGTCAATAATACCATTTCCAACAAGTCAAAGCAAAAGGGTGCGTGTGTTTCAAGATGAGAACAATGATTCACTGCCGACATGACAAGCTGCCATGGAAGCCAATGCTCTGAAATGCTCCAAGCCCAACCCACTCTGTTGAAAAGAAAGCTGCCTTCCCAGCTCATGAATCTCTTACACCTGCTACTATTTTTCTTAAAGAATCCTACACATCACTTCTATTATAATTGCATTCCTTTGAAACACCCATTCCTGCAGCACAATTACTTTATACCAGCGGTCCCCAACCTTTCTGTGGTCAGGGACCGCCTCCGGGGGTGAGGGGAGAGCCAATGGCCCAGGCGCCGTGCATGCGCGACAGCTGCGCGCAAACACGCATGTGCAGCGCCTCCTCTCCATGGCTTGCCGCGCGGTGTGCTCATTGTTGGGACAGTGGCCTCGGTGGTGGTATTAGCACCGCCATCTCCTTCTCACCACTGCCTGTGCCTCCCGCTGTGTGCCGTTGCTGGCTGGAGGGAGGGCAGTGCGTTGAGGGAGCAACCCAATCAGGGTTCGGACATTCTCCAGGGACTGGACACGCTCCTCCCGCCTGGGGAGTTTCACAAATATATAGCGCACCATGGATAAGGACTAATTAACTCCCAACCATTTGGGAAAGCCTGCTCTATTGCCCCTGTTACATTAACTAGGTGAAAACTTCATGTTAACACAGCATATATGATTATTACCCACATGGCACGCAATCGATAGACAGGCAGACAGACAGACAGATAGATAATGATCTTAAGAGAGAAATGATCCAAGCTCTGGCTGAGTGGAAGCAGGAGCTTTTCTACCTGCAGAACTGTTTCTGTGGTCTGCTGAGCAGCAGTGGAACTGGGACTGCAATCAATCAATTAAGATGGGCGAATTCTCCCTGCCACTAATGCAAGATCTCTCTCCATCCCTAGGTTGGGATCCGGAAAGTCTTTGCTGAGGTTCTCCCGTCGCACAAAGTAGCCAAAGTCCAGGAGCTCCAAGACGCTGGGAAGAAAGTCGCCATGGTCGGGGACGGGGTCAACGACTCCCCGGCTTTGGCAAGAGCTGATGTGGGCATCGCTATTGGAACGGGCACAGATGTGGCCATTGAAGCAGCCGACGTTGTGCTTATTCGTGTGAGTGCCTACTGTTGGCAACAGTGCATCCGCATCCTGTCCAGCTTAGTGTGGTGGTGAAGAGCGGTGGATTCTAGTCTGGAGAACCGGGTTTATAGAATCAAAGACTCCATAGAATCATAGAGTTGGAAGGGACCTCCTGGGAGCCAGTTTGGTGTAGTGGTTAAGAGTGCAGACTTCTAATCTGGCATGCCAGGTTCGATTCTGCGCTCCCCCACATGCAACCAGCTGGGTGAGCTTGGACTCACCACAGCACTGATAAAAACTGTTCTGACCGGGCAGGAATATCAGGGCTCTCTCAGCCTCACCCACCCCACCGGGAGTCTGTTGTGGGGAGAGGAATGGGAAGGCGACTGTAAGCCGCTTTGAGCCTCCTTCAGGTAGGGAAAAGCGGTATATAAGAACCAACTCTTCTTCTTCTTCTTCTTCATCTAGTCCAACCCCCTGCACTGTGCAGGACACTCACATCCCAGTTGCTCATCCACTGTAACCTGCCACCCCCTTGAACCTTCACAGATTCAGCCTCTTTGTCAGATGGCTATCCAGCCTCTGTTTAAAAATTTCCAAAGTTGGAGAACCCACCACCTCCTGAGGAAGCCTATTCCACCGAGAAACCGCTCTGTCAGGAACTTCTTCCAAATGTTTAGACGGAATTTCTTTTGAATTTTGAATTCTCCACTCCTCTTCCCTGTGAAGCCAGCTGGGTGACCTTGGGCCTCTTTCAGCCCCATGTACCCCACAGGGTATCTGTTTTGGGGAGAGGAAGGGAAGGCAATCGTAAGCCACTCTTGAGGCTTCTTCGGGTACCAGGGTACAAGAACCAACTCTTCTTCTTCCCACCTCCCCTCACCCAGGGCTTTTTAAGGAGTGCACAGATCTTACCTCTGCTTTTTTAACTTCCCCCTCACAGAACGATTTGATGGATGTGGTTGCAAGTATCCATCTCTCCAAGAGAACAGTCAACAGAATACGATTAAATTTAATCCTGGCTTTAATCTACAACCTCCTTGGAATACCTATAGCAGCCGGTAAGCTACGACGGTCCGGATCCTTCACTTAGATCAGGCTTTCTCAATTGGGATTTTGTGAAACCCTGGGGTTTCTTGGCAGCCCTGGAAAGTTTTCCTGAATGGGTGGGAGTGAATTGTTTTTAATATATTTTTAATTTGTTAAATGTTTATCAGGTGAAAGGACCATATATGGTCATGTTGACCCGTTCCCTCTCCCGAACTGGCCAATGATGGGCCTGGAAGGGGGAGGGGAGGGGAGGTGGGCGTGTCCACAGAGATGCTTCCCAACCATATTCTGCCACTTCTGGGATTTCTCGATGCCTGAAGAATGCTTCCAGGGTTTCTCAATGATAAAAAAATTGAGAAAGGCTGACTGAACTGTTGCACTGCCTCTGTCATGGGGGGTTGTTTACAAAGATCAACTATCCAAATGAGAAGTTTGGCTTGACGGCTTGCCGGTTTGGTGTAGTGGTTAGGAGTGTGGACTTCTAATCTGGCATGCCAGGTTCGATTCTGCGCTCCCCCACATGCAGCCAGCTGGGTGACCTTGGGCTCGCCACGGCTCTGATAAAACTGTTCTGACCGGGCAGTGATATCAGGGCTCTCTCAGCCTCACCCACCCCACAGGGTGTCTGTTGTGGGGAGAGGAATGGGAAGGCGACTGTAAGCCACTTTGAGCCTCCTTCGGGTAGGGAAAAGCGGCATATAAGAACCAACTCTTCTTCTTCTTCTTCTTCTTCTTCTTCTTCCCTGTCTCCAGGAGTATTCATGCCTATTGGAATGGTGTTACAACCATGGATGGGATCAGCAGCCATGGCAGCATCTTCCATATCAGTACTGCTCTCTTCTCTGCAGCTAAAATGGTAAGCTCTGGGAGGACTCTAGGGCAGGCTTTCTCAACCAGGGTTGTGTAAAACCCAGGGGTTTCTTGATGGCCCTGGAAGGGTTTCCTTAATGGGTGGAAGTGGAAGTTAATTGGGTGGAAGTTATCTAAAATTTCTATACATTTTTCAAATTGTTAAACATTTATCAGGTGATATGACCATACATGGCCATGTAGACCAGCCTTCCCCAAAAATGCCCCATAATGAGCGTGAAGGAGATGCGAAGGGGAGGGACCCCAAGTAAGCATGTACACAGCTCTGCTTCCCAACCATATTCTGCACGAACTTGCCACTTCTGGGCGCCACAGGAAACTCTCCAGTGGTCAGGGAGAGGTTGATAGTAGGGATGAACACTCCGGCGCGCCTCAGCCACTTTGGCGAGCACCAACACCCGAGGTGGCCAGTGGCGCGAAGGGGAGGGGTAGCGTGCGGGCCCAGAGCTCTTGTGCGTTGGTACTCACCAAAGCCTCCGAAGCACGCCGGAGTGCTCAACCTTAGTTGATAGTATCCCTGAGTGGGCCTCCTATCTGCTGGTCGCCCCCACGGAGCAGTCAGGACAGACGGTTCAAGGGGGCAGGTTGTCGTCCTCACTCAACCTAGTAACTTGTCCACTTAGAATCATAGAATCATAGAACCATAGAGTTGGAAGGGGTCATACAGGTCATCTAGTCCAACCCCCTGCTCAACGCAGGATCAGCCCTAAGCATCCTAAAGCACTTCAGTTATAGAGAGCCGTCTGAAGCTATCAAAAACCATCTCCCGTGATGGCCAACAGGCCTCCAGCACCCTTTCTGTATCAACAGTGGCAGGAAGGTCCTGGCAGATCGACAAGACTTTGTCCGCAAAATAGCTCACTAATGCCTCTCAGCAAAGTTCCAATTTACTAAAATTTTGGCGCCCTACCGGAATCCTGTTCAGAATGCATTACTGAGATTATTTTCCTTTGGCTTGCTGAGGATCGCATAATAAACAGGACATAATATGATTAACACAAATTAACTTTTTTTTTCTTTGTTGTAATCACGTCTGGGTGTCTGGGGCACAGGTATCTTTGTGCGAACTTCTGGCATTCTGAAGTTTTTTCTGCTCTCCTTAGCTACAAGAAGCCGGACATGGAAAAGTACGAAGCGCAAGCTCAGGAATCCATGAAGTCGCTGACTCCTTCCGAAGTCAGCGTCCATATCGGAATGGATGACAGAAGGCGGGACTTGCCCAAATCAGGCGCGTGGGACGAGATCAGCCACGTGTCTCTTTCTTCCCTGACCTCCAATCGGATGCCAAGGCATACAGAGAACCTTCTAGGGGCCGAAGTGGACCGATGGTCACTGCTCACCAACGATCAGGATGAAGACCAGTACATTTAAGAGGGCCATCTTCTTGCAAGGACGCTACAAAGTTCATGCGACTTCTTTGCCTGATCTTTTCCACCGAGAGAAGCTTGGTGTGCTTGTGTTTGGCTTTTGGAGGGTCCGGTGGTGCTTCTTGAACTTTGATGTCAACGGAGGATAGAGCAGAAGGCAACATTTGGTCTGACCTTGATTCCCGAGCTTCCTCGTACCCTCCGAAGGTGGACGGAGAGCCTCTTCCTCCAGGTTTCCTGCACATCCAGCACTACATATGAAATGCTGTACAAGGGTATCTACTGCAGTGAATAATCTCAGATGGGAAATGTTGCCAGTGACAGCAGCAAATGGAGACAGGCTGCTATGATCGTAGCCAGGGAATGGTGGTCAAGAGCTCCAATTGCAAAATAACTCCTCCCACATTGCCTCTTCACCCAAACACTGCCCTAGGGTTCAGGGGAGCTCCAAGAACAGTGCTGGGTATGATGCGGGGGTGGGGGGGGTCTGCAGTAGGAAGGGGAAATCAGGAACTTCCCCATCCCTGTTGATGGTCAAACACAAGCGACTGGTGCCAACCTGTTGAGTTTCTCAGCCAGGAGGAGGAGAATGTTCCTTTGCTAAATTTGGGCGAGAACCCAAACAGGGTGGAGGATTGTTTCTGTGCCCATAAGATCCTTTCAGGCTCTGTAACTGGCTTCTTGATCTGCCACGAGGGCAAGGCGCAATGGACTCCAAACCGTGATGTCAACTTCTGCGGTTAGCCTATGGTGACATTTGTTTCCGTAACAGCTTTTGTATCCTTCCGCCTGTAGTAAGTCCCCTGACTCCCCACCGAACCAGCATTTTGCAAAAAGATGGAAATGTATTTCATGTCCTTCTAAAGGCAGACGACAAGCAACATTAAAAATGAAATTATTCTACCAGATAACGTCTAACGCAAGCTGGTTACAGATGATAAGTTGTGTGCCGACCACGATTTCAGCAAAGAAATTTCTTTTAGAATGGAGATATTCTGTCGAGTAAGGACATCCCCATTTTGATATTTGATTCCGTAGGGAGCACTGAGTTACCAAGGGTGAAATAAATTTTTAATGCAAATAAATAACCATAGCAGAAGAGAATGCAGTGTTTCATAATCAGTTAATCTGCTCTTTAATAGGTCTTTGCCGCTCTTGGCATATAGAATCATAGAATCATAGAGCTGGAAGGGGCCATACAGGCCATCTAGTCCAACCCCCTGCTCATCGCAGGATCAGCCCAAAGCATCCAAGAAAAGTGTGTATCCAACCTTTGCTTGAAGACTGCCAGTGAGGGGGAGCTCACCACCTCCTTAGGCAGCCTATTCCACTGCTGAACTACTCTGACTGTGAAAATTTTTTCCTGATATCTAGCCTATATCGTTGTACTTGTAGTTTAAACCCATTACTGCATGTCCTCTCCTCTGCAGCTAACAGAAACAGCATCCTGCCCTCCTCCAAGTGACAACCTTTCAGATACTTAAAGAGGGCTATCATGTCCCCTCTCAACCTCCTTTTCTCCAGGCTAAACATTCCCAACCTATCTTCATAGGGCTTGGTCCCTTGGCCCCAAATCATCCTCATCGCTCTCCTCTGTACCCTTTCAATTTTATCTACGTCCTTCTTGAAATGAGGCCTCCAGAACTGCACACAGTACTCCAGGTGTGGTCTGACCAGTGCCATATACAATGGGACTATGACATCTTGTGATTTTGATGTGATGCCCCTGTTGATACAGCCAAAAATGGCATTCGCCTTTTTTACCGCTGCATCACACTGCCTGCTCATGTTTAGTTTACAATCCACAGGTACCCCAAGGTCTCGACCGTAAGCTGCTTTGAGACTCCTTTTGGTAGTGAAAAGCAGCATATAAGAACCAAGTCTTCTTCTTCTTCCGTAATATCAGGCCTCTCTCAGCCTCATCTCCCTCGCAGGGTGTCCGTTGTGGGGAGAGGAAAGGGAAGGTGACTGTAAGCCGCTTTGAGCCTCCTTCGGGTAGAGAAAAGCGGCATATAAGAACCAACTCTTATTATTATTATTGCCCCTCCAGTGCTTTCCATCCACTAGCCCATACATTTTGCTCTCTTTTGAGCACTGTTATATAATTCCTTTGCAGTGGTTTTCAGTTGTGCTTATGGTCTGTCTTTGGACCAAACTCATGAGTCCTGCCTTCTTAAATTTGTGTCCCACTTTTTCATGTGACTCTAGTTTTTCAGGCTGATCAAATTCATGAGCGCCTTAATTATACTGATAGCATATGCTTCAGATTATCTCCAACCAGTAATTTTTCAAACCTCATCTTCTCTTTTATATTATCGACTAGCTGTTATTCGAAAATATATGCAACGAGCTTCGGTGTGGGCAAATATCTACAAGAAACATCTATCCGTAAAACAACAAGAGCTCATGTGAACAAAACCTAAATCTTGAAATAGAATTGTATTATTCCCGCTTCACCCAATTTTTGTCTCAGCAACCCTCTAAGACAAGGCAGTTTATGTAGCTCTTGGGGCTAAATAGTACTTCCCACTGCCCAAAACTGCTTTAGCAATATTGCTTAGGTCTCTTTACACCCTTTGCAGATATTTTAATTCAATGTGGGAAAAATATCTTCTACATGAACCCAGCAGTGCTGATCTTCTTGTCCTGTCTTATCTAAAATATTTTCGCTGTCTGGATAGATGTTCAGTAATTGAACAGCTCTGCATTTGAACATTGTTTCCTGCCTTAATTATTTTAGTTTCCCAATGCAGTTTGTTAATTCTAGACAGAATTCAGCGCTCGGCTAGGGTGTATTATGCAGCACGGAAAATGACATCTTATTTTTTATTTCTTAACGTGGCACTATTTCTGCAGCTCAAAACCCATTGGCTGCATGTGTGGGAGCAGGGAATCCAACCTGGCTTGCCAGATTAGAAGTCCGCACTCCTAACCACTAGACCAAGCTGTTGCAGTAAAACAGCTAGATTTTTGAGATATAATGTTACAGCGTTCCTTTTGCTTGTATCTGATGAAGGGAGCTTTGACTATCAAATGGCTGGTTATTCCAGGTAAATCTTGTTGGTTTCTGAAGTGTTACCAGACCTGAATCTAACGACAAAGAAAAATCAGTAGGATCTGGCCTTTCATTCTTTCGGCCCAAATTCACAGATCTAAAACAAGGATTTTGGCAACAACTATTCAAGAATGATGCAAGTCTCGGTCAAGGTTGTACTTCTTAAATCAGCATCACAGGACTAATCTGGTGGTTACTTCAGGCAGAGTTTTAAATTTGCAAAGAGAGCTTTGCATCAAAGCATAAAATAGGTTTTTTGTGAAGAGAAACGAACTTGGATTAGAAACAGGTGAGAGAGATTCCTAACTGTCTAACTGTTCTGTCTTCATTCAGTCTTTTCTCTTGGCCAGCGGGGAGGAAGTGTGCTGAAGGAAGTCTCCAGCTGAGCCAATCAGGATGCTGGAGAAGTTCCTTTTCAAACTATGTGAAATATGCATCTCTTCCGATGCCCCCTATAGGATATTCCTCAGATGCTCTTGAATCATGAGATCTTGCAGTTATGTGGTAAGCTATTCTAGGAACGGATTGCTAAGAAAGGTGAGATATAAATTCAAAAAATAAGAAAAGTGAGATATAAATTTTTTAAAAAGCATTAAAAAGCTGTAGGAAGCCCAGATTTCCAGACATGGACATCTAGCGAGCTGCACCCATCTTCCGAAGCCTGCGGTTCTACCTTGCTAGGGTGGTGTTCTGGTTTTACATACAGATTGTCCTTCTTGATAAACTGGCGCCATTTTAAGCTGCAGCTGCTTTGCATGCTGCAAACATCAAGCCGAGCAGGTGTGACAGAGAGCCTCTTTGATACGGAACTGGCTTATTAAATACATGCTGTCACCGATCTCATTAAAAGGATAGAGACAACTTAATTACTGTGATTACATGAGCGACACAAGACTGGGGGCCGCCAGTTTCATGTGTCTGCCTTCTCTCTCCTCTTCTTGCCTTTTCCGCAGCGGTAGAGTTACGGGGGTGGAGGGAGAAGGCTCCAGGCCGAAGAATTGGATTGTGTCAAAAGCGACAGGGCTCCTTGCTTCCTGCTTCCATGTAGAATTGTGTAGGGAGTTTGCCTTCCTCCACAGAGCAACTCTGGCCACCCTGAGTGGCCTGCCAGCCCAGTATGAGCTATGGCCAACTTCACTGAGCTCTGATAGGAGCAGCCTAATCGGGGCTATTTTGGCCTGCTCCTGGGCTGATTCTGCACTTACTTTGTTTATTCCGTTGTGGATCCTGCTGAATTCAGATTGATTAGAACTCGGGTCTTCTTCTATCCCCCCCCCCCTCCCAATGAAACAGAAAAGTGTTCTGTGTGTGATTAGGGAAGCTCAGAAGGAGGGGGGAGCCAAGTGCAGCAGGAGCCTTTTCTTTTTTTTCTTGAACGCGGGGGGGGGGGATTGGAGACAGCAGAGGAGGGAGAATAAATCCAAGAGGAAAATTCTCCGCTGAGAGAAGTTAGGGTTTCTGGAGCTTCTGCTGAGAGAGATTAGGGCTTCCCCTTTAAGGGAAGCCTTGCAACCTGGAAACGAGGAAGCCTTTGAACTGATGCCCTAGCCAATCAGGGCTTTTCTACAGCTTTGGAGGCTCGAGGCAGCGAGTTATTTCAGGGAAGGCAGACAGCTACACCTTTACTCATGCAGATTTTTTCAAATATCAAGGGCTATATCCACTCCAGGATATCGTGGGGGAAAGGTAGGGTTGTTCCGGATCAAAATCTGAGTTGGAAGATACATGGAGATTCTGGGGGTGGGGTCTGGAGAGGGTGAGCTTTAGCAAGGGGAGGGGCCTCTGCATGGTACGGTGGCCCTAGAGTCCACCCTCCAGAGTAGCTGTTTTGGCGCTTGAATGTGGTCAAGGAAGTAGGCGAAAGACTTAAAGAACTTTGCCAATTACTTCAAAAGTCTCTTCTAAAGACGTTTCTCTCTGTAAGCAAGAGGATACTCTGCCTTCCCCATATTTGCATTTGGAATGTTACAAAGGCTCCACGGAGACCGGACAACATCATTCTGAAGTAGAACTGTCCCTTGGGCGTGGGAGGAAGGCTCTTTTTATTTGCGGAGGGGGCTACCGGAAAGTTTACAGTACTCTTTATGTGTCTCCTAAGACAGGTGGGAATGGATCCTCTCTTAGCCAATTCACAGGGGCAGCCTTAACCTGTGGGTGTCCAGGGAAGGTGTCCTGGGCCCCAAACTGGGAGAGGGCCCTATGCCGGAACGCCCCTGTGCACTTCTGTGCCCAGCTGTTGCACCACTACATCCGCCGGCCTCTCTTCAGATGCTCTGTGACTGTGGCTGGGTGGCAGAGCATCTGCTCGACATGCAGAAAGTTCCAGGTTTGGTCTCCGGTGTCTCCTGTTGAAATGGTCAGGTAGGAGAAGAAAAGGTGGTTTATTTAAACACCACTTTTGTCTACCTGAGGGAGCCCCAAAGCAGCTTCCTCTCCCCACAACAGACACCCTGTGAGGTAGGTGGCGCTCTAAAAGAACTGCTCTGCATGAACAGCCTGAGGAGACCTGAGACTGGCCCAAGATCACTCCGCTGGCTGCATGTGGGGGAGCAGGGAATCAAACCCAGATCTCCACGTGAGAACCAACCGCTCCTTATCAACCACACCATGCTGGCAAAGCCCTTGCTCGGGGGGGGGGGGGCGATAAGTCAGCGCTGCCGTATTTATTTATTTTTATTTGTTGAATTTATATGCGCCTTTGCAGCTCAGGGCAGTTTACGTGGAGCAGAGGGGTAAGCTCAGTTCAACAACTGCAAACTATAAGACGGTACCAGTGATCTCAACAACCAGTAAAAACAATTTCAACTACTCTTCAGTACAATGGTTCCAACATCCATGGTGATAACCGTGTCAACTATGGTCCAATAGCTTTGTCTATGTTTGGGAGCATTTGTGGGGGGGGGGGGGGCAGCAGGTTCGGTCAACCTCAAACAAATTCCTGGCGGAAGAGCTCCCTTTTGCAGGCCCTGCAGAACTGTGGTAGCTTAGATAGGCCCCTGATCGCTCCTGGGAGCTCATTCCACCAGGTGGGGGCCAGGATGGGAAAAGCTCTGTCCCTGGTTGAAGTCAGCTGCGCTTCTTTGGGGCCAGGGATCACCAGCCAGTTGGGAGGACTCTTTGGGGGTATACACAGCGAGGCAGTCCCTCAGCTACACTGGCCTCAGACTACATATGGCCTCAAAGGTGATTACCAGAACCTTAAGTCTGATAAACCTCCATGGTGTTGCTGTGAGGACCCTGGCCTCTGCATTCTGGATCAGCAGCAGGCTCTGGATCAAGGTTAAGGGCAGGCCAGCGTAGAGTATGTGGCAGAACTCTAGTCTATAGGTGACCGTTGCATGGATAACTGTGGCTGGGTGTTTTGGGGCCAAGTAAGGTAAAGGTAAAGGTATCCCCTGTGCAAGCACTGAGTCATGTCTGACCCTTGGGGTGACGCCCTCCAGCATTTTCATGGCAGACTCAATACGGGGTGGTTTGCCAGTGCCTTCCCCAGTCATTACCGTTTACCCCCCAGCAAGCTGGGTACTCATTTTACCGACCTCGGAAGGATGGAAGGCTGAGTCAACCTTGAGCCGGCTGTTGGGATTGAACTCCCAGCCTCATGGGCAAAGCTTTCAGACAGCTGCCTTACCACTCTGCGCCACAAGAGGCTCTTTGGGGCCAAGTAGGGCACTAGTAGTTTGGTTTGGCGCAGGTGCAGCCACACTACTCTAGTGACCTGCATCTCCATAGTGAGGGAGGCATCCAGGATCACATGCAGGTTCTTGGCGGAGTGAGCCACTGATAGCTGCACACCGTCCAGGTTGGGTAGGCGTGCTTCCTCACTTGGACCCGTCCTGTCCAGCCACAGGACTTCCATCTTTGGAGGGTTGAGCTTCAGATGACTCTGCTTGAGGCGCCTTGTCATTGCTTCCACACATCTGGCTAAGGCTTCTGGAGGAGAATCAGAGTGGTCTTCCATCAGGAGGAAGAGCTGGGTGTCGTCAGCATATTGATGGCACTTTGCTCTCACACAGGGAGCCGTGTGCACCGACGTCTTAAGCAAAGGACTGTTCCTTCGGAAGAATATGCACGCCGCTGTGCCTCTGTGTAGACATTATGCTAAATTGCCGTCTCATTCCCATAAATCATCTGACAAGTCCAGTGTCTTTCCCTTGCTTGCTTTTTAATTACCTTTGCAAGTTAAGGCAAGCACGCAAGCCCAAAAGAGAGACAGGCGAGTTAATTTGCTTGGAGAGCAGGTTTCTCAAGACGGTGCAGAGGAGTGCAGAGAACAGCAAGGTGCAGTGTTAAGAAACAGTGGGCCCACGCTTCCAACCACCTATGGTGTGACAGACACAACACACATGAGGGGCCATCGCACACACAGACTCCTGGGCATGTTCAGTTTTCACCATGGTGCCACAAGGACTATGAGGCTCTCTACGGCTGAATCTGCACGGAGCTTTTATTCTAGGTTGCTTCAATCCCTGCCGTCTACACTGAATACGATTTCCATTTTGATTTGGGGCAGTTTAAATTGTCCCTCTGCAACAAGCATGATTGATCCGGAGTGACCCATTCTCATTCCCCCCGTGATATCCTGGAGTGGATATAACTCTAGATTTTTGAATAATCGGTATGAGTAAACGTGCATCTGTCTGATTTCCCCAAAATAACTTGCTGCCAAGCCTCCAATGCCGTAGAAAAGCCCTGATTGGCCAGGGTGTCAGTTCAAAAGCTTCCTCGTTCCCAGGTTGCAAGGCTTCCCTTAAATGGGAAGCCCTAACTTCTCTCAGCAGAAGCTGCAAAAGCCCTAACTTCTCTTGGCAGATATTTTCCTCTTGGATTTATTCCCCCTCCTCTGCTGTCTCTAATCCTCTCTTCCCCCCTTCAAGAAAAGAAAGAGGCTCCTGCTGCAATTGGCTCCCCCACCTTCTGAGCTTCCCCAATCGAGTTCAGAACACTTTCTGTTTCAATGGGAGGAAGATGATGACCTGAGTTCAAATCAATCTGTATTCAGCAGGATACACAACAGAATAAACAAACTGAGTGCAGAATCAGCCTAGGAATTCTGCACCATAGGATAGATGGATATTGGGTTGGATTAGGAGATATCAGGAGACTTCAGGGGTGGAGCTGGGAGTAGATGAGACTTGGTGCAGGACCTCAGTGGAGTCTAATGCTATGGAGTTCTCCCTCCAAAACAACCATTTTCTCCAGGGGAGCTGATTTCTGTCACCTGGAGATGAGCTGCAAAACCAGCAGATTGCCGGGTCCAACCCTAGATGGCCTCCCTATATGGGTGTAAGCAGGGAGACGGAATAATGCAGATACGACCGATAGCACTGGGAAGTAGATTGTGTGTGCATGACCTCTGTTAGCATTTCTAGAAGCTCCTGCTACCGTAATCAAATTATTGAATGTTTTTTAAAAACCCTTTCACGGTGACCTGTGCAGAGAGGAGTGTCTGTGTCACAATCATACAGAGAAAGTTGCCGTTCTTGCAGTTAATTGTTTCTGAGCATGCGTAAGCAACAAGCTAGATGCTACCGATGGCATGAAGAGCAGTGTGTGGACAGGCATGTGCGCTTGAATTATGTCCCAGACTGCACAGGGACAGGTGCAAAGAGAGGGGCCAACTGCAAGGGATCTGTGCTCAAGAGGTAGGTCACTTTAAGGGCACAACCACACCTCAGCAGTACGTGTGTTTTTACCAGTGGTCAAGATATGTCTCTGGGCCTTTTGTGCAAAACCTTTCTTAAGCTGCCAAGAGTCAGCTTGGTGTGAGAGCCAGCTTGGTGTAGTGGTTAGGAGTGCGGACTTCTAAACTAGCGAGCCAGGTTTGATTCTGCACTCCACCACATTCAGCCAGCTGGGTGACCTTGGGCTTGCCACAGAACTGATAAAGCTGTTCTGACCGAGCAGGAATATCAGGGCTCTCTCAGCCTAACCTCACTCATAGGGTGTCTGCTGTGGGGAGAGGAAAGGGAAGGCGACTGTAAGCCTCTTTGAGACTCCTTCGAGGAGAGAAAAGTGGCATATAAGAACCAACTCCTCTTCTTCTTCAGTAATATCAGGGCTCTCTCAGCCTCACCTACCTCACAGGGTGTCTGTTGTGTGGAGAGGAAAGGTGAATGTAAGCCACTTTGAGATTCCTTCGGGTAGAGTAAAGTGGCATATAAGAACCAACTCTTCAGTAATATCAGGTTCCTCTCAGCCTCACCCACCTCCGACGGTGTCTGTTGTGGGGAGAGGAAAGGGAAGGCGACTATAAGCCACTTGGAGACTCCAGGTAGAGTAAAGTGGCATATAAGAGCCAACTCCTCTTCTACATGTGAGACAGAAATGTGGTTTCTTTATTCATGCCTGCATCTATGGTTGGTATCCTGGGTGGGGATGGGGGATGACAGTGACTCGTTGGTGTAGCATCAACCATGCACAACAATGCCTTTGCACCTCCATGTGACCGCCAGTCATCCACAGACACCATATTTTACCTTTCCCTCTTTTTGCTTCTGAAACTGGGATGCCAACTTCCACGTGAGGCCTCAAGATCCCCTGGCATTACAGCTCATCTAGAGACAACAGGGACCAGTTCCTCTGGAGAAAATTGATGCTTTGAAAGATGGTCTCTATGGTGTGGTCCCCCACCGAGGCCTTGGTCCTCCCCAGGCTCCATCCCCAAATCTCCAGGGGTTTCCCCACCTGGATCTGGAAACTCTCCCCCACTTGTGGCCGAAGGGAGAAGGTGACCTTGTCCTGAAAGCAGGCCAGCCTCAACCAGCAGACAGATCAGGTGATGCCCAAGAGGCACATGGTGGTGTTGGGGGGGGGGGAAAGTTCCATCCAGTCCTAGGCAACTTACGGTGACTGCCTTGGGTTTTCAAGGCCAAAGACGTTCATTGGCGATTTGTCCTTGCTTGCTTCTGTGTCATGGCCATGGACTTCCTTAGTGGTCTCCAAGAAGGAGCAGAATAAGGAAGTTGGGTCTTATAAGCCAATTGGCTGCATGTGGGGGAGCGGGGAATCAAACCCGGTTCATCGGATTAGAAGTCCGCACTCCTAGCCATTACACCAAGCTGGCTCTCACAAGGGCTGACCCTGCTTAGCTCCTGAGATCTGAGGAAACTGGACTAACCTGCTCTGTGCCAGATGAGGGCTGAAGGGCACGTAGCACTGGGGTATCCATGATCCACGCAGGATGTCCAAACACCAGCCAAACTCTCAGACCTATTTCTTAGTGGCCTCAGCACAGTTTGCAGAGCACCTCTTCCTGAGGAACTACAGGCTCTGCTTGTTTATTTTTTTATAGCGCCATGGCTCAGTAGAAGGTTTTCCAGGTGGTTTACTAGAGTTGCCAACCTCCAGGTGAGAAAAAAACGAAGACCCGTCGATCTCAAAAAGCCAGGATGCAGAAAATAAAGACCGACGTGGCTGGCTAAATGAAGAAATCTTTAATATTAATGTCAAAAATATTTGAGGAGCTAGACGAGGTCCGGGTTCACTCTCCTTCCTCCACCTGTGGTCTATTGGATGTTAAAGTGTTCAAGACTGAAAAACTCTAATATGAATTGACTATTATGATATAACCCCCTTCAAGGATCGCTGCCTTGTTGTGGCAAGGGGGCTTGCGTAGTTCAGTGAAGCTATGAGCTATGCCGTGCAGGGCCACCCAAGACGGACAGGTCATAGCTGAGAGCTCTGACAAAAGGTGATCCACTGGAGAAGGCAATGGCAAACCACTCCAGTATCTTTGCCATGAAAACTCTATGGACAGTTCCAATAGGCATAACGATATGACGCTGGAAGATGAGCCCCTCAGGTCGGAAGGTGTCCAATATGCTACTGGGGATGAGCAGACGGCTAGTACGAGTAGCGCCAGAATGAATGAAGCGGCTGGGCCAAAGCCGAAAGGACGCTCAGTTGTGGAAGTAACTGGTGGCGAAAAGACAGTCCGATGCTGTAAAGATTTTTATTCCATAGGAACCTGGAACGTCAGATCCATGAATCAAGGCAAGCTGGACGTGGTTAAACAAGAAATGACAAGACTGAACATCGACATTTTAGGAATCAGTGAACTAAAATGGACAGGAATGGGTGAATTTAATTCAGATGACCATCAGGTATACTACTGTGGACAAGAATCTCGCAGAAGAAATGGAGTAGCCTTCATAATCAATAAGAGAGTAGGAAAAGCAGTCTTGGGATACAATCCCCAAAATGACAGAATGATCTCAGTTCGAATCCAAGGCAAACCATTCAACATCACAGTGATCCAGGTCTACGCCCCAACCACTGCTGCTGAAGAGGATGAAGTTGATCAGTTCTATGAAGCCCTACAACACCTTCTAGAAGCAACGCCCAAAAATGATGTGCTTATCATCATGGGGGATTGGAATGCTAAAGTAGGAAGCCAAAAGATAACCGGGATAACAGGCAAGTTTGGCCTTGGAGTACAAAATGAAGCAGGGCACAGGCTGGTAGAATTTTGTCAAGAGAATACAATGGTCATAGCAAACACTCTTTTCCAGCAACCCAAGAGACGACTCTACACATGGACATCACCAGACGGTCAACACAGAAATCAGATTGACTATGTGCTCTGCAGCCAAAGATGGAAAAGTTCTATCCAGTCAATAAAAACAAGACCAGGAGCTGATTGTGGTTCAGATCATGAGCTTCTTGTTGCAAAATTTAGGCTTAAATTGAAGAAAGTAGGGAAAAGCACTAGGCCACTCAGGTATGAACTAAATCATATCCCTGACGAATACACAGTGGAGGTGACAAATAGATTTAAGGAATTAGATCTGATAGACAGAGTGCCTGAAGAACTATGGACGGAGGTTCGCAACATTGTACAAGAGGTAGCAACTAAAACCATCCCAAAGAAAAAGAAATGCAAGAAATCAAAATGGCTGTCTGAGGAAGCTTTACAAATAGCTAAGGAGAGAAGGGAAGTGAAAGGCAAGGGAGAAAGAGAAAGATACACCCAATTGAATGCAGAATTCCAGAGAAAAGCTAGAAGAGATAAGAATGCCTTCTTAAATGAACAGTGCAAACAAATAGAAGAAAACAATAGAATGGGGAGGACCAGAGATCTTTTCAAGAAAATTGGAGATATGAAGAGAACGTTTCATGCAAAGATGGGTATGATAAGGGACCAAAATGGTAGGGACCTCACAGAAGCAGAAGAGATCAAACAAAGGTGGCAAAATTATACAGAAGAACTATACAAGAGCGAGCTTAACATCCCTGATGACCACAATGGGGTAGTTACTGACCTGGAGCCAGACATCCTGGAATGTGAAGTCAAATGGGCCTTAGGAAGTCTGAGCAACAATAAAGCTAGTGGTAGTGACAGCATTCCAGTTGAACTATTCAAAATCTTAAAGGACGATGCAGTAAAAGTGCTTCACTCAATATGCCAGCAAATTTGGAAAACTCAACAATGGCCACAGGATTGGAAAAGGTCAGTTTACATTCCAATCCCAAAGAAGGGCAATGCCAAAGAATGTTCAAACTACCGCACCATCGCACTAATTTCTCATGCTAGCAAAGTTATGCTCAAAATCCTACAAGCTAGGCTCCAGCAATATGTGGACCGAGAACTTCCAGAAGTACAGGCAGGATTTCGAAGAGGCAGAGGAACTAGAGATCAAATTGCCAACATACGCTGGATCATGGAGAAAGCTAGGGAGTACCAGAAGAATGTCTACTTCTGCTTCATTGACTATGCTAAAGCCTTTGATTGTGTGGAGCACAACAAATTGTGGCAAGTTCTTAAAGAGATGGGAATACCAGAGCATCTTATTTGTCTCTTGAGAAATTTATATGCAGGTCAAGAAGCAACAGTGAGAACTGAACATGGAATCACTGACTGGTTCAAAATTGAGAAAGGAGTTCGGCAAGGCTGTATACTGTCGCCTTGCCTATTTAACTTGTATGCAGAGCACATCATGAGAAATGCGGGATTAGAGGAGTCACAAATTGGGATCAAGATTGCAGGGAGAAATATCAACAACCTCAGATATGCAGATGATACCACTCTAATGGCAGAAAGTGAAGAGGAACTAAAGAGCCTGTTGATGCGGGTGAAGGAGGAGAGTGCCAAAGTTGGCTTGAAACTCAACATCAAGAAAACAAAGATCATGGCATCCGGCCCTCTCAATTCCTGGCAAATAGAAGGGGAAGAAATGGAGATAGTGACAGATTTTATTTTCCTGGGCTCCAAGATCACTGCAGATGGGGACTGCAGCAAAGAAATTAAAAGACGCTTGCTCCTGGGGAGGAAAGCTATGGCAAATCTAGACAGCATCCTAAAAAGCAGAGACATCACCCTGCCAACAAAAGTGCGTTTAGTCAAGGCTATGGTCTTCCCAGTTGCAATGTATGGCTGCGAAAGTTGGACCATAAGGAAGGCCGAGCGTCAAAGAATTGAGGCTTTTGAACTCTGGTGCTGGAGAAGACTCTTGCGAGTCCCTTGGACTGCAAGGCGAACAAACCAGTCAGTCCTAGAGGAGATCAGCCCTGACTGCTCTTTAGAAGGCCAGATCCTGAAGATGAAACTCAAATATTTTGGCCACCTCATGAGAAGGAAGGACTCCCTGGAGAAGAGCCTAATGCTGGGAGAGATCGAGGGCAAAAGAAGAAGGGGACGACAGAGAATGAGGTGGATGGATGGAGTCACTGAAGCAGTAGGTGCAAACTTAAATGGACTCCGGGGAATGGTAGAGGACAGGAAGGCCTGGAGGATCATTGTCCATGGGGTCGCGATGGGTCGGACACGACTTCGCACATAACAACAACAACAAATTATGATATAAAAGGAGTGAGTGACCAAGGACAGTAGCTAATAGCTGAAAGCAAGAGTGAATCTGGACCGTGCTCTAGCTTCTTGAATTTTTTTGACATTAATATTTTCAGCCAACCACGTTGTTCTTTGTTTAAAGTTTCCTAACCTCTAGTTGGGGACTGGCAATCTGGGGATTACAGCTGATCTCCAGAGCATAGAGATCGGTTCCCCCTGGGGAAAAATGGATGCTTAGAAGGTTAGCCTAGTACTCTGTTGAGGTCTCACCCCCACCACCAAACTTCCTCCCCCCCTCAGGCTTTGGCTCCAAGTCTCCAGGAAAGTCCTGGCAGCCCAAACTGAAGGGGTTGAAGAAAAGGAGGAAGAGTTGATTTTTTAACCCTACTTTTCACTACCTGAGGGAATCTCAAAGCAGCTTACAATCGCCTTCCCTTCCTCTCCCCACAACAGGCACACTGCGAGGTAACTCAGGCTGACAGAGCTCTGAAAGAACTGATCTGAGAGAACAGCTCTAACAGAACTGAGGTCACTCCACTGGCTGCATGTGGAGGAGCGGGGAATCGGGACCGGTTCTCCAGATTAGAGGCCATCACACTTAACGACTACACCATTCTGGCTGTCTTGGGTGTACCCATGCTGCGAGCCTCTCCAATAGCAGGCTGTGGATAACTCCACCGGCCCTTTCTGCCTCATATTGCAGGCAAATGGCAGTGAGACTCTGCTTGGAGAAGCAAAGTGAATATTTGTGGAGGAAGTGCCATTTTTTTAAAAACCCAGAGTATCTACCCACGCTTTTCCCAAGGGTTCCTTTACTGCCCCCTAGTGGCACAATGAATTCATACACTTAAACTGAACGTGGGAGTGCGGGGGATAGAGCAGACAGAGACTAGTGGACAGAAGCCGGCGAGGATCCGGATGAGCAGCCAGACCCCCGAGGGACGGCATCCCGACGGCGCGCTGTTGAGCGGCCAGACCCCTGCAAGCCCAGCCCAGCCCAGCGTTGTCTGCTTTTGACCTCCTGCCGGGCACTTTGGCTGAAGAGCATTAAGGCGCGCGACGGTTTCGCTTTGGGCGCAGGTGAGGCGGGAAGGGCGCGCGGGGTCTCTTACATCAAAACAGAAAGCCGCCAGGTGCCGTTTTGAACAGGGGGGGGGGATGTGAGTAGCCGGAGACTCCCTCCCGGGGGAGAAAAGATGCTGCCCCCACGAAATAATTGGTGGCTCACTTGCTAATGAGGCAAATATGTCTTTGCATCTTTTGTTCCCCGCTTTTCTCCCCGATGGGAGCGCGAGGCGGCTTGCGTCGTTCCCCTCTCCTCCGGTTCACCCCTGGTGAGGCGGGTTAGGCTGAGAATGTGACTGGCCCAAGGTTAGGGTTGCCAGATCTCGGTTGGGAAAGACCTGGAGACTTTGGGGGTGGAGCTGGGAGTGGGCGGGATTTTGGAGGGGGGGAGCTCAGTGGAGTCTAATGCGATTTACTTCAGGGGAACGGATCTCTTTCATCTGGAGGTGACCTGTAATTCCAGGAAATCCCCAGCTGGGAATGGGACCTCAGTGGAGTCTAAAGCTAAGGAGTCCACGGTCCAAAGCAGCCATTTTCTCCAGGGGAGCTGATCTCTGTCGCCTGGAGACAAAATACAATTCCAGGGGGTCCCCAGGTTCTACCTAGGGATTGGCATCTCTACACAATGTCACCCAGCAAGCTTCCACGGCACAAGTGGAGAATCGAACCTGAGGCTCTCATATACTAGTCCAGGAGTAGCCAAACTGTAGCTCTTCAGAAGTCTGTGGACTATGATTCCCATGAGCCTCTGCTGGCAGGGGCTCATGGTAAATGTAGTTCATGGATATCTGAAGAGCCACGGTTTGGCCACCCCTAGTGGACTAGTGACAAACTCTTAACTGCTATGCCTATCTGTGATTTCTCATTCTCGTATTTACTATTTTATTAATTATTTGACATGTTTAAAATCTTTTAAAAATCTTTTTATATTGTATTGGCCTATGGCTACAGGCAATAAAATCTGACTTGACTATAATAGCCAGCTTGGTGTAGTGGTTAGGAATTCTAATCTGGCGAGCCGGGTTTGATTCCTCACTCCCCCACATGCAGCCAGCTGGGTGGCCTTGGGCTCGCCACAGCACTGAGAAAGCTGTTCTGACCAAGCAGTGATATCAAGGCTCTCTCAGCCTTACCTCCCTCACAGGGTGTCTGTTGTGGGGAGAGGAAAGGGAAGGGGACTGTAAGCCGCTTTGAGACTGGGTAGAGAAAAGCAGCATAGAAGAACCAACTCTTCTTCTTTTTCAGTAATATCAGGGCTCAGCCTCACCCACCTCACAGGGTGGCTGTTGGAGGGAGAGGAAAGGGAAGGCAAATATAAGCCACTTTGAGACTCCTTCGGGTAGAGAAAAGCAGCCAATTCATAACTGCTATACCTCACTGGGTCTCACAAAAACAAACAAACACCTATTTGTTCAGTTCTATTGATGCAAAGATATGAAGAGTTTTGGGTTCCAGAGAGCTCTTCATTAGGAGAATACCGGATTGTATGTTGTAACTCGCCTCGATATATGTAACTCGATATATGTTGTAACTTACCTCGAACCTCCGGGGAGAGGCAAGTAATAAGTTGTTGTTGTTATTATTGTCTCAAATATTTCTTCCACTGCAGTCCTGAACAAAGTTCTAACTTTCAGAGCCTATGAACTTCAAGGAACTTAGAAGGGTGTAACTCTGTTTAGGACAGCCCTATTGGGCTACTCCTTCAGAATCAGTCCCTCGTGGCCTATCACGTTGGACCACTGGCTTTGTACCTTCTTTCCTCTCTCTGCAAGGGTTTCCAGGGTAAAGCGTGAAGGTGTGGTGGGGCTGATTTCTTGGCAAGAAGGAGCCCCTGGTGGTGAAAACGCACATGGGCGGCAGCTCAGCTTGTGCGCATTTTCACCACTAGGGGGCGCAAACACGCATGCGCGGCGCCCGGGCTGCCAGCTCTTCCTCACCCCTGGAGGCAGTCCTCAACCATCAAAAGGTTGGGGACCGCTACTCTAAGGGACCTTATGGCGAACTTGTGGCAAATCTCAGTTCTGTTAGAGCTGTTCTTGCAGGACAGTTCTTTCAGGGCTCTCTCAGCCTCACCTACCTCACACAGTTCTGTTACAGTTGTTATCATATAGCAGTTCTTTAAGAGCTCTCTCTGCCCCAACTACCTCACAGGGTATCTATTGGGAGAGGTAGGGAAGGTAAGCTGCTTTGAGACTCCTCTGGGTAGTGAAAAGTGGGGTATAAAAACCATTTATTCTTTTTCATCAACATAAGAGCCAGGATCTTCTAGCCTCTCAGTAAGGAAACACACAAAATTGCTTTTCCTGATTTCTGACATTGGTTCTTGTGTATCTAACAAAGTAACCCTCTATGCACTGTCTTCTAGGAAGATCAGAGCTAAAGCGATTACAAGAAAAGTCTTAACTCTGTGTGTCTGAATTTGGAAAATATCGGTAGAGTTCTATTTGTTTCATGCTGTAAGCTGGATACTTGTGTGCATGAACTTGGGAAATGGGTAGAGTTTTAATTGCTTTAAATTATTATTTTGTGGCATTTTATGTTTTTTATGGTAGTTTGTTATATTGTGAGGCTGATGATCAATGACAATAAATTCTACTACTCCAACTAGTAAGAAAACACTTTTCCAATTTATTGTTAGTATATTGTTAATTTTTCTACAATGTGGGGAAAACGGACTATTTAATTCAAGATGCGACCCTTTCCCCCCCAGTACCAGCTTCTGATTGGTCTCCTGTCCCAAGGGTTCCAGAACCTTGTATCAACAATGACAGCAGGCCTGGAGAAAGCATGCCATCGATGCATCTCAAAAATTGCCAGCAATGGTGAGTGAAGAAGGGGGCTAACAAGGAGGGGGCTACCTGGAGAAATCTGCAGTGTGATGAGCACATTTTGAGCTGCTTGAGAAGACAATAGAAACGTGTGGGCTGTACCTGTGCATGTTTTTGTAACGCAGGCGGCATGAAGGAAAGTCTGCCCTGGATGGCAAGAACATTTCAGCAAACAATAGATTGGATCCAACCCACTAAAAAGTGGAGGAGGAGGACCATAAAAAAAAATCATGCTGGGGAAGAATGATGAGACACTCATGGATAAACACCATGTGCGTTTGTTGATTTGGCAGCTGCCTTTGATACTATTGCTCTTGCTGATGGGGCAAATTGGCAAGCACAAATATAGATAAGCGCTTATTACCACTATGGCAAGAATTGCACTCAGATTTTGTGCTAAGGTAAGGGATGGTACTTCTGGTTTGTTAACAGATCAAACGCCTATTCAGAGAGGGATCAAATACGGTTGTATACTGGCACCAAGGCTTTTTAATGATATAGTGGAGAAGCTACCTGGCCCTGTATTTGTTGCACCCACTCTAAGTACCCAGAAAAATCTCGATTCTCCTTTATGTGGATGATGATGTGGTCCTGCTTTTTATTAAGCGTATTGGCCGTGTGAGATGGGAACTGTAGCCAGGAGGGAAATCACAGGAAAATGAACAAAAAAGTTGGCTTTACACTGGATCAGCCCATCCAGGTCAGTACTGGCTAATTCGGTGGGCGGTGGCTTTCCACGGTATCAGGCAGAAGTCTTTCCCATAACATGTCACATGTTCCTGTGAACTGGAGGTACTGGAGACTGAATCTGGGACCCTCTGCATGCTAAGCAGATGTGCTCTCACTGAGCCACAGGCCAGGCTTATTTATGCAGTAGGCCAGCCTTTTTCAACCTTTTGACTGTGGAGTAGCCCCTGAAATAACGTTTCAGGCTTTGAAGAGCCCTGGAAATGATGTCAAGCAAGTCGCACCTCCCTGTCATGCCCCCTGGAAGTGATGTCACTGGAAATGATGTCACCAGCTGTGTTAACGGACAGTCTTGAGGCGGACTGCAGAAGGAGAGTCAAGAGCTGATTCAAGCCAGGAATAAGCATGCAGGTTCTCCCCCCCCCCCTGCCAGATGCAGAAACCCTGAGTGAATGAACTCATGCTTAGGAGGAGAAGCAATGGAAGTGGCCATTCCCCTCGCTTGTGGATGAGTTCATTAAGGCAGGAGGGGAAAGGCTGTGGACCCCCTCTGGAGCTCCCAGAGATCCCTGGTTGGGAATCCCTGCATTGGACAGACTGTACAGTAACCTTTCTGCACACATATAAGGAAGAACAGTTCAGCTGGCTTTTCAGTTACCCCCAAGCCCTGTAACACAGTGCTCCTTTCCCTTACAGCTTGCCTCATTTTTGGACTCATGGCTTTCCTCGCATTACCATTGTCTATGGCGTTCATAGGTAAGCTGCCTTTCAAAGAAATGTGTTTTTAGCACTGAGCAGGTCCCTACTGAAATCTCTCTCTGTCTTTCTCTCTTTCTCTCTTTCTCTCTTTCTCTCTCTCTCTGTCTCTCTGTCTCTGTCTCTGTCTCTCTGTCTCTGTCTCTCTCTCTCTCTCTCTCTCCCTCTGATCTTGGCAAACTTTAAAAGCCAGGCCTGTGTAGATCGACAGGGCACTCATTACAGTAGTTGGTAAATGTAGATGGCTGCCATTGAGGCTTTTGTAGTTACAGGCTAGTAGGCCTCTGGTTTCAGCGGGGTGAAACTAGCTTATCGCTCACTAAGGGGCAATAGAATGTTTATGGACATTCCAAGCTGCTTAGGAGTTCTAACGACTTATCAGCACACTGGGCCCAAAATCAGATGTGACTGTGCATGGGTGGGATCCTCCATATACCAAAGAAAGGAGACAAAGATGCTTCTAGAATCCTTTCCCTTCCTCTCCCCCACAACAGACACTCTGTGAAGTAGGTGAGGCTGAGAGATCTCTAAGAGAACTGCTTTGCAGGAACAGCTCTAAGAGAACTGTGGCTGGCCCAAGGTCACCCGGCTGACTTCCTGTGGAGGAGGAGTGGGGAATCAAACCCAGTTCCCCAGATAAGACTCTACCACTCTTAACCATTTCACCATACTAGTTGCCTTGGCAGTTAGAATAATAGAATCATACAATAATAGAGTTGGAAGGGGTCATCTAGTCCAACCCTCTGCACTATGCAGGACACTCACAACCCTATCGCTCATCCCCTGTAACCTGCCTTCACAGCCTTCAGCCTTCACAGAATCGGCCTCTCAGTCAGATGGCTATCCAGCCTCTGTTTAAAAATCTCGAAAGATGGAGAACCCACCACCTCACGAGGAAGCCTGTTCCACTGAGAAACTGCTCTGACTGTCAGGAACTTCTTCCGGATGTTTAGATGGAATTTCTTTTGAATTAATTTCATCCCATTGGTTCTGGTCCATCCCTCCGGGGCAAGAGAGAACAAATCTGCTCCATCCTCTACATTAGTGGTCCCCAACCACCGGGCCGCGGTCCGGTGCCAGGCCGTGAAGGCCCTGGAACTGGGCTGCGGCTCCCTCTCCCCGCCCCTCCCGCAGTAAAAAACTTCCCAGGCCACAAGCTTGCAACCCAGGAAGCTTCTTACTGTGGAAGGGGAGAGAGGGAAGCAGGGCCGCGTATGCGCATTGTGCGTGCACGGCCAAAATAGCGAAAGTGCCGCGCACGCGTGATTTCGGCAGCGCATTGCACATGCATGCGCATGCCCAGCTGCGCATGCACAATGTGCATGCACGGCCGGGCAATCACCCTCCCTGTTGCCGCCGGTCCCCAGCCTCAAAAAGGTTGGGGACCACTGCTCTACATGGCAGCCTTTAAAATACTTGAAGATGGTTCCCTCATGAGAGTTGCAACAAGGGACACTTTCCGATTTGTTGGTGGCAGTGGGTGCTTCCAAGAGAGAAGGTGGACAAGCATCTTTGGGAGTAAGGGGGAAAGGAATGCAGCGTATGTCAGAGACACAGACATTCTGTTATTGAGTCCTACCTTTTTACTCCATTCCAATTAGCAAATTTGTAGGACCAACGGGGCCATTTAAAACAAGAAATTGTAAGAGGCGGGGTATGTTAACAGTCTGAAGTCTTTTAAAGAAGAGAGCTTGGGAGAAAGTCACCATACTGGGAAATGGGCAGTGGCTCTTTGTTTAGCTAAACACACCCATAGCTCTGAAACAAATAACACGCACGAAACTACTAGACTGGATGTGCTGCAGAAGCTCTAGTCTCTGCCCATGACTGATTTATTAATGGTGGCACTCCGAGAATACCTGGCTCCACTTGGCTCAGTGCAGAAAAGGCCTTAATGTGAAATCCAATAAAAAGAACCAAAGCTACAGAATACCTTTTATTAGGACCGACTGACATAGCACCAAACTGGATGCAAGCTTTTGTGTTCAGCAGAGTGCTTAATCAGGCTGGTTGTTAACATGTATACGTTATAATTCTGTGGGGTTTCCAAGGCAAATAATTAAGCAGAGGTGGTTTGTTGCTGCCTTCCTCTGTAAAATACCACTTGGTCTCTCATCTGTGTACCTACCCTGCTTACCTTCCAAGATCTGAAAAGAGTGAACCATAGAAGCTGCGTGTCACATACATTTAAAAAAGGGAGGGAAGCAGAAGTATCCACTCAAGACCTTGTATTGTTAGCAATCATAGAATCACACACCGGAATGGGATTTCCAGGGTCATCTAGTCCAACCCCTGCAGAATGCAGGGAATGGTCACGAGAGCCAAGCATCTACTACACATTCTGTGTAAAATGCTGAGCAGATCTGCAGATCTGAAATCGGGCTGGTGCTAGGTTGTGTGCTTGGCATTTTGGGATAAAGACGTTTAATAAAAAAAAAAAAAGGATCCCTCTCCACAGAAATGCAAAATTCAGCAATAGTCCAGATGTGTCTCTAAAACTAGGTGACATACTAAAATCTGACTATTGATGGTGCCAGAGAGAAATGTAAGCTGATGTAAAAAATCATTCGAAGCCAAGTATTACCTTGTTTTGTCAGAGGAATTTGAAGCATTTTGTACTTTTAAGAGAAACACAGATCTATTTTTTTTAATTACATAGCTATAAAATGGCTATGATTGTTACTATTTATGTTAGAAGACAGGGGGACCTCCAAACACAGTGAAGGAACGAAGTTGGGTCTGAAAGGTGTGGTTCTTGGCTGGCTGTGTAGTTTGTAACTGGATAGGGAGCCAGGTTGGATTACCTGAGTCCAGCTAAAACTGGGTGACTTGGAACATGTATTGAAAATTTGGTCCTTTCATGGAGAGCATATCTCTAGAATTTCCCCACTTTTGTGAGATATTGTTTAAACAAAGTCCATGGAACTGAGCAAAATATCTGACAGCAATGCTGATTTTATGAACTTCGGCAGATTGTGAGTGGGTGGGCAGGAAGGGATGTGCCAGTGTTTGTCTCTTGTGGCACTTTCTTGCATACCCAGGGAATTGCTGATTGCCACTGTGGGATGGTAGGTGAATTTCCCCCAGGCCTGGCTGGATTCTGGAGATTTTTGGTGGAGGGATCGCTTGGGCATGGAATTGGGGTCGCTGTGGGAGGGCAAGTAGTTGCAAGTTCCTACATTGTGCAGGGGGTTGGACTGGATGACCCTGAAGGTCCCGCCCAACTCTATCATTCTAAGAATGCTTGAAGTTTGAGTCCAGTGGTAACTTTAAGACCAACAAAGCTTTTATTCAAGGCATAAGCTTTCACACATGCACACTTTAAGCTTGTACCTTGACTTAAACTTTGTTGGTCTTAAAGGTCCCATTGGACTCCAGCTTTATCCTGCTGCTTCAGACCAATGTGGCTGCCCACTTGAATTAACTAATGTTCTGAGTTCCAATTCACATAGGGGCTCTTCAGTCTTATGTTTCTGTTTCTGTCTTATTGCCAGTGGGACTTTCAGCGACCCACTTGGCAGGCTTTCCACGCTGTTGTGTGGCACATACCCTCAAGTAAAAAAATGAAGTTTTCTCTCCTAACTTCATCCCCACATCACCAAAAGTTTCACCGGCTAATTGTCTTCTCAACCTTTTTACTCTACAATATTGCATAGATTAAGATCCAACCTTTTTACAGGCAATTACCACAGCTAAATATTTATCTAGTAAGTTGTTCTGCTAAATATTTATCAACGGCTACGTTTTCCAGTCCTTATCTACAAGGAAAATCCGGATGATTTTTTGAGATGCTAAATTCACATCACCTATTAAAGGGGGGGACAAATATCTTTCAGTTCAAACCAAATTTCACAATCCAATAAAATATGTTATAAGGCAGCTGTCCCCAACCCCCGGTGCGGGGACCAGTACCGGTCCAGGAATCAGTCAGTACCGGGCCACGGCTCCTCCTCATCCTCCTCCCCGGCTGCTGCCTGGGGGGCTGCCCTGCCACTCTGCCACCGGCTCACCTTTGGTGCTGTCCAGCAGCCACCATGGCTGGGGCTCCCCCTCGGCATGGCATTCCGCAGCTGCTGCTGGCAGCGCCCCCCAGTGGATGGTGGGAAGTCAGGGTCGCCAGCGGGAAAGCAAGCGGAGCAGGGGTCAGGCGGCGGCGACGTCCCTTGGCAAAAGACTACCCTCCCCCAGGCCTCAGTAAAATTGTCAAGCTGATCCCTGGTGATAAAAAGGTTGGGGACCACTGATCTAAGGACTCAAGCTGATCAGATCCACACTGAGGAACTTGGTCTGCGAATCAGACTTCCAGTATGGCTGAGGGGGCTAAATAACTGCTTTTCTAATAGCCGTTAAAAATCGCAGCAGCACTTTCAGAAAGGCAGTGACAATCCTGTCTTTTATAGCAGGGGTAGTCAACCTGTGGTCCTCCAGATGTCCATGGACTACAATTCCCATGAGCCCCTGCATGTGTTTGCTGGCAGGGGCTCATGGGAATTGTAGTCCAAGGACATCTGGAGGACCACAGGTTGACTACCCCTGTTCTATAGGCCTTGTACGTTTTAGATAGCGTTAGGATAGCATTAGGATTGTGGCATCTGTACACCTTTAAATATTGCTGAAATAACTTTTCTTTCTCTCCCTGTTTGTTCCTCAGGAATGAAGTATTTAGATGACTGTCCAGTCCAACCGATGATTCCCTTATATCTGCTTGTGGGTGGTGTGGTAGGCAGTTTGAAGGTACTGCTATTCTCTTCACTGAGTTTTCTGTCAGAAACCCTAGCGTGGATTGTAGACTTGGAGTGAACTTTGAAAGTTAGGGCTACGGCATCAAACGTTTCCTCTGAAAGTTTTTATTTATTTTTTAATGCATGAGGTTTATGGCTTTGAGGACTAAGGGGGGAAATATGAAAATATAAAAAATAATTATTTGATTTTTTAAAATAGAGTGTAACAGATAATCTGTTCCACTTAATATTTCTGGTGAGGCCTAGGAGGAGGAACTGGTCTCATGACTTAAGTGACACTCAGCGCTTAACACCCACTCAGGGCGGCTGCCCCACCCCTGAGTGCCTCCTCCTCCAACCGGCTTGTCTGTCTGTCCACTGGCCAGCCAATCATCTTCTGTCCCCCACCCCTGACCACCCCCTCCTCCTTCCACTTCCCTCCAAGGCTCAGAGGCTGCAGATCCCTGCCGTGTGAGAGCGGCCCCTGCTGGTGAATTCCCTTCTTGGGGGCCTCCAGCCTGCAGCCTTTCCAGGTCCTGGGGAGAGTTCTTCTACTCCACCTCCCAATCTAGCGCCTGTTGTATTCCTGAATGCAGCGGGCTTGGCCCCTAATTTGATTTATAATTGTCAGGTAAATCGGAAGCCTCTTCTTTTCTTCTCTTCCTTTTTTCTCGTTGTTTACTTTTTGCTTTTTTCTTTTCTATATGGTATTTTAAAAATACTGAATAAAAATTCTATTTTTTTTAGAAAAGACATAATGCTACCTCTGAGGAGGATAGTTGCTGGCTGAATGCTAGCTGGGTGCCTTTTTGGGTGTAACTTTTCTCAAAATTTTAGGGTGGCCACCTTCTGCTTGAAAAGAGGCTTTTAGATGCAGTGAGCAGTAGATTTTGTCTTATGATCACATTTTATTTGCCCTGACCTCCAAGGATCTCATGGGTGGCAGATGTGTTCTCCTCCATTTTCTTCTCACGATAATCCTGTGAGACAGGCCATCCCAAGGGCCTCCTAGCTGATGGGGATTTGGGCCTTCTGTCTCCTAGGCTAATGCCTAGCATGGTGTCGTGGTTAAGAGCAGCAGCCCCTAATCTGGAGAACCGGGTTTGATTCCCCACTCCTCCCCAAGCAACCAGCTTGGTGACTTTGGCCCAGTCACAGTTCTCTCAGAGCTCTCTCAGCCTCACCTCCCTCACAGGATGTCTGTTGTGGCAAGAGGATAAGTAGGGGATTTTAAACCACTTTGATACACATGAGGTCTGCTGAGTGACATCGGGTCAGTTACAGTTCTCTCAGAGCTCTCTCAGCCTCACCTACCTGACAGGGTGTCAGTTGTGGGGAGAGGAAGGGTAGTCAGTTGTTAGCCGTTTTGAGGCTCCTTCTCGTAATAAAAAGCGAAGTTAAAAAACAACAGCTCTTCTTTTTCTATACCACAACAGCGTGGGTGGATGAATCTAAACAATGTTTCTCTCCTACACAGAGGAGCCCTGCTCAGGAGTGTAATTGGCAACAGTTTGGTGTGTTCTCTATAATGAAGCCTTTGTCTAGACTCCTAAAACAGCATTATTATTGGTATATTATGGAGGCTGATTTATTGGCTGTCATTATTAGAATCACCACATTAGGGAACTGGAAAGTTTTCCCCTCTAACAAATCACACTGGTTGTTGTTTATACAAGGTTTTTGATGCCACACATAACGAAGGTTGCCAGTTCTCATTTTCTGGCAGGGCTGCTGTGCTTTCCGTGGCTGTATTAAAGATAGAAACCTATTCATTTATACCCCATCTTTCATCCCCATGGTGACCCAAAACAGATCATACCATTCTCCTCTCTTCCATTTTTATCCTTACAACAACCCTGTGAGGTAGGTAAGGCTGAGAGTTTATGTTGGGCTCAAGGTTAAACAGCAGGCTTCCATGGCAGAGTGGGAATTCGATCCTGGGTCTCCCAACTCATAGCCTAAGCACAGCACCACTCTGGGATTTCCCAATAAAAAGGTAAAGGTAAAGGTATCCCCTGTGTAAGCACCGAGTCATGTCTGACTCTTGGGGTGACGCCCTCCAGCGTTTTCATGGCAGATATGGGGTGGTTTGCCAGTGCCTTCCCCAGTCATTACCGTTTACCCCCCAGCAAGCAAGCTGGGTACTCATTTTACCGACCTTGGAAGGATGGAAGGCTGAGTCAACCTTGAGCCAGCTGCTGGGATTGAACTCCCAGCCTCATGGGCAAAGCTTTCAGGCGGCTGCCTTACCACTCTGCGCCACAAGAGGCTCGGATTTCCCAATAATCCCTCTTAAATGTGAAGCTTTCCTTGCAGGGACAGAACTTTCATCTGTTCGGTTTCTACAAACTAAGCAAATGTTAAATGAATGACTGGTTTGGGTATGCCTACTGATATTTAGTTATTGGTTATACCTGTATGTGTATCCTTGATTGTCAGTACTCAAGACTTTAGTCAGAAGAGCACAAATAAATAAACAGAAACGGTTAAACAAATGACTCCTGCAAAACAGAGGTAATGTTTCACTCAGCCACGTGAGCAGGGACTTCTTTGCATGGGCCCCAATCATGGAGCAATCATGGTCGGCCATGATTATTACCCTAACTACATGAGCCTCTTGTGGTAAAGCAGCCTACGTGCTGTCTGAAGCTCTGCCCATGAGGCTGGGAGTTCGATCCCAGCAGCCGGCTCAAGGCTGACTCAGCCTTCCATCCTTCCGAGGTCGGTAAAATGAGTACCCAGCTTGCTGGGGGGTAAACGGTGATGACTGGGGAAGGCACTGGCAAACCACCCCGTATTGAGTCTGCCATGAAAACGCTAGAGGGCATCACCCCAAGGGTCAGACATGACTCGGTGCTTGCACAGGGGATACCTTTACATGAGAATGGCTCATGGAAATACACCTGCTGTGGAGCTAGGGTAACATTAGAAGGGCCGAGCATCAGGTACTTCCTAGCTATATAATTTGATTATCCTGACAATCCGGCTTGCTCCCAGTCTACCTCTTGCTCTGGTGATTAAACGCAATTAAAATACAGTCATCTGTCAGTATTACGCAAAAGGCAGACCTGACATTTGCTAACCCTCTCGTCGTTCTTTCTGCGTCTCTAATGCACAGATAGCTCTTCTCCTCTTTGACACGACCCGGATGAGGAAGCTACTTTCTAAATCGGTCGTGATCGACGACGAGGACGAGGACGAATATCCGTGGAGGCAGAACGCCCACAAATATTACATTCACGTGACCCTCAGCCTCTTCCTCTTCCTCTGGTTCATCCTGGGGAACTACTGGGTGTTTTCCGCGTACCTGCCCAATTTCATCCCGCCTTTCCATCACCCACAAGATTACTGCGATAAGACCCTGTATGCTTTTGCGGTCGGGGTGCTCCTCCTGAGCCACACGGTGCTGGTCTTGCTGATCATTTGCAGCTGCTGCATCTACTGCTTTTCCAAGGAACACTACACAACAGAGGAGGATTAAACTTAGTGGAAAGACGGGGACAAGATAACAGCAGGCTCGGTGACTCACTGGGCATGTGCAGAAGGTATCGTTAGCAAATGCCATCGAAGGCTCTGCAAGCACTATTTTGTGGGCTAATTGTCTGACACAGAGAGAAAAATAGTTAGGAGGGTGTGGGAAATTTGAGCAGGATATCGTTTGGCCACACCCATGGTCTCTGCTCTGATTGTCACAGCTTCCCCCCAGTGCATGCTCCTGGAAATGAGACCCATGCGCCACCATTCACCCTTTTCACATGCTTCGTAGAATATGCCTCTTGGTTTTTCCTGCCTGCAATGGAAATGCGCAAAACAGAGGGAAACGAAGGTCAACTCCTCTTTCCTGAGTAAAGTCTTTTTGATCTAAAAGGAATTGTGATATTAATTTTGCCGTGCAAAAATTCCTGGTTTGGTCACTTAAAATATTGTTGATGTATTTTGGTTCAAGTGTTCCTTTTTCTCTTTTTTTTTTCTTGAGTGTCGTTTAAGTGGCTGGAAACTTTTGGGGGCGTTTGTCCTGGCCCATTCTGTCTCCTGTTCCCTCCATCACCTGGCTGGAGCTGTGTTTTGGGAAGGGGGCTCCCCAGATCTTTAGATGGAAGCGCTTGAGTGGCAGGAGGGTGCAAAAACCAGCCTTGGAAATAGCCTTGGTTCTGCAAGACCCTGGCTTTCAGCTCCTGGTTACAGGATACCTTTTTAGTCATCAGAAAATTCTCATGCCCTCTATAAAGGAGGAGATAAGAGTCATGAGATTGGGGCAGTCGTGTTTCTTTTTATGTGCTATGCATTTAGAAGGAGTAGGATTATGGGTGGAATACATTCGGGGGTTGGAAAATGGGATGGTTTCCCTTTTTTGTCCCTGCAAGAAGCATGATTTTGCATCTTGCATTTGAGCTTTCTTTTACTCTGAAATTTGCATCGACAGTATTCTTGGAGATTTGGGCTTGGGTCCTAGAATGTTACGTGCTGTTTGTTTAACTGTGTGTGTGTGTGTGTGTGTGTGGATTGACACAATGACAACCTCGTTCTTTTCCAAGAATGCAGGAACGCCGGCTTCTGAAGTCCAAGGGAGCAGAAAGCTGACTTAAGATATTGATTCTGTTGCTTTTCCTCTATGAATTATGTAACATCATTAAGCCCACCTTTCATAAAGAAAACAAAAGCATCTACAAAGTGTTTTCTGATTTATATAGTACTTTAGAGCGGTTGAGGTAGGTACATTAGTACTCCTTCCAGCTCACCAGCAGAGAGCTCAGGGGGGCCGTCTCATCCCAGATTTCGCTATGGTTTAACATGTTTTCTAGATCGAAGCTCAGAGTGGTACGATGAATACGTCACAAACAAATTTCTCTCTTGATCCACAAGTGCTGTTTCCCAGTGCCTTTTGTATGAAGATTTGTTATTCACAATAGAGACTGAAAGGCACAGATTAGATGGGGAACTGGAACCTTGTTTATGCCCAGAAGTGGCACTGCTGGTTGGAATGGCTGCTGGACAAAGTGAGGGGGCTGCCAGTTTACCTATGGCAAGCACTAGGTGACCCCTCTTTCATTTACAGGTGTGCTCGGGTCTCCTGCTCATCCTGATGACATATACCAGCCTCTCTCAACCTTTTTACCATTGCAAAATCCCTGAAAAATTCTTCAGGCTTCAAGAAACCCCAGAAGTGGTGCGATCATGCAGAATATGGTTGGGTGCACCCCCACCTGGGGTCCCTCCCCTTCCTGCCCCCTCCCGTATATGGTCATTTGTTATTGTTGTTAGGTGTGAAGTTGTGTCCAACCCATCGCGACCCCATGGACCTCAATGATCCTCCATGGTCATATCACCAGATAAATGTTTAATAAGTTTTTAAGAATATAAAAAAATTAATTAACTCCCACCCATTCAAGAGACCCTTCCAGGGCCCTCAAGAAACCTGCGGGTTTCACGAAACCCTGGTTAAGAAAACCTGACATATACTCATCCTGCTTAGAGGGAAAAGGTATTCTTTTGACACTGAAGCGGAAAGATTTCTGGCCATTTGAAAAGCCCTTTGTGGCTTTTACTGCATCTTCTCAATAGCCATTCTGAATGGCTAGGATTGTCTTGTCGAGGTTTGTATTAAAGCAATGTAGGGAATGGCCATTCTTTATAGTATATTGTCTGAGGACACAATTCCCCTGTCTTTGCTGAGAGACCAATTTCTAGTAGAAAGCCAAATGGACAGCATTATGACTGGCAACTGGAGTTTGGCATGCCCAATTACAGTACCAGAGAGTTCTCCCTTCAAAGCATCCATTTTCTCTAGGGGAACTGACCTCTTTAGTTTGGAGCTGTAATTCTAGCAGATCTCCAGGGCCCACCTGGAGATTGGCATCCCCAATTACAGTACCAGAGAGTGCTCCATTCAAAGCATTTTTTAAAGTGTAGGGTGAGTTAATAATAAAGTCAATTTTGCAAGATATTATAATCTCATTTCAGGCACTTTCACAGTGCTTGTAGTTGGGAGCCCAGCAAGCATCTATGCATATGTTTTGACGTGTAGTATTGGGTATATGTTTCTCACTTGCAACAAGCTAGCCAGACGAATAAATGTTTTCAGATGTAAACTCTAATAAATATGATGTAAATCTGTCTATTTTATACATTTCTATTTTATTGCGAAGTACTGCTACTGCTTTCAGTGTTAAAAGTGGCAGAAGGTCTTTATGTTTACCAAAATATTTCTAGGGGGAAATTAGGAAGGAAGGAAGAACTCTGGAAGAAGATCCCTCATTTACCAGCATGAAAAGGGATCTGATTTCTCTCTTGTTGTTTGATTCTGGTACTTTATACTTGCAAAGAGCTATGTACAATTTAAAAGAATTTGACATGCAAGACAGAGGAGGAGGATATTTCTGTAGTCTTCATGTTCAACAACATCATTGGCGGGTCAGAAACTAATGGCTGCTTGAAATTATTATAGCTCTGCTATAGAGTTGTGGCATGTCCATGAAGACCAATAGTTTAATTGACTTAAAGCAATTATACATTTAAGAGGAAGAAGAAGAGTTGGTTCTTATATGCCTCTTTTCTCTACCCAAAGGAGTCTCAGAGCAGCTCACAGTCTCCTTCCCTTTCCTCTCCCCACAACAGTCACCCAGTGAGGGAGGTGAGGCTGGGAGAGCTCTGATATTACTGAAGAAGGAGAAGAGTTGGTTCTTATATGCCGCTTTTCTCTAACCGAAGGAGTCTCAAAGTGGCTTACAGTTGCCTTCCCTTTCCTCTCCCCACAACAGACACCCTGTGAGGCAGGTGAGGCTGAGAGAGCCCTGATATTACTGCTCCGTCAGAACAGCTTTATCAGTGCTGTGGTGAGCCGAAGGCCACCCAGCTGGCTGCCCATGAGGGAGAAGTGGGGAATCAAACCTGGATCGCCAGATTAGAAGTCTGCGCTCTTAACCACTATACCAGGCTGGCTCTCTTAGAGCCAGCCCCGTTCTTCAGACAAGTGCTGAAAGGCAGTGCATTGAGAACTGATTAAAAGGCTTTGAACAGCAAGCCTGATAGCTTATTAAATAAAGGTCCAGTAGCACCAAATGAGCATTCATCATGAGTCACAGGTCACTTCTTTAGAAATGTGTTGACCAAACTAGGAGTTCCATCATATGAGGAAGGTTATTGGGAAGGAGGAATTAAATTCCATCTAGAATCTTCCATGTATAAATTCTCTGTGTGTGGGGAGGAAGGAAGAAGGAATGTGAGGTGATATCATTTCTGTGCAAAACTACAAGTATACAAGATGGCCACAGTGACCTGCCCCAAACTCTGGAATCCTTGAGAACAGGGGTGGTCAAACTGTGGCCCTCCAGATGTCCAGGGGCTCATGGGAATTGTAGTCCATGGACATTTGGAGGGCCACAGTTTAATCACCCCTGATTGAATGTTGATTACTGGAATAGGCTTGGTTGTGCACTAGGGGCTTAGTAGAGCAGAGCCTTCTAAACCAGGATTAAATGATTTACCACATGCTACTTTGTTATATTATCAGCAATGACAGCTGTTGTAATTACAGTATTTGCTGGCGTATAAGACTACTTTCCCCCCCTGAAAAACATGCCTCCGAGTGGGGGGGTCATCCTATACGCCGGGTGCACTTCAGTTGGGATAGACATAGCTGCCCATAGTACTGTATTTTGAGTGGAAATGTTGGGGGGTCGTCTTATATGCCCAGTCGTTTTATACGGGGGTTGTCTTATATGCCCAGCCGGCAAATACGGTACAGTATATGTTTTTTCTGTCCATATAATTCAGCTGCCTGAGGCACTGGCCCACAAATGCTTCAACAGGTTACTCTTTACAGTACTACAAGAGAACTCTTCAATTTTTCCTGAAACAGGCAGGCCCCACTGGAATCTGATGACAGAGAAGCAGCTGTTAGAAGAACCCCTAGAACATATCCAAATTGAACTCTGCCTTGTGAAAAGAGCAGGCCAAGCTGGAATCTGCTTAGATGGCAGCTCAAGTTGTTGACAGAATAATATTTCCATGCTATGAGATGCTGGATGGTTATTTACAAGCACGCTCCTAAGGGCTGTTTATTGAAAAGCTTCCCTGAGAATTGTTTTAGTGTAACTGGGCAAGAGATTACACCACCTTGTAGATTAACCGTATGATTTACTCAAAGGTAAGTCCTGATGCTTTTATGGGTAGTGTGCTCTTATCTGAGCTGGAATAGGACTCTGGATCTTATATGCGTCTCTCGCACATTTCCTAACACCAACAACTGCCGCTAAGGGAGAGTGGAGATCTAAACACCGCTACAATTCGATCTCTAAAGCAGAGAAGCATGAGGGGATCAGTGAAGAGAATTATTAGATTTCTCTGTCACAATCTGAAACCATGATCCGGAACAGCTTCGCTGTATAATAAAAAGCTAAGGCCTAGTTGGGCGGAGAGTGGGAGGGGTGAATTCCGATTGGTCGAAAGATCGAACTGGCCACGCCCCTTTGGACAAACCCCCAGTACGGCCAGGGGCAATCTGGCGACATCACTGCCAGTCTGCCCCTGACCATCGCAGGAAGAGGAGGTCAGTAGGGCTGCCAAGGGGGATGAGAACAGAGGCTTGGACAGGCTGCACCAGCCCTTTTCACCCCAGAGCTGTCCTAACTGTCACGTTCAGCTGTAACTCCCCTCCCTTTGCCTCAGAACACTGAGGGAGCTGGCAGGTGGCTGGTGAGTGTGCTCCCTCCTACCCCCTTCAGGCCTGCTGGGAAGGAGCCTCTAACAGCCCCTGACTGAGGGGAGGGAGGTATTTCCAAGAGCAATGAAGGGGAGTCTGTGGGGCTACTTGTGCTTTCCTTTGGGGGGGGAACTTTTCCCCTTTTACCAAACAGTTGGCTGACAGGGAGGCCACATAAAAGCCTCTTTTCACTTAAAATACTGCTGTGGCTGGCCTCACTGCTGGAGGGAAGATGCAGCCAAGCAACTCTCTGCAGTTTTGAGGCCTACTGCACAGGGTTGTTGTGCAGATGAAACTGGACGCTGTTGTGTTCTTTTGCCTCCTGTTTCATCTGCACAACAATCCTGTGCAGTGGGCCTCAAGTCTTTCAACTCAACACCAACCTGTGTGGGAGGCCTTAAATGTTTCTTCTCCACAACAACCCTGACAAAAGCAGCCCTTTCTGCCTGGGAAGCTGATCTCTATACTCTGCAAATGAGCTGTAATTCCAGGAGCTCTCCAGGCCCCATCTGGAAGTTGGAGTGACTTGAGTTGATCTTTATAGTCTGGAGATGAGCAGCAATTCCAGGAGATCTCCAGGCCCCACCTGGAGATTGGCTGTCCCTGGTCTGAACATATGCCTTGAAGTCTGGAAGCGGGGCCTCAAAAGTGTGTAATGCCCCCACAACTACCTAGGACCCCCTGACCTATTTCAGGTCAAGAAAACATTGCAGAGAGGAGGGAAGGTTGCCAGATTGGTGTAGGTTCATGTTTTGGAATTCCACACTACCTAGGTGTGCATAAACCTAGACTGCTGTGCACAGAGAGACCTCTTAGGGTTGCCATCTTCCAAGTGAGGCCCTCTACCCCACCTCCCTCACAGGGAGTCTGCTATGGGGAGAGGAAGGGAAGGCGATTGGAAACTGCTTTGAGACACCTGAGGATTGCTGGGTGACTGCGGCCCATTCCCAGTTCTCTCAGACCTCTCACAGCCCCACATCTCTCTATGGCCCGGGGGTTGGGAAAGACTGCTCTAGGGGATCTGATTTCTTTAGTCTGGAGCTGTAATTCTAGGGGATCTCCAGGTCCCTCCTGGAGATTGCCATCCCCAATTCCAGTACCAGACAGTTCTCCCATCCAAGTATCCATTTTCTCTTGGGGAACTTTTAATTCCACAAATGTAATGCTAGGGGATCCCCAGGTCCCACCTGAAGATTGGCATCCTCTATTACTAGACCAGAGAGTTCTCTCTTCAGAGCATCCATTTTCTCTATCATGGTTTCAGATAATGTACCCTGAGGAAGACTGGTTCAGCCATAGAAGGAAAGATGATCCCGTGTCTTACATGCTACGAAATAAATTCCATTTATTTAATTTTTCAAAAAAAAAAACCCAAGTTTAATTCCCACTGGATCTATTGCTATGGCTGGGTGTTTTATAGAATCCATTCTTCTTGTAGAGCTACAATGTAGTCTCTGTAAGGAATAAATTTTCCTGACAGTCTGACTCTCAGAGGGTATGTGGGACACATACCTGCTCTGGAGACACTTTGTCAGGGCTCCTTCCCTCCCATCCAAACAAACACACACACACACACACACACACACACAAAGAGACTCCCCTCCGCCCAGTTTCCCCCTTACCTGTTGGCTTCCCAACTTCCTCCCTGCTTCCTCTCCCCTCCCTCGTTCACAAACACACACTTACTCCTCTTCCCCCCTCCTGTTTCCCCCTTAACCTTCCTCCTGCCCTTCAATCAAGCAAAGATGCGCACACCCAATCCCTTCCCCCCTTCTGCTTACCTATTCTTCCACTGCTGCCTTGACCCCCACTGGTCGCGCACTTGCGAGTATGTGTCCTTGCACATGCACGAATATGTGCATGTGCATGTGCACAAACGTATGCGCATGTACATGAGACTACACGCACACTCCCTTCCCCTCCTCCTGCTTACCTGGTCCTCTGCCACTGCCTCAGCTCCCGTGAGTCGTGCAGCAGCTGCCTAGGCCGTAGAGACTGTCATGGCTGCTGTGAAGGCCTCAGGGGCGGAGCAGCTGCTGCCTTGTCCGCCGTGGTTCACACAGCAGCTACCCATGCCCCAGGAGCCTGTACAGCCACTGTGAACAGCTTGGGGGTGGGGCAGCCGCTGCCTTTGCCCCCACGGGTTGTGTAGAGGCTGCCCAGGTCCCAGCGGCTGGCATGGCTGCTGGCTGGGCTCTCCGTCTTCTGGTGTGCTTTGTTGGTGGGACAATGGATCTACATTTCCATTTAACGAGGCGCGCTAGAAGCTGTGTCCCACATCAAAAAGGAAGAAATAACTGAGATGGGATTGAAAATAATTTCACAACAAACAGGGTGACAAAGTAGGGCAGTTTCTAGGGAGATAGTGGAGTGCTGTAAGCCTCACAAATATGTGTACTTTGGCATCTGGAAGTACAGGTCAGATTTTATTGATTGGAAGAGAGGGGACTCTTTTAGATCCTTTAGACTAGAGCAAGTAACATTGAATTTCTCCAATTAAAAAAGCAATACTTTTATCACTCATATTATTTACACTGACTAATGGCTGCTCATGATGCATATTGATTTTTAAGCAGAGCTGTTTTATTTAAGTCAAATTACTCTCAGAGAAAAAAATAGCCATACAAAAATAAAATATTGATTAAAATTATTTCGGGCACTACAAAGAGGACGAACAGTTTCTGGGTATCTTCCACAAAATGACTGAAAGTATTTTTAAAATAAATAAAAGGATGCAAAATCCCCTTTATTCTCCACTTTAAACCGTTGTTCCTGCATGAGTGGGGTCCAGGAAATAGGGTTAGAAATATAGCCTTAAGAGACAGAAATAATGCGTTCTTTTCTTTTTTCCTTAACGAAGCATTTGCTTATCTAAGCCAAGGTCCAGACAGATGGTGCACAGTTATTGCTCTGTGGCCACTGGCTTCCTACCAGAAACAGGAAGATTAACAAGCTCAAAAACACACAACTTGATCTCTTAACCCTTTAGAACAGCTCTGGATGCCTACATGAGTTGTGATCCTGCAGCCGGTAAGATTGCTGACTGTGTTAAGATTAGTGTTTTGGGATGATTTTTTATGTATTATTTTAGCTAGTTTTGAACTTTTAGCCCACCCTTCCCTGGGGGCTCAGGATGGGTTACAACAAGCAAGAACGTACACTTTAATAATTCCATAAAATTTGCATTAAATTACATTATGAATATATGTTCTAAAAATAAAATAGACATTATACAGCTTTGCATTCTGCATTCTGTTTGAGGAGACAGGAGGGAGCAGTGTATAAGGATGTCAACTCTATAACTAAGTAGGCTAGATGGGATCAAGCAGGGAGGTCAGTTGAAATCAGATGCACCCTCAGCCAGGGGTAGCCAAACTGTGGCTCTCCAGATGAGCCCGGGGACTCATGGGAGTTGTGGTCCATGGACATCTGGAGAGCCACAGTTTGGGCATCCCTGGCTGAGGTCTTAGGTTCAGTGGAACAACTCCATCTTACAGGCCTGGCAGAACTGCTTAAGGTCCAGCAGGTCTCTGATGTCACCAGATAGACTGTCCCATCGGGCCAGAGCAAAAAAGACCCTGCTTCTTGTTTAGGCCAATTTCTTTGAGCCTGGGAATCCTAAACAGATTTTAATCACCAGATTTAAGAGCTCTTTTGGGATATAACGGGAGAGGTGATCCCACAGCTACGATGGTCCCAGATCATTTTGGGCTTTAAAGGTTAGGTCTTCAATCTGGAGTTCTCAGCGGAGAGAGCATAGGTCGAATATGTGCTCTCCATTGGGTCCCTATGAGCAGTGGTCCCCAACCTTTTTATCACAGGGGACCACTCAACGCTTGACAATTTTACTGAGGCCCAGTGGGGGGGGGTAGTTTACTCCTCTACTCTCAACCACTGCCCTAACGCTCTCTGATCGCTATGGTAATGTTTAAACATCCCTTCAAAATAAGATACAGACACGCCACAACAATGAACATAAGGAACATTTTATTTTCATGGAAATTTTAACTCATGACAATGACAAATCAATGGGAACCCTGAACTTGTTTATCTGCAACGAGAGTCCAATCTGGGAGTGATGGGAGACAATGACACCTGAAGTGTGTTGTAAAGGGCCGGGGGGGGGGGGGAGAAGGCGTCCTTCGCAACCCACCTCCAATTAGTCGACAGACCACATGTGGTCCGCAGCCCACAGGTTGGGGATCATTACCTATGAGGACCTGTGCTGCTGCATTCTAGCCCTGTTGACATTTCCAGAGTGGTGTCATAGAGCAATTTCCAGTAATCCAGCCTAGAGGTGACTGTGGTGTGGATCATAGTGGCTAGTTTGAATGCCAGCAAGTAAGGGGCCAATTGTGGTGCCTGATGAAGATGGTGGAATACCTCACAAGTGCCACTGGCGACCTGGGCCTCCATAGGCAAGGAATTATCCAGGACCACTCCCAGACTCCTGATGGCAGCTGAAGTTGTTACTTGGACCCCATCAGGACCCCATCAGGAGTTGCACTGCCTCGCCTGGGCATGCAGACCCATCCAGAGGACTTAATTTCAGTCAACTGTACTTGAGCCAGTCTACCATGGCCTCCAAACACCTGGACAGAGACTCTCTCTCTGTGTGTGATGGACAGCCATCCACCAACAGATAAGAGTGTCATCATATCTCAATCTGAAGTTTCAGATCAGGCGAGGGGATACATATACATGTTGGATAATATTGGAGACAGAATAGCTCCTTGTGGAACCCCATGTCAGAGCAGACTATTTGGAGAATCTCTCCCCTAGCATGACTTTCTATTCCTGCTCCTGGAGAAAAGATGCAGACGCTTTAGGGCAGCACCTTAGACCCCCACATTGGCTAGTTCAAGAGTGCTGACCACTGCTATTAAATCCAGCAATAACAGCAGCATTGACCCACCTAGATCTTGCTGTCTCTGGGGTGGTCTATGAGAGCGACCAAAGTCATCTCCACCCCATGGACAGGCCAGAAGCCGGACTGGAATAAATGAAGGGCCAATGTTCTTCCAGGAAACACTGTAGCTATTCTACAACTGTATGCTCAACCACCTTGCTCAGAAATGGCAAATGCGGAACTGGGTTGGTTGGCTCAGATGGATCCAGCATTGGTCCCCTAAAATATTTGCAAATACTTCTGTCGCCTAAAATCTGAGCCATTTATATAAATGATAGTTGGAAAACATTTAGGTCAACGAAATCTTTAAATTAAAAAAAGAAAAGAAAAAATAAGTCTTTAAATTTCTTTATACTGTTACGTTTTCTTAACATTTCTGGAAAAATCAAGTAGAGAGGTTTAAGAAAAATACTTTGTCATACCCTTTATTAAAACCAGTCGAAGTGACAGAGATAACAGGTCCCTTGAACTTTTCATCAGGATGGATTTAGAGAACAGATTTTTTTTTATAACCTGCTTTTCACTATCCGAAGGAGACCTAAAGCAGCTTACAAGCATCTTTCCCTTCTTCTCTCCACAATGGACCCCGTTAGGTAAGTGGGGCTGAGAGCTCTAAGAGAACTGCTCTACAAGAACAATTTAAGAAAACTGGGAGTAGCCTACACAGCCACCCAATGGGCTGCATGTGGAGGAGCAGGGAGTTAAACCCAGTTCTCTCACTCATGTTCAATGTAGGTTCTATTAAGATTCCTAGATCCTTTTCACACATACTATTGCCAAGACAAGTCTCCCCCATCCTATATTGGTGTATATGGTTTTTCCTACCTAAATGCAGAGAGAAACAAAGTGAGAGTTGGTGCACATGGGGTGAAATCCCACAGAAAATATCCACTTATTTGAGGTGGCAGTAGAGTGATTTTTACCTCCTTTCTGTGGCTGACCTCTGAGTCCACTGCACAGTGGTCTGGAGGGGGGGCAGCACTCTGCCGTTCGGCAACAGCATTTCCCAGGGAAACTGAACATGGGATTCAATGCATGGACTTCTGGGGCTGTGCTAAGGCCATGAGTCATTCTCTTCTTCTTAAATGCAAGAAAAAAGAGGAGATTGACCTAGTAAAGCTTGGTGGGTGCTGGGACTGAGGTTTACTCAGGGTATCTTTGGGCACCCCAGTTGAAGAGGGATGTAGACAAACTGGAGCGTGTCCAGAGGAGGGCAACAAAGATGGTGAGGGGTTTGGAGACCAAGACATATGAAGAAAGTTTGGGGGAGCTTGGTCTGTTTAGCCTGGGGAGGAGACGACTGACAGGGGATTTGATAACCATCTTCAAGTATTTAAAAGGGTGCCATATAGAGGATGGAGCAGAGTTGTTCTCTCTTGCCTCGGAGGGACGGACCAGAACCAATGGGATGAAATTAATTCAAAAGAAATTCCGTCTAAACATCAGGAAGAAGTTCCTGCCAATTAGAGCGGTTTCTCAGTGGAACAGGCTTCCTTGCGAGGTGGTGGGTTCTCCATCTTTGGAAATTTTTAAACAGAGGATGAATAGTCATCTGATGGAGAGGATGATGCTGTGAAGGCTTAAGGGGGTGGCAGGTTACAGTGGGTGAGCAATAGGATTGTGGGTGTCCTGCATAGTGCAGGGGGTTGGACTAGATGGCCCATGAGGTCCCTTCCAACTCTATTATTTTTTGATCTGGAAAGGCTGTGCAAAGGCAGCGTGGGACTCAACTATTGAGTTACGGATTGAAAGATGGAACAGACTGGTTTTCCACCCTGGCAACATGAACAGCTATGACACACTGAAGATTAAAGGTGAATTTTGTCATAGTGGGTTGAGGCAATTTCATTCCTCCTGACTGTAGATCTACTTCCTGAAGTGTAGGATAACCCTCCAAAGGCTTAAAGATGCTGCCAGTCAAACATGTATATTAGGAGAACAAAGTCTGACCCCAGGGGAACCTCTAAGGCCAACAAAATTTTATTCAAAGTATAAGTTGTTTTTTATACCTCACTTTTCACTGCCTGAAGGAGTCTCAAAGCGGCTTACAATCGCCTTTCCTCTCCCCACAACAGACACCCTGTAAGATAGGTGGGCTGAGAGATCTCTGACAGAATTGCTCTGCAAGAACAGCTCAGGACAGTGACTACTCCAAGGTCACCCAACTGACTGCACATGGAGGAGCAGGGAATCAAGCCTGGCTTGCCAGATTAGAAGCAGCTGCTCTTAACCCTTACACCACACTGGCTGTATTTTTTGAATAAAATTTGTCTTAAAAGGTATCACTGGATCAATCTTTGTTCTGCTGCTTCATATCTACACAACTATAAAGTAGATCAGTTCTTCTGGAGGGGGGGGGAGAAAAAAAGGGGGCTCGGGTTTGGTGCAGAGGAGAGGGGAAACCAAGAGAGAAAGTAGCTCAACAATTCAGACAGAAATCATCTTCTGAACCCTAACCCTGGCCGTTACCCCGCCATCTTTAACCGCTCCTGCGGAGCGTATTAAATAAAAGAGTAATGGCCCTGAGGGTGGGCCCTGTCTGGGAAGTGCCAATTGGTCCCTTCCCTGGACTGACAAGCGGAGCGAAGCGCCTCCCGACTGGGCCCTCCGCTTGTCAGTCCAGTGCAGCACGGCTGCTGATTGGCTGTTTGGTCCGGCAAGCTTTGTGCCTCCCAACCCGCCCCACCCCAACCCCCACCCCCACGAGGGCAAACCTTCGCCCCACGGCGGCCATTCCTCTGCTGGTCACCGAGAGCGAAGGTAGGCCCACTGCCCCCCAGCGCCTGGCGGAAAAAGGCTCCCCAGGCCCCGGAGAGGACGATCGGCAGCTTTTTCCTTGGGGGGGAGGTTCGGGGGGGCCCATCCCTTCCCTTCCCAGCAACCCAGCCCTTCCCACCCGCACGCCTCCCAATTGGGCCCTCCGCTTGTCAGTCCAGCACCAAACTGCCAATCAGCAGCCGCGCATAGCGCGCCTGCTGATTGGCTGTTTGGCCCGGCAAGCACCTTCACGCCTCCCAATCCGCTCCACCTCCCACGAGGGCAAACCTTTGCTGCACGGTGGCCATTCCTCTGCTTGCCGCCGAGAGCGAAGGCAGGCCCGCTGCCCCCCAGCACCTGGAGGAAAAAGGCTCCCCGGCTCACAGAGCAGGCGATTGACCTCCCTGGGGCCTGGGGAGCATTTTCCCTTCGGGGTGGGGGGGGAGGAAAAACGCTCCCCAGGCCCCGGGGAGGACAATCGGTGGCTCGCATAGCCGCCGACCACCCTCTCCGGGGCTTGGGGAGGCTTTTTCCTTGTCAGGGGGAGGTTTGGGGGGGGGGCAGCCCTTCCCACCCACCTGGGCAGCGCTGCCAGGGTGGTTGGAAACAGCTAGCACCCGCTTTATTTTTTTTACAGCGGGTTTTATTACTAATTTGTTAATAAACTACATTCTTGAGTATTCCACAACCAATAACATTGTTTTATGTGAATCCTGGTATTTTAATTCCAGCTAACTATTCAGGCCAAGAATGTGAGCTACTTACTAGCATTGTCCCCATTATCTCTTAGGAAAAGGAACTGTAATCCTGTTTTCTTAAAAATAAACCCTGAATGAGTGTTTTACTGTAGATCTTCACTATTTGAAAGGTGTGGTTTATCCTGGATCTTTTTCCATCTTACCGATATTTTCCAGGATCCCAAATAACAGACCCCAGACTTTTTTTGAAGGAACTCAGGGTCTTCATTATACAAACTTGGCTCAGTTTTTAGCCAATCTAGAAGTCATTTTATACCACCAACTACCGACGCTTCCTTCCACACGACTCCACCAGGAGTCCTTCCAAACACTCACTTATTGCTTTAGAGCAGCTGCCCCCAACCCCCGGCCCAGGGACCGGGACCGGTCTGGATCAGTCGGTACCGGGCAGCAGCTCCTCCTCGTCCTCCCCGGCTGCTGCCTCAGGGGCTGCCCTACCATTCTTCTGCCAGCTCACCTTTGGTGCTCTCACCTTTGGCAGAAACCCCAGTGGGTGGTGGGAAGTCAGGGGGGCCAGCGGGAAAGCAAGCGAAGCAGGGGCTCAGGCGGCGACAACATCCCTCGGAAAAAGACTACCCCCTCCCTCCGGGCCTCAGTAAAATTATCAAGTGTTGACCGGTCCCTGGTGATAAAAAGGTTGGGGACCACTGCTTTAGAATACAGTGTTTTTTCCTCTGCTATTCATTTTTAATATTGCTGTTTTATTTTAATGCATAAAATAAATTTTTTATTTTGTTTTATTTTAATGCAGCTGTTTTATTGGGAACCTGGAGTACCAGAGAGAGTTATGGAGGGAATAACACGTTGCACCTAAAATGTTACAATTGCTATTCATACAACAACCGTTAGGTTGAAAACGGTACAGGAATTCCTCAGGTGTTAAAAGATAGCTTTCCATTAAATACCCAATCAATTTAGAGTCCTATCAAGTTCCTGGTTTTGGGCACAGATTACTAGCTAAGTAACTTAAATGGAATCTGCTGAAACATCTATTATATAGAAGTGCATGATTCACTAGGGGCATAGCAGATCGAACACGAGCAAAATCCCTCAAGGGATTTTCACCCGCTGGCACCCGATATTCCCAGCAAAACAGCTGTGCTATTAGCATCCCTCAAGGGGTTTTCACACCTCCCTAGTTTTGACTACATAAAACTGTGTTAACAGCAACATCCACCTGACAGCAAGTGAATCTGTTCTGCCAGCTTGAACACTTTGTTCCTTCCAGGTTATAGAGGGGTGATGTCAGAAATGGAACAAGTGTAAATGGAACTGCTATACAATGATCGATCGGCACGGGTTCAGCACACGAGAGCAGGCTGATCTGCTGCAAAAGTGCTCTATTGCAGGGGTAGTCAACCTGTGGTCCTCCAGATGTCCATGGACTACAATTCCCATGAGCCCCTGCCAGCGTTTGCTGGCAGGGGCTCATGGGGATTGTAGTCCATGGACATCTGGAGGACCACAGGTTGACTACCCCTGCTCTATTGCACAAGCTAGTCAAGTGCAAGGACGTGGACGAAACTGAGAGGGTGCAGAGGAGAGTGACGAGGAGGATCCGGGGCCTGGGGACCAAGCCCTAGGAGGAAAGGCTGAGGGACTTGGGAAGGTTCAGCCTGGAGAGGAGGCTGAGAGGAGGGGACATCATGGCTCTCTATAATTATTCAAAAGGTTGTCACTTAGAGCAGTGGTCCCCAACCTGCGGTCCGTGGCCTGGTGCCGGGCCGCAAAGGCCAGGGCGCTGGGTCGCAGTTCCCTCTCCCCGCCCCCTCCCGCAGTAAAAAACTTCCCAGGCCGCAAGCTTGCGGCCCGGGAAGCTTTTTACTGCGGGAGGGGGGGGAGAGGGAATAAGGGCCGCGCATGCGCACATGCGTGCTGCGCGGCCGAAATCGTGCATGCAAGGCACTTTCGCACATGCACGAAAGTGCCGCGCAGGTGCGATTTCGGCCACACAGCGCGCATGTGTGCATGTGCGGCTGGGCCGCGCATGCGTGGTGCGTGGGCACGCATGCGCGGGCATGTCTGTCGCCCTGCCGGTCCCCGGCCAAAAAAAGGTTGGGGACCACTGAGTTAGAGGAGGACAGGGAAAGGTTCCTGTTAGCAGCCCATGACAGTAGCAGTGTGACACATGGAGACATACCTTTCAATTCATTCATCAGTGCACAGCAAATCAGATGCCAGCAGTTATGGGGTCACTCACTAGACTTTATAAACAGCTGCCAGAGCTGGACTCAGTCTTCCTGCAACAGGGCCCCTTATGAATTGCTCTGTTGAACTGCATCTCTTATTGGATGCCCATGGATCGACATGCTTAGGAGGAAGCATTTAATCAGGGGTCATTTACAAGAGCGGAAGTGGAGCTTTAAAAAAAAAAACACACACACACAGCGAGAGAGCAAGCAGAGAATTTTAAAATGATCTCAGTGCTTTGAAAGAGGCAGGTTTCATTTCAGCATTTTTATTATTTGGAAAGGGAACTACCTAATAAAGGTAGCAGAATGAAACGTTAAACTCAGCCACAGTCAACCCGGGGGATTACAGTGAGAATTAAAAACAAGTTACAACCACCAGCCATAAAAAACAAAAAAACACCCACGTGCCCGCTTGCCCCACCAGAGAGGTAACAGGAATGGAACAGCTGAAGTCTCCAACCATGCCCCCAAACACCAATCCTAGCAAAACCCCACTGCTATTGCTGGCTCACCTGTAACCTAAATGCCAAGTCCACAGACATATTGGCTACCTGCTTTTCTTTAAAAACCACTGCTTTGAATGGATTTTTATTGTTGTTGGTGAAACCTGGAGGCCTAGACAGCTAGCCAAAGCATTTTGAAATTGCTTGCTAAAGCCAGGATTGATCTTGGCTCTGTGACAGAATATACAGGGTTTTGTCTGCATCTATGTCCCCTCCTCCCTCCCCACCAGTACCATTTATTAGAATGCAATTACAAATGATGTCTCCCCCCCCCCGCCCCCCATTAAAGAACAGTGGTGGCTGCCCAGGGCTTTCACGGCAGAACTTGTAATTCAAGCGTCTTGTTCGACAGAGCTCCATCACAAAACACCAGAAAAGAGGAATTTGTCGCTTTCCATCTCATCTCAGAAGAGAAGACAGCCTCTTCAGGCTACGTTGCAGAAGATGGCTTCTGTAGTGCTACGGATGCCTCCACACCGGACCTTGCGGGTCAACATAGAACACAGAGACTATAAAAACTGCACCGCACACATTTCCCAGACAGATTCCAAACAGCTGAACGGCGCCAGATTGTACAGTTTTGTTTGGTTTTAAAAAAAAACAACAACCACCTTCTGAAGACTGCGAACAAAGAGAAGTATTTTTGTGCAAGAGTTCATGCTGGTTCCGGAAGATCACTTGGGTAACCATCCAGAGGTACTGAAAGTCCTCCCTTATCAGTCATCACAGAGAAATGCATCCCCTTCTGCAGGAGATTCTGCATTATTCATCCCTTTCTTCAGTACACACAGAGTGGTCTTAAGTTCCACTGGCGTATCAAGATACCACAGGAGTCATATCCCACAGCTGTCAAAAGATAGAAAGTCAGGTAAGTTAGAGGGGGAAATAATTTGTTAAATCTATGGGGCCTGGGGGACCAAGCCATAAGAGGACAGGCGGAGGGGACTGGGAATGTTCAGCCTGGGGAAGAGGAGGCGGAGAGGGGACGTGATTGCTGTCTTTTGAGTATTTGAAAGGTGGTCACTTGGAGGAGGGCAGGGAGCGGTTCCTGTTGGCAGCAGAGAACAGGACCTGCAGTAATGGATCTAAATTACGTGCAGAATGAGGAATTATTTTTCACAGTCAACAGTGGAATAGGCTGCCTAAGGAGATGGTGAGTTTCCTCTCACTGACCGTTTACGCACTGGGAACTTCACTGCCCCAGTTCCCGTGTAGGAGCACAAATCGGGGGCGGATGAGGTACACCAGGCCAAATGCTCCCCCATGTGGGTGCAGGAAGAGGTGGGGCAACCTGCCACGACTAAAACTCCAGTCTGCAGCCCGGCATGAAACCTCCAGTGCATAAATGGTCACTGGCAGTCTTTAAGCAGCAGCTGGACAGATACTTATCATGATACTTTAGGCTGACCCTACACTGAGCTGCAGGGCCTGTATGGCCCCTTCCAACTCTATGATTCTAGAAAACAACCATTTCCCACCATAAGTCTGTTGCTGATACCAGTCCCTTCCCCTTGCCGACACAGATTAAAAAAGGGGGAAATACAGGTTAAAAAAAGGGGGGGGGACAACAAGGGTTTTTCCAGCAGGGGGAAAAACAAGATGACATTCAAAGGGACTGAATCCAGTATACCCGTGATTCCTCTCCTGAACTCTTACCTTAATAATCCTGTCTGTCCCAGAGGTCAGCAACCATACTCGGGTTGCATCGAAGTGTACGTGGGTGACGTTGTGCTTGCTGTCGTGGAAAGTGGCTGTGGGGGCACGCCTTGGGGGGAGGAAAAAACAGGCGTGAAATAGAAGACCCATCTAATTGAGTCAAGGGTGGGAACCGTCTAAAGCAAGTGTCACAATTTCTTGCATCTAGACAGCTGTAAGGGGGAAACTTCATTCTTACCCAGGGCTAGGGGAGACACAGGGTGGGTCCTACTGATTTGGGGGCCCTGGTCCAGGGTGGGGCCCCAGAATCACTGGGTCCCCGCACAGCCAGAAGGCACGAATGGCTGTCACAGCCTAAAGCTTGACAGGCCCACAGGCAAACAGCCTAAAGCTTGACAGGCCCACAGAAGAAAAAGCCTGTTCTTTTTCTTCTCCTCCTCACTGGGGGAGAAGTTCTGGGCAATGCCCCCCTCCCCCAGCACGGGCCTCCCCCTCCCCCAGCACAACTGCTCCTGTTGCCTATTGGTTAAGACTGCGCCAGGGCATAGACTGCAATCGTCAAAAAAATCCAAAATAATTTATTTTAATAATTTAGCCTCTAGTAATATTTGGCTTTCCTGTAGAAGCTGACATGCTTTGCGTGGAGGGTGGGGAGTAAACAAAGAAAGCGGGGAAAGGTACGCTGGGAGTCCGGGAGAAGGACTTACTCTTCGTCCGTTATTGACTCGTAGCAACTGTCGCAGACCCTCACTTCAAATTCAAAGCCCATGAGAGGAATGGAAGAACGCTTCGAACTGCATTTGCCGCAGACGGCTTTCCCACACTTTCGGCAGTGATGCTGAAGTTAAAAGCAGAGAAGGATCAGCTGGAGTCAGTAAGGGCATCAGTGCTCATTTACAGCGAGACCCACTCAAGGAATCAGTGTGCAGCTGGCAAAATATCTACAGCACTCTCCTCCACAAAATCCCATCGGCGTATATCAGTCAAGAAGTGGTAACGTATTTGGGAAAGGAGGAAAAGCAACTGAGGACGGAAGGATTTGGAAAACCCTCCCCCCGAGTCTCCAAGCAAATGCTTCATTAACTGAATGCGAAAGCATTGACAAGATTTCTACAGGAGACATTAGACTGATTAACAACCACTGTTTGTTTTTTTTCATTTTCCTGGCAGGAGAATAGGGAAGATCCAGCAAAATGAAAATCTCTGCAAGAATGAATTCTCAGAGGTGGAATCATGAGCTGGAATCCTGTAGGAGAGTTCTGTCAACACAACAGTGTCTCCGACAAAATCCTCTGTGTCTGTAGAGGATTATTTTAGCTGATTCCTCCCCTGCCGTTGCAGGCTCCCTCTATCCACCCACCAAACCCCATCTCTCAACCTGCCTGAAAGAACATACATTTGGGAGGCAGCAGTAACTTCAGTAAAAGGGGAGAGATTTTTGTCTTTTGTACATTGCCTAGGGTCCACCCCACAATAATGAAATTTCAGAGCTGCTCTATAAATTTCTTTTATCAGAAAGGCTAACCGCACCCTAAGGTACAAGCTTATGATGAATATAGTATGTTCAGTAGGGAAATTACGTTGTTGCCCTTTCTCCATCTACCTGAGGTTGTGGCCCTCTTTTACATATATGGCAATTACTGATGAGAACATTTTCATGGTTATCTTTCAGCTTTCTGCAGGGCCTGCAAAATGGAGCTCCTCCCCCAGATCTATGGAAGAGGCCGCATGGCAAGGTAGAGCTGATGGGTTCCCCCCCCCTCATTGTCAGAGCATTACTCTGTTCCTCCTCCCGCTCCTGTATTAGTCTTTGGAGGGGTTAGAAGGGTTTTGTCCACTATGGTTTTTTATTGTTGGAGTCTATTGTGTACATCGACATGTCTGGTTTGATTTTTAATGGGGTTTTAACGGGGTTTAATTTCAGACGAATCTGTAACCCACCACGAGTCAGACATGAGAGTGGCGGGCAATAAGTCCAGTACTAGTAATAGTAATAGTAATAGTAATAGTAATAGTACCCGACTAATGTGAAACTAACTGCACTATGGTTCAAAAGGATCCTGGAGGAATCTACTGTTGGTTACTGCTTCTTTTCTTTTATTTGTTTATCTAGACCAGGGGTAGGTAGTCAAACTGCGGCCCTCCAGATGTCCATAGACTACAATTCTAAGGAGCCCCTGCCAGCGAATGCTGGCAGGGGCTCCTGGGAATTGTAGTCCATGGACATCTGGAGGGCCGCAGTTTGACTACCCCTGATCTAGACTATGTAATTTTTATCAATTAATTGTAATTATGAATTACCCTTGTTCTCATGATGTTTTATATGCCATTAAAGGTTTTTTGAAATTGAATTTGAATTTTGAAGGATCCATTATTTTAAGGAAAGGTTGGGTGGGAAATCATTGCCCTTTCTATTTTATCCATCCATAAAACGGTCCCACAAAAACCAACCTAGAACTGTCAACAGGAACTAAGATGACATTTGAAAATTAGTTTACAGAAGCCAGAAGACGCTGCATCGAGCGGGACAGAAGGCTGTCAGTGATCCAAGAGCTGCATATCACAAACCTGTCTAAGGCCTATTTTCTTGCTATCCCACATTTGTTTGAAGTTCCAGAAGAAAGGCTGGTCGCACTTTTGACAGGAGTCGCTGTCCAACCATTCAGGTGTCTAAATGTAAGAACGGAAGGAGGGGAAAAAGATCCATGAGCAGAGACATGCAGGACAAAAAAAAAGCCACTTAGATTCTAGCTTTGCTAATACGACGCGCCATCCCATGACTATTGCCCAACATATTGTGCAACAAACAGTTCAAAAATCTGTATTCCATATTCGCACGCCTGAATCCACATTATACTGAATCAGATCCTTGGTCCATTCAAGTCAGGATTGCCTGCTCACACTAGCAGCATCTTGCCAGGGTCTTAAGCTGATGGCTTTCATATCATCTACGGTGAGTATGCATTATATCTCCATTGATTTTGACTTATGGTGCCCTTAGAGAAAGCCAGCTTGGTGTTGTGGTTAGGACTGTGGACTTCTAATCTGGCGAGACGGGTTTGATTCCCCTCTCCTCCACATGCAGCCAACTGGGTGAACTTGGGCTTGCCAGGGCGCTGATAAAGCTGTTCTGACTGAGCAGTAATAAATACCAGGGCTCTCTCAGCCTCACCTCCCTCAAAGGGTGCTGTTGTGGGGAGAGGAAAGGGAAGGCAAACGTAAGCCGCTTTGGACTTCTTCGGGAAGAGAAAAGTGGCACATAAGAACCAACTCTCCTTCTTCTTCTTGATTCTGACTTATGGTGCTCTTATGAATTAATAACCTTCTAAACGTCTTATCATTAACAGCCTTGCAAGCAGAAGGCCGTGGCTTCCTTGATTGAGTCATGTTGGGTAGTCCTCTTTTCCTGGCATTACTTCTTCCAAACGGGTTGGCTTCTCACGATGTGACCAACAGATGATAGGTGATACAACCAAACTGAGGCTGTCACATGATCCTTTTTACTGGAGACACTCTTGAGTCGGTTCGGAGCGGGTAGGAGACGAAGCCAACGGAACGGAGGTTGCTGCGGATCGAGAAATGTTCGGTGGGGTCACCTGGGGAGATTTCTTGGCTGAACTCGGTGCCTTTTCCCAGAGGGTTTTCTTTAAACAAAGAGCCCTGCTGCGTCATGCTTTGGGGGTGAACTGCTGGCAAATGCAGCAGCACCCCACCTTATGTTCTTTTCCAAGACAGTGAGTGCAAACACTGTGGTCAACAGAGTGTGGTGATTTAGTACCACATTTAGAGTATTTCTTTAATATTTATTTACTTATCCATTCATTCATGCATGCATACATGCAATTTATATATCGCCCCTCACAGTGATGTCCCGGTGCGCCATCATGGGGGGCTAGAAGTACTGACCGCAGAAAGGAAGTTGGGAACTAAAGCCACCCAGAGTGATGTGAAAGAGAAGCATGGGGGAAAGGAGCACACAGCAATGAGTAAGGCCAGGGGTGGGCAAACTGTGGCCCTCCAGATGTCCATGGACTACATTTCCCATGAGCCCCTGCCAACGAATGTTCATGGAAATTGTAGTCCATGGACATCTGGAGGGCCACAGTTTGCCCACCCCTGAGTAAGGTAATGGGTTCCAAGGGAAGATTATCCAATATGAACAGGCTAATTCGCTTTCTCTTCTAGAACTTTCTTTAAAGGAACGATGCTGGGAAGAACCCTTCTGAACGGCCAAGCAAAAGAGGTGGGTGCCCCCTCCCTTGGACCACATGACCATCCTTTGGGTAGGGAAAGGACAATAGTGAGAGAGAGAGGAGGACCGTCCTCTAGAGGACTTTTTAGCTTGCAAATATGCTTTTCCTGTGGCAGGTCTACTCAGAAGAACCCCTAACAAAGGTCTGCAAAGAAGACTGAAGATTTTCTGTTAGAATTTAGAAACAAGTTTTCAAGGCGTCCCAAGACCTTTGTTTGTTTTTCCAACAACAGGCTAACATCCATCCTTCTGGAGAAAGCACTGGTTGTACTCAGAGCGCAAGCTAAAACAGCCATATGCAATTTAGCAAGAAAGCAATCACAGCTAAGCACAACAGTACGTGCACACAGTATCAAACATGCAGTTTTGCTACTAATTCAAGTGTCCCCCCCGCCCCCCATGTTGCTCCTCCATCCAAGGAACGACTGTGAAATGCTAAGGAGCCCACGTGAGTCATTCATATAGGCAGGGTTAGATCGGCTATCTGTGACGAGACAATAATTTTTTTTCCAGTGGAAAAGTTTGCTGTGGTTGTCCTCTGGTTAACAAGACTGATTAAGAGATAATGGAATCAGTGTGCGTATTTAATTCGCAGAAATGCTGTGTGTCATATACAACCACAAACAGCTGACCTATTCACTGCAGAGAAGTAACAGTTAGTATTCATGTAGTGGGTTGGCGCTGCCAACGTAAGGCTTAATTTCCCAGAGGGCACACAGAGAAGCAGTTTCCTTGGATCTTTGCTTACAGCATCTGATGCACTCAGCATAAGTATAAGTAATGCTGGAGCCATGCTTTCCCCCTCCCTCCACCTGCCACCAATTTCTGAGCCAGACTGCATTTAGAATAAGGTGAACCAGGGACTGGCTTTTAATCTACGCCAGGCTGCATCATAACCAGTAAGTAGTTCTAGTTGTCAGTCAACATCAGCATTTCTCAACGTTTTTACCACTGAGAAACCCCTGAAACATTCTGCAGGCCTCGAAACCCCCCCAGAAGTAGCACAATCATGCAGAAGATGGTTGAGGAGCATAGCTGTGGACACACCCACCTGGGGCCCCTCCCCTTCCCACCCCCATCATTGGCCACTTGGGAGGGGCGGGTAGGTCAACATAGCCATATATATCATCCGATAAATGTTTAATGAATTAAAATATATATATAAAGAATCAATTAACTTCCACCCATTCAGGGTTTCATGAAACCCTGGATGAGAAAGCCTGGTCTATGTACATATCTATTCCTAGGAAATTTTGCTTTGTGGTAGACATTATTAGCACTTCCCAGGATGAAAGAGAGATACGCTGCAGGCTACTTGCTATATGTGAACTCTCAAATTGCTGAATGTAGTGTCACAAGTTTATAAAATTACTAGGAATACAACAGGCGCTAGATCAGGGGGTGGAGTGGAAGAACTCTCCAGACAGCCTTCCCCCTCCCCCCAGGACCTGGAAAGGCTGCAGGCAGCTGATAGGGAACTCACTGGCAGGGGCAGCTCTCACGCAGCAGGGATCTGCAGCCTCCGAACCTCAGAGAGAAGTGGAAGGAGGAGGGGGTGGTCAGGGGTGGGGGACGGAAAGTGATTGGCTGGCCACTGGGCAGACAGGCAAGCCGGTTAGAGGATGAGGCACTCAGAGGTGGGACAGCCGCCCTGAGTGGGTGCTGAGCGCTGAGTGGCACTTAAGGCATGAGACCAGCTCCTCCTCCAAGCCCTTATCAGAAATATTAAGTGGAACGGAAGCCTGGAAGAAAAATAAAGTCTCCCACATTCTTGTAACACTTGGACCTCATCACACTGACAATAACTAGAATAGGGGCCAGCAAAAAAAGGTTTTCACCCAAATGCAATTTGTTCATGGGATCTGCTGCCATGATATGCAGTGATGACCACTGACTCAGAGGGGGCAAAAGGAGTTGTAGAGAAATGGCAGCTAACCACAGTAACAAAAGGAACCTCGTTGTCAAGAGGTAGCCCATCACTTCATTGAAATCCTGCTTGTGGGATTCGCAGAAGTGACTGTCTGGAAACAGAATCCTGCCCTAGGTGAGTCTAACCTTGGCTGGGCTTTTTAGACTGGGGCTTTTGAGTTCCTTCTTCCCTTGTTAATCTGAAGAAGTGAGCAGTGACTCATGAGAGCTCATTCCCTGCCACAAATTTTGCGAGTCTTTAAGGTGATGCCGGACTCTTGCTCTTTTCTACTGCAACAGACAGACTAACACAGCTTCCCCTCTTGACCTATTCCCTTGTTAATGCTGAATGGGCACTGCATTTTGGGCAGGATTACTTCCTTGCTCATGATTTATCTGGATGTCACAAACAGTCACTGCAATCCCATTAAAACAGAGACACACAATTTAGATGAGTGTGCACAGAATAGGATGTCTGAGGTGATAGTTGGTAGGCAAAATTATCCGCTAAAACATCTGTGGGATATTATAAAACCTCTAAGGAAAAGTCTAGCTGAAAATCTCACAATTTTGCCTGGAATTTCTCCTCAGCGTAGTAATGGAAAGGTTTTGTTGCTCATTCAGAACTCTGCCATTCCAACCAGTAGACAGTAAACAGAGAAGCCTTCATGAGGTAAAAATAACAGACAAACCTAAGATGTGACCGAGTTCTAAAAGTCTTTTGAAAATTCGGGCCTTCAGTGAACCCCTCACAGGCTTATACAATTAAATAAGTTGCCATTCCCCTGACCAGATACAAGAAGAACTGAGGATGTACCTCCTGTCTCTCAACATCCATATTCCAGACGACGATCCCTCCATCTGCGCCACAGGAGATAAGCTGGCGAGTGTGATGTGCATAGGAGAGCGACTGGATTTTATCGCTGCAGAGGACAAACCAAAATAAACAATTTTCAGCAATGTTAATAACAAGGAACAGCAGCTTGAATTGTTTGGTTCTTTCTTTTCTGACAAGGTATCCACAGAGCATCTCTCGGAAGGACTGAAGGTCTGAAGTGGAGAAGGCCAAAATCTATATTAAAGGTGCTGTCTGAGAGAAAATATTGTCCATTAAGCAAAAATATATACCTCTGTAATTAGGCAACAGTTCCTCTAAGCCAGTGGTTCTCAACCTTCCTAATGCCACAACCCTTTAGTACATGTTGTGGTGACCCCCAAGCATAAAATTATGCAAGTGTTCTTTCACAGAAATTAAACCGAAACTGACCAATGGTGTGAAGATCCATTGTTTATGATTGTACATAAATTGGTTATAAATTGGCGGGCGCCTTCAGGGGGAGCGGCAACAGTGACGGTGCCCCCGGTCAAGCTGCTTGCCCTGCTGCGACCCCTGTGAAAAGGTCATTCGACCCCCCAAAGGGGTCCCGACCCCCAGGTTGAGAATCAGTGCTCTAAGCAATATGCTCATAAACTACAGATTAGTGTTGAGAACATTTGAGATACTGGAAGTCTAGATTTCCACATTTCCCAACCTGTGGGTCGAAGGTGGGTTGGAAAGCCTGTGAAAGTGGGTCCCAAGGTTTTGCATTGATTTGTGGATGCTCTGTTTCTTCCAAGTGGATAACCATATCAAGTAAATTTGGACTTGTGGGTCACTGTACTAAAAAGTTTGCAACTCCCTGTTCTACAGTACATTGATGAGCTACCCCAACTGTTCGTCACTCCTTGAAACCAAGACTGGAAAATCAGGATTCTGCATCTGGAAGGAGTAGGGATAGGGCAGAAAATTTTTCTAATATATTTTAAAATAAAATGCCTCAGTGAGATGCTCGGTCTTCAGATCAAATAAATGTATCACACATTTTCACCTCACTTTAGAATGGCCTTCATGTTGTTATCTTATAATAACCCTCATACCAATATTGACTAAATGTTTCATGATGGAGTGGAAATTTGAATTTTGGTCTCTCCAGTCCAAATCTACTACAATCTCTGAGTGCTCTCTCTCTCTCTCTCTCTCTCTCTCTCTCTCTCTCTCTCTCTCTCTCTCTCTCTCAGGGAGAGCGATAACAACCTTTCAGCCCTGTAACCCAAAGTTTTGTAAAGAGAAAATGGATTCTTTTAAGCCCTGTGTATCAAATATCAGTTTCTCACAGAGTACCTTGAGTTGAGGATTGTTTTGTAAATACATTCTGAAAAATTCAGTGAAGCCACAATGCTCCTCGACAATATATTTGATTAAAAAAAAAATAAGAATCTCTTGTGGGTGTGATAGATCGGGCATGAAGCTTGTGTTTTTCATACGTTGGTTTGATTAGCTGTAAGCTGCCATGAGCAGGACTCTGGAGAGGCGCCATATACATTTTCCATAGAAATGACGAATAAATGCAAGAAGAGAAGCATTTGATGAGCATATCGTACTTGTGACCTTGCAATTCTATGGCTGTTCCTTTTCTTCCTCCGATGTCCCACATGATGATCGAATGATCGGAACTGCCTGAAAACAAGACACGTTGCGCAGGATCCCAACAGAGGGCTGTAATTCCACCTGAACATTTTAGGGAAGGGAGGATGGGGGTGAGGGGGAAAGAAGAAACAGATTAGGCAGAAAATTTCCATCTGCTTTTTGAGAATACAAGCTTGCTATGAATCTTGCCCTACCTCGGACTTTGCTTAGTCTCCCTCACTCATCTGGAATTCTCTGCAGCTTTTTGATACTGTTGGGAAAAGACTCCTAAACCTAAACCCCATTTGGAGAAGTTTTACTTTCCCAGTCTAGACAGAAGTGTCTCTGTGTGAATTTCTGTTAGAAGAGAAAGGAAATGTAGCCTTGTTTCTACTTCTAACACATGCCTGTTGTAGTAGTTAGAGCAGGGGTTCCCATGGGATCCCCAAGATGGAGAAAGGTGGGGAATGAATAAATAAGTAAATATGTGAATAAATACATGCTGTCGAAAAAGAAGAGAGCAAGATGTAGGTAAGATAAAAAAGGACTTTAAGGGGACTAGTTTCAAAAGAATTTATGACAGGGAGAAGAACTGATTAGTAGCATTTCTCAGCTCAGATTCCAAGAGTAGGAAAAAAACAATATTTATGGAAGGCTCCAATCTTTCCCACTACTAAATGTGGGTCTGGCTTCCAAGCCAGACACCATCCCCCCACTTTAAACCCTCTGAAGGCCTTTGCACCCTCTTGGCTGTCTCCGACTCCCTTCTAGAAGCCATTTCCTAGTTGCATTTAAGACAAATATATTTTTCAGTTGAGGAGTCTTCTGGGGTTTTCAAATATTTGTGGCCCACCCTTCTCACACCTCCAGTGCGAGACCTAAGATGGGTAGCAGAATGAATCAGGCACAATAACGGCAAACCACTCTCCCGTGTTAAAAATCGTCATTTCACAAGAATGTTTTTACAACGCTTCTAAAACCAAGCGGGGCTGTCGCTTTCATGGTTTTCCCCAAGCAGTCAAAAATGCCAGCAACTCAACATATTACAACTGAATGGACAAGGCACGGGGCTCTCACAGTATCTTGGCCTCCAATCCAAGAGACAGCTTTCTTCACTGACCTCAACCGTAGCCACTCATCAAATGCCAACTTCTCTAATGTAATCATCACGACTTTTCAAAAATTGGGCTCTTTTCATAGCACTCCCACATAGAGATAAGCTACATCTTAATAAGTCAGGGCCAGGAAGGCCATTTTAGAGGAAAACTGAGCTGTTTCAAAATTGCCATGAGGACCTGCTCAGAGATCTTGTTTCCACCCTGCCCACCACTGCTTTGGCACTTGAAAAGGCATAGTGAGGACAATGTGTACTTTAGTCCTCTATAAGAAATACTCTATAAGGCGTATTTTAGTCCTCTATAAGGAAGACTCTATAAATGCATACTTTAGTCCTCTATAAGGACTCTATAATGTGGACTCTATAATGCGTACTTTAGTCTTCTATAAGGACTCTATAATGTGGACTCCATAATGTGTACTTCAGTCCTCTATAAGGAGGACTCTATAAATGCGTACTTTAGTCTTCTATAAGGAGGACTCTATAATGCATACTTTAGTCCACTATAAGACAGCCAAATGTGAACCATACATACCTGTATGTCCCCTAAACGTCGTAATGAGGTTGCAGTTTTCTTGCTCAAGTTTAAGGATGGTCACTTGTCCAGAATGATCACCAATAAAAACATGCCGTGTGTCCACATCAAATCTGGCAGTAAAGAGCTCAGGAATTCTGCAGCGTTCCAAAACAGGAGTCCCAAAAGTAAAATGGGATTTCGTAGAACAATTTCTGGGGGAAAAGGATTACAAATCCCCAGAGAGGTACCTAAAGAACTCATCCAGTGGGTACAGAGCTGGGTTTCATTAGAACCCTTAAACCATCAGTCCTAATGGGGGAAGGGTTCATTTTGATTTATTTAATGTATTTATATGCTGCTGTACTCCCTGAAACACAGGACTCAAAGCTGCTTGCAAACATCAAAAGCACAGAAAATCCAACATGCATATAAAGGTAAAGGTATCCCATGTGCAAGCACTGAGTCATGTCTAACCCTTGGGGTGACGCCCAGACTCAATACAGAGTGGTTTGCCATTCCCTTCCCCAGTCATTATCATTTTACCCCCAGCAAGCTGGGTACTCATTTTACCGACCTCGGAAGGATGGAAGGCTGAGTCAACCTTGAGCCAGCTGCTGGGATCGAACTACCAGCATCATGGTCAGAGCTTCAGACAGCATGTCAGCTGCCTTACCACGCTGCGCCACAAGAGGCTCTTAATATGCATATAATCACAGTAAATTCTAATACATTAAAATATATATTGAGCACAACTGTTATCATGAAATTCAAAATTGGAGAAAAAACACTTTTACCAGGAAAAATCTACCCCAGAAACAAAAAGATCAGCTAGGAAACAGACATGATGAACAGGGAAATACACAGACAGGGTAACAATCTGCAAGTCAAAATAATAAGCAGCCTCTCCCTTCTCAGTCCTAGGTCTTCGCAGAATCTTTATGCAGGGAGTGGAGTTGCAACTCTGCAAGTGGAATCCGGAGATGGCAATCCGTGGGCCAAAGTGGTAAACCGGTCCAGGCCTGCCCAAAAAAGGGTGTGGGCACACGAAAACCACAGAATAGGAGAGAACTACATGCATCCTGCATCTGTTCACATTTCGCTGTAATTTTGCACTTGAGGTGGTCTATTCAGCCATCTTGACTTCTGATCTAAAGCCAACTCACTGTTTGGGTGTAGGGGGCAGTGCAGAAACGGAGAGGTTGGCTTACACACCCTTAGGGCATCTGTATGCTCTCCCACACCCAGTTCAAGTATCTGAAAAGAATGCCAATCAATTCCATTCAAAAGCAGTTTCAATCATTGTGATTTCATAATCAGAATGGCAGCAGACATGCCTGCCTCACTGCCATTCAATACCTCACACAGTGCCCTACAAGGTCCCAACTATCAGCTTTCAATAGGGATCCGTCTTGCAGCAACAACATTCAACAAACACCAAGATAGGGGGTGGCATGTACTGGAATATGCAAGAGGACATGAAGAATATCCTACAGGAGGCATCGAGGGAGATGTATAGTTAGCATATTTAGACCAGGAACTTCCTGGCTTTTTTAAAAATAATTTCCTCCTGTGTCCTAATTGGCTCAGTTGGAGACTTCCTGCTCCTTTGAGCATACTTCCTCCCTGCTTGCCTCTAGTAGAATGAACAAAGAACAGTTAGACAGTTAGGAATCTCTCTCTTCTTTCTTTATATACAACGCTGGTTTCTCTTCTTAATAAATCTGTTTTATTCTTTAAGCAACCTGCTGCTCCCCGCCTCTTTGCATATTGAAACTCTGCCAACAAAAGGTTACTCAAAACCCTGAACCTTCACTTCCAAAACATTAGCACGATTACTTCCAAAGGATCTGGCAGTACAGATCTGGAATAATCTCAAGGGGCCAATTACAAAGTGTCTGACTTAGCAGCACTGAGATATTTCCACTTTTTACTGAAATGGAGATAGAAATTGGCCTAGGCCAATTAGCAGAACATGAATTCCTCCTCAATTGATGCATGAACTGGACCAGAGTGATACACTTTTGGCTAAACAAAGTCAACAGATAAGAGGGCTCTAAGTCTGCATGCTTGCAAACGGCAAAGGGATCATCAACCAATTCCCCACTTTTCTATTGACTTTCTGCACTTTAGAGTTTAAATGAAAGGCATTTACAGCTTGGAAGAGGATGTCTCAAGGCATGGTGGTAAATAGCTCCATCTAGTCAGCAATGCTTGAGCCCAGCACATCTTTAGGATCATTGGTGACTTCAACATGGAAGTCGCCAGGTTGCCCGCTGCTGCAGTGGCAGCGGCAGCTGGTGGAGCCATGGAAATGGCCTCCTCCACACCACCTCAATTTTGCATGCAGCGCACGCTGAGGACGCCACCGCATGAGCCACTGCCAGGTTGGGGTTGCGGACAATGTAAGGTTGAGAACCACTGCCTAAACCTTTTGCTCCAGTTTGGGTTTCCAAATGCTGTTATTCCCAAGCGTGCATACAGCTTCATTGCCTATTCATCATCTTTCCATATTTTCCCTGCTCTTTCTCAATCCATCTTTGCTCTATCATTTCCTCCTGATGCACAAAGGAGGCATGTTTCCCTTCCACCTGGTTGAGTCATTGAACCTCCTTTGAAAAGGGAGTGGGTTGGAGGTAAGCATAAGTAATGTTTACAATTTTATGATGGTTTTATTGATATTTTATTGATTATTGATGCTTTATGGATGTTTTATACTGTGAACTGCCCGAGCCCATCGAGGGGAGAGATGGTATAAAAACAAACAAACATGCACATGAAGTGATTTGATGGTTCAAAGGGAATTTTTTATGTTTTCAGCATTTGTTATTTACTTAATGACATTTACTTAGTACTGAATTGTTGCTTACTGTTGTTACTACCTATTTCTTTGGAGCGGACAGATTAGAGTTCTATTGCAGACCAACATAGCTATTCTCTGAAACTGTCTTCTTTGGGGTGGGGACTTTTTTGGTACACGATGGAGAACCAACAAGAATCTGACCAACCAAGGATGTTTCTCAGTCACCTCACAGTGAGTCTCTTGCAGGCTTTCTCAACCAGGGTTTCACGAAACTCTGGGGCTTTTTGATGGCCTTGAAAGAGTTTCCCGAATGGGAGGGTGTTAATTATTTATATATATATACTAGCAAGAAAGCCCATTGCAAGCAGGAATACAATGGGCGCTAGGACCCAGGGGACACCAGGAGGTCAGATCTCTCTCTGTGTCTGGCATAGCAGGTAATTAGGGCTCGTTCTTAGGAGGGAAGGAGGACTGTTGTGCAGTTTGGGGCAGCTCTCTCTCCCTCCGTCGCAGCAAGGGCGACTCTCTCTTTGTCTCTCTTTGTCTTCCTCGCAGCAGGAGTAATAGGAGGGAACGAGGGTGCGTGTTCAGTCTGGCAGGGCTCTGTGTCTCTCTCTGTTAGCGCTGATAACTAAAGGCGTGTCTGAGAGGAACGTGGCTAGCGTCCAGGGAGGGAGGGAGGGAGCTGTAGGGGCAGGGCCAATCAGGGTGCAGCCAGCATTACTGGCTGCACCCTGATTGGCCCTATTCCAACTTGGACAATCGGACACGTCCCACCCCCCAGGCTATTTCACAAATATATAGAGGAACCATGGATAAGGATATTTAAAATGTTAAACATTTATTGGGTGCTATTGGCATATCTGGTTATGCTGACCCACTTCCCCCATGGCCAATGATGGGCATGGAGGGGATGGAAGGGGAGGGGCCCCTGGTGAGCGTGTGCAAAGCTTTGCTTTCCAACCATATTCTGCACAACTGCACCCCTTCTGGGGTTTCTCGAAGACTGAAGAATGTTTCTGGGGTTTCTCAACAGTAAAGAAAAGTTGAGAAAGGCCGGTCTATTGCTAAGATCCATGACTATGACATCAGAACAAAAGTTTTTTTTTAAAACACTGATGGACCAAAGTAAGCATAAGAACAGCCTGGTATGATTTCTGCAAAGGATACTGTAGCCCACAGGGACCTCCACTAACGCGGTAGGTGCCAAGCCGCTGTCCGCTTTCTGAGCAGTGCCACGTGAAGAGCTTATCCTGACCTATGCTCAGCATCCATTCCATTTCCAGAACAAACAGAACCATCAAAACCCTGCTCTGGTGAGCTGCAAGAAGAACAGAACAGAAAGGCATTCATATGACATGGGAGAGTTTCTCACTTTCCTTTCTTCATCCCCCCCCCCCAGGAGAAACAAAACCCTCAAACATAAACAGGGTGACTTTTGTGTATTTTTTTTTTACCAGTCTTGGACAAATGGTGGGAAACCAGAATTACGAGTCTGCAGGATCAAGCCCAATCTGGTGAGGAATAGCAAAGTGGAGGGGGCCCCTTTGAAACAGGGGGGCAGATTTGTTTATTTATTGCCATTGTTGCAGCCAACCTATGGTTTCCACATAGAGTTTTTAAGGCAAGAGATATTCAGAGGTAATTTGCCATTGTCTGCCTCCACGACACAATCTTGGTAACTCCTTGGACCTGGTATGGCCCTGCTTAGCTTTTGAGATCTGACAAAATTAGGCTAGGTTGGGCTATCCAGGTCAAGGCAGAATGCATACAGCCAAATAAAAACTCTATTCAGTCCAGACTACAGGCATCTGAAGTAGATTGGATTAGTTTGATTTGTAGTATAGATCCAAGCCGGCTGTAAAAACCTACACAACTTTAAAAATTCTAATCAAATAAATTACAACACTGAATTAACAATAATAACAACAACAATAATAAATGCTTAGAAATCAAACGTTTCAAACAGTAGTTAGATTGAAAATAACAAAAATAATTTACCGCAAACCTGACAGATTTCCATTAATATGCTTTTGACGTAATGTGCATGGTACAATATTTGGCTACCTGTTTGGAAGCCTCAAAGTTTCCTCCGGAAAGGAGACTCTGAATTTCTCCTTCCTCAGGGTCACTGGGAATCTGGGGCAAAAAGGGGGTGATGATCTTGTTATGAGCGCCCACATAGAGTGAACACCAGAAACGCACATGCCCGTTGGATTCCAATTCCCCAAATTCCGCATCTACGGATTCTCTCTGCTTTTGGAGTCTTTTTATATTGCCCCTCAGGCAATGAAGATGGTAAGGCAGAGCACCTCACAAGACTAAATGGTTGTTATTCTCCAGATAAGTACAGATAAGCTGCTGATTTCTGAATATATCTTGTTTTCTGGAGGGGCCGTGAACTCGGGTGATCTTGACAGATCTGACTGGTGCTCTGTATCATTAATCCATTCTTTAATTATTTGCCTTACTTGACTCAGTATAGCTTGAACAGAGAACCCGAGACTTATAATTCTACCTTCTGTAGGCCACTGTGATCTAGATTTGAAATTAGCGCTGATAATTAAAGGTAACAGACTGTTTGGGGAGCAATGGGCCTTAAGCCAAAACATAACAGATGAAAAGCCCGTTCTGAATTAAATATTCTACATGCCAATTTCCAGGCGAATCACAGAATTAGAGACACATTTAGGAACTTGTAACACAGCTCTAAGAAACTAGCATCAGAGGTAGAGTACCCTAAGTGTCAAAGAAGAAAGAAAAGTAAAATTGATGTACTCCTAGTGGTTAGTTTTAACCAAGAGATTCACTGTCAATTGTTCATTCCTCAGTTTTATACCATCAGGATCTGATTAATATATGGCATACCAAAGCAGACCATCTAGCTTAGCATTGTCTCCTGTGGCAGGCAACAGCACTCCCGGGCCTTTCGCAAAGAAAATTCTTCCTACCCACTCTCTAACTGGAGACGCCAGGGTTGAACCTGTGACCTTCAGCAGACAAAAAAGGTACTATATAAAAGAGTATGGCTCTTTCCAAAACAGAGCTGACAGAACTGAGTTATTTATTTTTAAAAAATTTATTTTCACATTTATATACCGCCCTCCCTGAAGGCTCAGGACCACTGGTCCATCTGCCTTAGGGGTTCCCAAACTGGGCAGTATGCCCCCCTGGGGGTGGTGGAAGGATCTAGGGGTGCGGTGAGGAATCTGAGGACAGTGGGGAGGCAGCAGTCTGATTCTTCATGCTGTGACTGCATTTTCCTAGTGAGAGAAGGATAGTGGCGGCCCTGGACTTCCTTAGTGGTCTCCCATCCCAGTGTTGACCAGGGCCAACCATGCTTAGCTTCCTGAAGAAAACAACAGCTTCAGAAGGTGGGCTGGATGGGATCATATTCCTGCTGAGCTCCTTCCCTTCCTCAATGCTCTGTCCTTCCTAGGTTCTACCTCAGATCTCCAGGAATTTCTTAACCTAGGGTCAGCAACCCTTCCCCCAAAATCTCCATCTTTGGGAGGCTGGAAAAGCCTTCCCCTGCTTGCTCATGGCCATGAAATTTTTCATTGCTTGCTTCTCTTTCTTTTTGACCACTTCCACACAAGGAATTTGCCCCTGCCCAGCCTCTCATTGGTCACGGGTTTTAATACTGTTCCCTCATGACATCAGCAGCAACCTGTAGCTCTCCAGTGGTTGGTGTGAATTTTCGTACCCTTTGCTCCATGATAAGGGAAAGCGGTAGAATCCACTTCCCCTGTCTTGGTGCAGCAACAACAAGATGCGAACAGGGGTAAGTCTGTCAGTAAGAAGAAATGTGCGACAGTCTCAATAGCATTTTGCCTGCCACTGCACCTCCCCTCCCCTCCCCTCTCCATTTCTGGATCGCTAATTTTTTTTTAATGGCGTGGGGTCCACGTTGCTACAGGACCGCATATATCAGTGGAAATAAAATGTACTGTCATGTTCGTTCAGGGTGCCCAGTAATATTGGGAGTGAGCAGCAATCCTATCTAAAACACATTCATGTTTTTGTTTTCTGGCAGTGGGGCATGAACAGCAAAAAGGGGGGCATGTGATGAAGCAGACCTCTCCCTATTAGCATGGCATCCGCCTTCTGCATCTTTATTGTGAACATATAGTCATTGGGGACCAATTACTGTGACCAGCCTATCAGAAATCTACCTGAACATAAATCAAGACCACTATACAAAGAATCACAAAAAGAAATCTTGAAAAATACTTTACTGTTGTGGTGTGATCCCATGGCAACATTTTTTATTATTTTTAAAATTAATTTTGGGATTTTTTTTGGGGGGGGGGGGAGTTTGAGTCCCCAGAATCAGTGCTGTGAGGGGACTGGTGGTTTGTGTTGATTGATCCGAAGAATGAGGGGGGGGGGGCGGAACCTGTGGATTGTCCACACTTCCATCTTTTCTGCTGCCTCAACAAGAAGGGAAAAGCTATGACGAGATGGTGGGGTAATGCAGGAGGGGTTTCCTGTCAGGAAGTGGCCAAATGTGTGGTTTACAATCATGCGTTTGCAAGCAGGAAGTGGCGCACATTGTCCGCCGCTGTGCGGAAATGGTCTCTCTCTCTTTCTCCAATGAGTGCCCAAAGTGACTTTTACCAATGACTTTTAGAATGTTCTTATATATATATTTCCAGTCTAAAATATGGCAGTTGCACAACAACGAAAAAAGAAATGTAGGCAATATAGTGTATTTTACATTTGCAGTAGACTTAATAGGAAAGAGGTGTGTGTTTGTATGTGGAGAGGGGGCAGTAGGGATGTGGCCTGGAAGCCAAAGGGGCATCAGCTTGAAAAAGTCTGGGAACCACTGATCCACCTCTTTATGGTTTGACTGGCATCAGTCCTTTAAGGTCTAAGGCAGGGGCATTTTCAGTACTGCTACCAGCACTGCCTCTTATCTGTTCTGCATGAAAACAGGGCTGACGGCCACCAAGCTATTTCCTTTCCTTTTAACCTTTCTTACTATTCCAAAATTGGACGGGGGGATCAATTATCATTAATAAATTACAATTTTGAATTGACATTTACCTTGGCTAGCTTATTAACCTCATATCACGGCAGAACAATGCAATTTATTCTGGCTGCTCTTTTATTTATTTTATTACATTTATTTATACTTAGAGTTTCTTATACAATTAAAAGCCCTATCATAACTACTATATCTATAGGAGGCAAGGGTATCTGGGGAGTGACCCACGACCCAAGGACAGCTGGCATATGCTAGGTGGTGGTATTTGACCGGGGAAATTGGCTTTCTGTACTTTCTGCCTGTCAGGGTCAACAGTATATCCCCCAATGGTAACAGGCTTCTTTATCCTAGTCTTGTTTGCAAGAATAAAGTCCAACTCTAAATACACAGTACATGTAGATGCTGTTGATCTCCCCCAGGTTCTGCAAGGTAACCTTTTTCATATAAAATAGTAGGAAAAGTTTTGAGTAAGCAAGACTCAAAGCTTTGGTGAACTTTCAATCAGATAACCGATTCTGGGGAATCTGAAGCAACAGTCTGTGAAAGAAAAAAGACAGAAAGACTGCCTGTTCCAGGAAAACTGTTACTGATCTGGGATTTTGTTTCCTGCTACAATAATGAACGCACGGCCTCGCACAAAATATATATACACATGGTATGGCAGTTAGAATGTCTGACTAAGAGCTGAGAGATACATGGTTGAATTCTGTCATGGAAGCTTGCTGGGTAACCTTGGGCCAGACATTCTCATTCTAACCTAGCTCTCACGTTTGTTGTGAGGATAAAACAGGGGAGGGGAGAATTATGCAAGCCACCCTGGGTGCCCCCTTGAGGAGAAAGGAGAGGCATAAGTGAAGTAAATAAATAATATATAGAAAAAACTGTTTTATTCTAGTAGGGATTTATGAACGCTATTGTTTTGAATTAAGAGAGCCAGCTTGGTGTACTGGTTAGGAGTTCGGATTTCTATTCTGGCGAGCCAGGTTTGATTACCCTCTCCTCCCCTACATGCAACCAGATGGGTGACCTTGGGCTTGCCACAGCACTGATAAAGCTGTTCTGACCGAGCAATAATATCAGGTCTGTCTCAGCCTCACCCACCTCACAGGGTGTCTGTTGTGGGGAGAGGAAAGGGAAGGCAATTATAAGCCGCTTTGAGACTCCATTGGGGGGAGAAAAGCGGCATATAAGAACCAACTCTACTTTTTCTTCTTCCATCCACCCTTCAAACAACTTTCAGTCTGGCCTTGTGAAAATACAGCCTGACCCAGCCATTGTAACTGAGGTTCTAATCCAGGGGTGGCAAAACTGTGGCTCTCCAGATTCCATGGTCTACAATTACCATGAGTCCCTGCCAGCATGGCCTCCCCTGCTCTAATCTGACCATAACTAACTATCCATCTCCCCCTTCTCCCCAGAATACCTGCCTCTGAATCTCAAGTGGTACAATTGTAAGACTCAAGAGGAAGGTTTCACTTTCCATTATAAATTAGCTTTCAGACCAGGCTTTCTCAACCAGGGTTTCATGAAACCCAGGGGTTTCTTGACGGTCCTGGAAGGGTTTCCTGAATGAATGGGAGTTAATTGATTCTTTATATATGTTTTAAGAGCCAGCTTGGTGTAGTGGTTAGGAGTGCGGACTTCTAATCTGGCATGCCAGGTTCAATTCTGCAGTCCCCCCAAATGCAACCAGCTGGGTGACCTTGGGCTCACCATGGCACTGATAAAGCTGGTCTGACCAAGCAGTGATATCAGGGCTCTCTCAGCCTCACCCACCCCACAGGGTGTCTGTTGTGGGGAGAGGAAAGGGAAGGCGACTGTAAGCCGCTTTGAGCCTCCTTCAAGTAGAGAAAAGCAGCATATAAGAACCAACTCTTCTTCTTCTAATTTTTTAAACTTTCATCAGGTGATATGACCCTATATGATCATGTCGATCTCCCCCCATTCTCAAAATGGCCAGTGATGGGCCTGGCGTGGGTGGGAAGGGGAGGGGTCCCAGGTGAGAGTGTACACAACTATGCTTCCCAAACATATTTTGCATAACTGCACCACTTCTGGGGTTTCTTGAAACCTGAAGAATGTCTCGGGGGTTTCTCAATGGTAAAAAGGTTGAGAAAGGCTGTTTTAGACAAAAGAAAGTCTGAGCAGTAATAAAATTTATTTAACATATCCCACATAATCAAACTAAATGCTTGGACAATTCCTGTATAAAAAGTGATGAAGCTTTTTTGCCCAATAGTAGCCAATTTTACAACACACGTGAAAGGAGAACAGATCCAACATTAAGATATTTGCAAAAACTTTTAAAATACACATCCTGCTAGTAAACATCTGAATTACAAACAACAGGTCTGAGCAATTATTAAATCTTCTCTGTATTAACTTCTGAAGACCTACGTGGTAAGAAAGTAAAATCCAAAATTAAAAAAAAATTCTACAAATATCGACTACATTTCTTACCCTGGTAACTTTTAACTGGTGTCATCTTGTTGTAATCTTCTGATAACATAAATTCCTGGAAAATAACAAAGCAGCCGCTTTAGAAATAGGAAGTACGAAGTATTTGAGAACTGGTTTGCAATGGAATATATATGTTCTTGTTAAAATCCAAGAATTTATCATTTGCACTAAATTTCCCTGTTCTAGGTTGCTGCTTATCACTCCAGCTGCCTAATTAACAATATTGAAGGGCAAATCTCTATGCAACCTGTCAGGTTGTTTCTTTCCCATTTGGTCCTGTCTCAGCTTTTGACATCCACAGGATGATCCCTTTAGTTTTCTGAAAACTTTTGCAACCCCCCCCCCCCCCAAAAAAAAAAAGCACTTGACCAAATTAATGTACATTATACTGCTTTGATGAATTGTGGTAGGGATGTATATTTCAAAGAGAGGAATACAATGCTGAACACACACAGGTCAATATTGTCTAGTTGGACTGACGACAGCACTTTAGGGTCTCATGCAGTGGTATGTCACATCGCCTACTTTTGATCTTTCCAATGCTAGGGATTGAACTTGCGAACTTCTGCATGCCACACAGCCACTGTCCTTCCCGCAAGGATACTGGATCTCTGATGCTCACTCAGCTTCTCAGCTCCGCTCCCCCTTTGCCTATGTATTTCCAGATGTTAAACACTCCCCACACCCCAAGTACGTCAGACAGAATAAGGGATAACCATCCACACCAGCAATTCAATAATATCTGCTTTGAAAGTCAAGCCTGACAGATTGCCACAGAGAAACCTAGTGACCATACCGACTAATAGATGGTATAATGTAGCGTAGTGTAGTGATCCCTAACCTGTGGGCCGCGGACCACATGTGGTCTTTCGACTAATTGGAGGTGGGCCGTGAAGGACGCCTTCTCCCCCCCCCCGGCCCTTTACTTCATCCCCCCCGGCCCTTTACAACACACTTCGGGTGTCATTGTCTCCCATCACTCCCAGATGGGACTATCTCGTTGCAGAGAAACAAGTTCAGGGTTCCTATTGATTTGTCATTGTCATGAGTTAAAATTTCCATGAAAATAAAATGTTCCTTATGTTCATTGTTGTGGCGTGTCTGTATCTTATTTTGAAGGGATGTTTAAACATTACCATAGCGATCAGAGAGCGTTAGGACAGGGGTTGAGAGTAGAGGAGTAAACTATCCCCCCCACCAGGCCTCAGTAAAAGGCGTTGAGTGGTCCCCGGTGATAAAAAGGTTGGGGACCACTGGCGTAGTGGACAGAGTGTTGGACGAGACCTGATGTCAGAATCCTGAATATTCTGTCATGCATTGTTAATTGGTCTCTGTAATTCAGTAGTTCTCAACCTTCCTAATGCTGCGACCCTTTAATACAGTTCCTCATGTTGAGGTGACCCCCAACCATAAAATTATGCAAGTGTTTCTTTCACAGAAATTAAAGCAAAACTGACCAATGGCGTGAAGATCCATTGTTCATGATTGTATATAAATTGTTTTTCTTCCAGAGTTTCTCAGTTCAGCTCTGCCTCTTCTCCCACCATTCCAATCTTGCTCTTTTCCACTGCTCCAGACAGACGAACACTTTACCTCCATCTACCCTGCAAGGCTGTTGTGCGGATGGTGCCCCCCCCCCAGCCAAGCTGATTGCCCTGCCGCCACCCCTGTGAAAGGGCCAACCCCCAGGTTGAAAACCACTGCTGTAACTGACGATTGAAACTGCATGGCTGCCTGACAAGTGATGTATCACAGTGCTTTCACACCTCAAGGTTGCATTCCTTAGTTAACGCTGCTTGCTTCCCACACTAAGGCCGTACTCCCTTCAGCTAAATGGCGTTTTATACTTGTGAACCCCTGCTGCTGTCTTTAGTTCTGCCTTCAATTGCGTTAGATGCTATCTGCTTGAGAATAAAGAAACTTTCCAACATAGAAGTTTTCTTGTCTTCGAGTCTGGAGTTCTGACACCCAGGTTCGAATTCCCTCTCTATCAGGGAATGCTGCTAGGGAATCTCAAGCAGGCCACACATGCTCCACCTGACCTACCTCACAGTTTTGCTGTGAAGGATAAAATGGAGAACAGTTTAATCTGCTTTGAGTCCCCTTTGGAGATAAAGGCGAGAAATAATTGAAGTAAATAAATAAGTAAATATTTCGTTCTGACTTGAGGTAGGGATTTAACCTAGAGATTGGGACACCAAGAGCATGGGGGTACCATACTGACATAAGAATCCTTTTCTATATGCTTTTATCAAATTATTTTATACAGATGTTTCTTGAAATTATGTCTTAATGTTGAAGTGTTTCCCCCTTATGTGTTTTTATTGGGGAAAAAACTGTAAATAATAATAAATAGTAAATAATAAAAATTCAGAAAAAAGAATGAGCCAATAAAATGGAAAAAAAAATGAAGAGTAAAACAGAAATACATCAGATGCTTTAAAATTAAAATGGTTTTTAAAACCCACATCAACCTTAATTTTTTCATGTCACAACTACCAATGTCACTCAAATCTAAAATCATGACCTTATTATTCTAATAACCTTTTATTCCTCAACAGTAACCATTTCATCAGCTACTCAAAATATGAGGCAAAACATGTTTTCAAGCCCAGTAAACAGAAGCTTCCCAAAATGTTTTAACGTTTTGATGTTTGCTGCCTTGGGAACTCTATTTGAGTGGAACGCCAGCACAGAAAAGTTTTAAGTGAATAAAATAAATAGGTATAAAGTTCAAGGATCCATTTTTCTTGGATCACAAATGGATCAGAGTAGTGGTTACAATATGGAAATTTAACATCAAATTGCTCTGGCTTGCTCAGCAATGATAAGCTTGAACTGAGCATGGAAAAACAAGGACATTAACCAGATTACCAAATATATTAGGTAGATCTATCAATATTTCCATGAAACTCAAATACTTTGGCCACCTCGTGAGAAGGAAAGACTCTCTGGAGAAGAGCCTAATGGTTGGAGCCATTGAGGGCAAAAGAAGAAGGGGACGACAGAGAATGAGGTGGCTGGATGGAGTCTCTGAAGCAGTCGGTGCAAACTTATATGGACTTTGAGGAATGGTAGAGGACAGGAAGGCCTGGAGGATCATTGTCCATGGGGTCGCGATGGACCCCATGGACAATGATCCTCCAGGCCTTCCTGTCCTTGGACACGACTTTACACCTAACAATAACAACAATCAATATTTCCAATAGCCATTTATGGCTGTGAAAGTTGGATGATGAAGAAATCGGACAGGAGGAGAATTGATGCTGAATTTTGCTTCATGGTTCAGTTTCTGTCCATCTGTGATAGCCCATCAATAGTTAATGCCTAACAGAATCTGAGAACCTTTGAGTGCCAGGCAGTTTGAAACGGAATTCTATTGTGTCAGTTAAGAAATGGCAGTTGGGAACTGACAACTGAAGAAGAGACATTCAAGCCAAAAGACGCTTGAGGGAGAGACATTCAAACTAAAACAGGAAATAGCTTCTAATAAGGAGAAGTGATCCCTGCCTAGTTAAGAAGGGAAATAGCTTCTAGAAAGGAGGAGTTATCCCTGGTCTGTGTATAAAGAAGGATTTGGGGAACTTGGTTGTATGCACTTGCCTTCTAAATTTTACATGTCGGTGAAAATCAAAAACCTATGCCCGAATGTTTAAGCAGAAACTGAAAAGAAAGTCTATCACCTCAAAGTTTAAAAGATGTTATTTAATAACAGAAACACTTGTTGGGAACAAATTATCTGGTGTTTGTGTGAATACAAAGTTACCTCAGTTTTATTATCTGTTTATCCTATACATCCTACATCCGATTCCACCTGACCTTTTCTCCTCCGAGTAAAAGAAAATATTGTATTCATTTTGAACTTTGAAAGTATCTCGTGTGCCATTTCAAAATCAGAAATTAAGAAGGTGATTTTGTCTTTTCCCTCAGTTCCCTGAGACGAGAAAAAAACCCAACATAATCAATTAATCTTTCTCTCCCCCCTATAAAGAGCCATAGATAAATAAGAAGAAAATAGATAAAGAGACTGACTGCTTAGCAAGAAAGAAGACAGAAGGTAAACTCCTGTGTGTGAGGGAGAAAGAGAGAAATTGGCATACAACTACTCAGAATTCTCTCAGTCCCACCTGCCTCATAAAATGACTGCTGTAGGGTGGGGAAGGCAAGGCAATTGCATTGAGACTCCTTATGGTAGAGAAATGCAGGATATAAAAACCTACTCTTCTTCATTTTTAAAACAGGCTTCTCCAGGCAGGTGATAAAAGAAGCCTCATTTTTCTTTGTCAATTTAAGCAATCCTGCGCTTTCTGAATGAGCAACAAAGGGCATGAAAAAAGAATGAAGCTGAAGGAAAATCAAGAGGGGGATCGGATTATTGATTCACCACCATTCCTCAACACATTTTGAAATGTCACTGCTGGTTTATATCCACAGTCAAGTTTAACTAACATTACTGTACAGTGGGTTGGATCTTTTCGAGGTAATAGAAATTGGATAGGGGAACAAAAAGAGAATGAGAGAATATTAAATAAGGTGAAGACCATGATGACTGAAGGAATGAGAGTGGAGACTGAGGATATGCATATGATATCATTTTAGCAAGGGCTCAGTCGATCCAATTCTGCCTCTGTGTTTTAACCAAATACCAGGCCTTCTTTCAGAACCAAAAAGAGAGAGTTAAAATAGTATGCCCCTACATGGTTAAGAGCCTCTTGTGGCGCAGAGTGGTAAGGCAGCCGTCTGACAGCTTTGCCCATGAGGCTGGGAGTTCAATCCCAGCAGCCGGCTCAAGGTTGACTCAGCCTTCCATCCTTCCGAGGTCGGTAAAATGAGTACCCAGCTTGCTGGGGGGTAAACGGTAATGACTGGGGAAGGCACTGGCAAACCACCCCGTATTGAGTCTGCCAAGAAAACGCTAGAGGGCGTCACTCCAAGGGTCAGACATGACTCGGTGCTTGCACAGGGGATACCTTTACCTTTACATGGTTTTAATCTCTTGGCTGAATTGCTTTTAGATTCCTTTAATGTTTAATAGTCCTTTAATGCTTAACCAAAACAATTAACTGACAAGGAAAAAAACACTGTATACAATTTCCCCTCAAAATAATACCTTCCTTATGAAATTAAGTGATAGATGCTTACCCAAAATGCCACAACCCTTTTCCCAATTAACTGTTGGTCTATTTTATTGTTCCCCTTCACATAGTTTAAAAGAAAAATCCATTTTGCAGACAATCCTGACAGTTCGGTATTTTTTTCCTTTTCCTTTATCATCATTCATTAAAAATAAAGATGGTTCCATGTGAGATTATAATGAAAAGTCTCTTTGAATTCCACAGCTATGAACTATACTCTTCATGAAACTATGAACCACAATAAATCTGTCAGTGGTTTAAAACTCCACAAGAGTCCTCCTTTTGTTTTAATGAAAGCACTCTGCTGATCTTCTTTAAAAGGTAAAGGTATCCCCCTGTGGAAGTACTGGGTCATGTCTGACCCTTGGGGTGACGCCCTCTAGCGTTTTCATGGCAGACTCAATACGGGGTGGTTTGCCAGTGCCTTCCCCAGTCATTACCATATACCCCCCAGCAAGCTGGGTACTCATTTTACCGACCTCGGAAGGATGGAAGGCTGAGACAAACTTGAGCCGGTTGCTGGGATTGAACTCCCAGCCTCATGGGCAGACAGCTTCAGACAGCATTTCTGCTGCTTACCACTCTGTACCACAAGAGGCTTTATGATTGTTTAAAAATGGGGCAATTTCCTCTAGAGTTTTACAAGCTGGCATTGAATATTCATACCAGTATCTTCCCAGACAGAGGTAAAACAAGCAAACACTCAGTTCCTTAATAGGGATTTCTGCTCTTTAAAAGATAACAAGAACGTAGACCAGCTTTCTAGGAACATCGTTTTCTACTCAGAAATTGATATTGGTACCATCTCTGTGACTTGCTTGAGGCAGCTCATAAGATTAAAAAAAAAAAGACTCTCAATAATATAAATACAACAATGATAAAATTCTTAATATTCAAACAAGCCATAAACATCATTCACAACCACGAAACAGCTCTTGAGCTAGGTGAAGACCGTAAAAAGAACTTTAAAAGATAAAAGGTAATTTAAAAGGGTAAAAAGGAAAAAAATTGGGTTGGTACCTACACGTATGCCGAGGGGGCATACAATATCTGTTCAGAGGATCTTAACAGGTAGACTAGGATAGGACAGGAAATGTGCCCCAGCCCCAAGCGGCTCAGGATCTTAAAGTTAAGAATCAGCACTATGCATTATGTCCAGATTCACACTAAAATAAAAGCTACTGATCTTAACATTTAAACCAGGCTTTCTCAACCAGGGCTTTGTGGAACCCTGGGATTTCTTGACAGACCTGGAAGGCTTTCCTGAATGGGTGGGAGTTAATTTTTAACATATTTTTAAAATTTGTTAAGCATTTATTGGGTGGTATAGCCATACATGGTCATGTTGACCCCTCTCCCAAAATGGCCAATGAGAAGCCTGGACGGGATAGGAAGGTATGCTCCCCAACCATATTCTGCACCATCATGCGAATTCTGGGGTTTCTTACAGCCTGCAGAATGTTTCAGGGGGGGTTTCTCAATGGTAGAAAAGTCGAGAAAGTCTGATTTAGACAGTTAACTTCTACAGTATTTCTGTCTAAGCATCAGGCCCACATAGATCTGAATTCAGACAGATCACAATGTGTTTTTGGGGGACGAGGGTTGCTCCTTCGTTGCCTTGAACTCCAACAATTCCTTCTCCTTATATTCATCTCACCACAATTATGATTCTCCATGACGCCTGCAGCAAATTAGGAATGGAGTACCTGGGCTCCTTTTTGCCATCGCCCAGCAAGAGAATCTGGAACATGAGCTCCGTTTGACTGGTACAGAGGCTGTCTTGTCTATATGGCAGCCATTTTTGAGGCACACCATCTCATCCGTCCAACACACCACAGTTTCTTGAAGTACAACTCACAGCTAGATGTTCATCTCAAAAGGACGACGAGCTGGTTATCAAAATGGTGAAGCCATTTTACAATTCATGTCAGATAGCTACAAAACCTTGAAGAAGAAATATCATCTCCTTCACTTTGCATTCACAGCAGACCTCTAGCGGCAAATCCAAAAACGTCTGAGGAATTATTTCATTTTATTAAAAATGACCCACTGCCCATCCTCTTGCTGGGAGAAATGGATATTTTTATAATACCACGACTATAAAAGCTGCCCCCACATATGTGCTATCAAGAAAACGACAGGACAAATTGATATAGAAGCCACAGTTATGTTCAATAATAAAAATAGTTTTGTATACAATGTTTTTAGGGGGATCATACTCCATCCAGCCTCATCTTCCTTTCAGGTAAATAGTGTACTACAAGATTTGAACACATGTACCAAGTCAAAAAGCTCTTATTTGTTCTTTTACAGAGACTCAAGTTGCAATTTTAGGTGATAAGTTAGAATAAAATGCGAGCAAATGAAGCTTTTTTTCCTTTCTTTCTTTGGCTGGACACCACACAAATGAACTGTGTGCCGCAGTTTTTGATCTCCTCCACTTGCAATCATCAAAGAGATGTTATAAAAGGAAACACCTCAGCCAGCACTAAAGCCACTTGATATACTGAATAAAATCAGGCAGGATGCTACTGAGGTGGAGTTCTAGAGATCATATCTTTCAGCCGGAAGACAACGAGATCTGTGTGGTGAACTTTACCACTTGTCCTGGCTCTGTTCAGATTAATAATAAAAAGTGCAGCCAAGCTATTTCTGATAAGCTCCCGTCTTATATTAAGTCAGACCACTGGAATGATCAGTATTATCTACTCTGACCTGCAGCTACTTTCCCGGGACTCAGACAAAGAAAAATCTCCCACTTGCTACTTGAGATCTTTTAGTTGGAAATGGTAAAGATTGAACCTGGGACCTTCTGGATGAAAAGCAAATGCTCAACCACTGAGCAATGGCCCCCTTTTTATCCTAAGGACAGACAAATGGACAGCGGAAAAGGGAATTGCTATGCAAAAGCAACTATTCTGCGTCATTAAAGTGATAGCCTAGGATGGCCTTTTTCAACCTTTTGACCATGGAGGTACAGCTGAAATATTTTTCAGGCTTCAAGGTACCAGGAAGTGATGTCAGCTGGTCATGCCCCCTGGTGGTGAGAGGAGCCTGGGCAGCAAAGGTTTAAATGGCTGGGGTCCCTCCCATTCTCACCCCCATCATTGGCCACTTTGGAAGGAGGCAGGTCGACCTGCCCAAATAAGGGTAGATTTTGTTTTTAAATTTTTTTTAAAAACCCTTTTTCATTCACAGGGTGAGAAGGCTCTCCCCACCTGCCAATTTGCGGCAGTATCATTGAGGGGCCTTTGCGGTACTGTTTGGTACCTCGGTACCATGGGTAGGAAACCCTGGCCTAGGACCTGGGAGACCAAGTTTTAAATCCTCACTCTGCTAAACTTGAGTAACTTTCTCTCAGGCCTAACCTTCCTAACAGGGTGGGGGTTGTGAGGATAACAGTGAGGTGGGGAAGAATGGTTTTGCAAGCTGCTTTGCAAGCCCCTAAAAGGTTGACTCAGCCTTCCATCCTTCCGAGGTCGGTAAAATGAGTACCCAGCTTGCTGGGGGGTAAACGGTCATGACTGGGGAAGGCACTGGCAAACAACCCCGTATTGAGTCTGCCATGAAAATGCTAGAGGGTGTCACCCCAAGGGTCAGACATGACCCGGTGCTTGCACAGGGGATACCTTTACCTTTAAATAAACTATTCAACAGGGATTCTGGGCATATATTAAAGTTCCCTGAGGAAATTGCCAAGCAGATGTAAAAAGCTCTACTGGCAACTAGTGCCATCGTCTTCAGAGGAGCAGGGAAGTGAGAGTGGCACACAGTACTTGGGGCAAATAAAAAACAACTCTACAGTGCCTGAAATCCCAAACAAATGTACATGGAAACATGCCTTACTGAAACCTACAAGGACTGACTTCCAAGTAAAATATGATTACATCCTAAACAGCAGAGTCCTTTGGTCCTTTCCTCCCACACCAACCATATTCAGTAGTAGAATGCATTTTATTTGTATCAGGCACTCAGGCGAACGAGAAACCACAAGTGAGGCCTGCGGTGCGGCCTCTAGACCTCACAGAGCTCTCTAGCCAAGTTTTTCATCTGCTGCTGTGGAACAGTCTCTACTTACTCTGAATTTTAAAGGACATAAAACGTGATGTCATGTTTGGAAATTCTGACTAATTCATATGTGGACATCTGTCCCTAACACCCCTAAAGGTCAAAGTTGATTTGGTTTAGAACCCACTTTGTTGTCTTTTTGGTGGGTATCTGTAAAAGTCCCCTCCAACACCACACTTCTAATGAACAGACTTTCTTCCTGTTAGAAAAACTTAAATGAACTGGCGAGCTGAATATGTACCACACGTAAATTTCCCCCGTAGGGAAAGTAGTGACTTTCCATACTTGGGCTGCTGTTACTGAACTCAAAAGCAAAAACTGATGAGGATCTCCTCAGTAACTTTCAGTTTCATTTATGTGTCATTTAGCTACAAAACATATTATGATATAGAAGACCTGTGACCTTATGTCACAATATGTATTTTCAGTTCTGTGGGGCAAGAACCTAGATTTGGAAAATAACATGGCCTAAAGGGGTTACATGCTTCCTCTAAAAGCTGATCTATAAATCACTGATCCAATTGCTAGCATTCAAATAAATTACTTAAAAGCAAAGGGGGGAAAAAGCCTTGAAACATCTTGGGGATATGCTCAAGAATCTCCTGGATGACATTTATTTTTGGCCTTCATTCACAACTGTTAAAGAATCTTCAAAACCCACACATTGTCAGAAAAATTCGGTCAACCAGAATTCTTAGTACTTACTGAAATTGTACCATTGTCTAGACCTACGGACAGCCTTCTAGTTTCTGGATTAATGCACATGCACGAACATGGAGCTGGAAAACAAGAAAAGAACATGCTGATAAATTAAGATGTTACACTCATTGCTCTTGAAAGTCATCTAACCCAGCCTTTCCCCACCTAGGGGACTCTGGTATATTAGGAGAGAGAGGGCCATGGACTGAAAAATGTGAGAAGGGGAGCCCAAGGGGTTCATGGGGGACCTTGGTAACAGAACTGATGAAATACCCTTTTTGTCACATATGTCATTACTTGCTAGAAAGTTCAACCTTCATCAAGGGAAAGAAAAAGAAATCATGCACTCCATTCCTTTGTGTGCTTGAATTAATGCATTCAAGGGAAAAAATGAACACACACGCTTCTCTTGGTCAAATGTTCTAGAAATCTGTCACACGTATATATATAGCAAGATACATTGACTATAGCTAGTTCATTTTAGCTTAGGCTCACTGCACATGTGGCCAGCCTACGGCAAGGGGGCCTAGAACCTGAGAAGAGCTAAAAGGCCCGTCGGTGGCTGAGGTTGAGAATAACTCATCTAGCAAGTTTTATGCCTGCTTGGAGACGGAGAATCCAGTATGTGATATTCTTTCCCCTCACAGGAGGGCAGTATTGAAACATTATAGAATGAATGAATGAATGAATGAATGAATGAATGAATGAATGAATGAATGAATGAATGAATGAATGGTGTGCATTGGGGGAGGGGAGTCTGACCTGGATGGCCCAGACTAGCTTGATCTCACCAGATCTGAGCAGCTAAGGAGGGTTGGTCTCTCATGGGAGGGGGGGGAAGAGAGGTGCAGATGGAACCCGCAGCCGATATTCACATCGCTCTATCCTGGAAGGGGGACCATACAGATCTTCCTTGCCGCACCAGCCTCAACCATAGACCTGGTGGAAGAGCTCCGTTTTGCAGGCCCTGCAGAATGCCGGAAATGCTCGCAGGGCCCGCAGCTCCTCCGGGCGCTCATTCCACTAGGTGTGGTGCTCTGAGCTGTGCAGATCTGAAATGGACGCGTGGGGGGAGGGAGCACAGAAGAGACCGAAAGTCAGGCTGAGATTGTGGCTGGGAGGTGAAGGAAAGGCTGGCAGTGGTCAGCATTCTGGGGAGAGGTCCTCTTCTATAGAGCAGCAATAGTTTAGAATTCGGTAGGTTGTAATTCTGAGATTGAAAGTCTTAAGTTAATGGTTTGGAATCCCCATACTAAGTTTGTTCACAAAGTATACATCAAGACCAAACATTACTATTTTCATAGATCTACTGGGGCCCGCCTCTCAGCACATACCCTGAGGCATTAAGCCAGAGGGGGTCCATTGAGTTAGTAATGGGATATTGTTTAGAATCACTGCCTTTTCATACCGGAATTTCTAAAGCAGCCTTGTTTTACAAACTCCTCCCAAAATTAAATTTACATACAATCTGTGCAGTATATCTGGCCATGCAGAATCTTTGACTTTCCCTCCCACTCTTTGATCTGATCACATGTCACTATCATCAGGAGTTGGCATTCCACTTTTTCATCACTCAAACTAAAAAAAAATCTACTTCTGCCCAAAAATGAGACTGAAATTCATGACCAAGCCCTGAACACTCAGGGTCTTCCCTTGTCTCATCTTCTGGGACAATAAACTAAAGGTTAAAGTTTTGAAACAGGGGATAAGAAACTCATCACGAGCACCTGGTATTCATGGCCATCCATTGTTCAGGTGAAGATCAAGGTACTGCATGTCATGCAGAAGTATGCAAACATAGTCATGCAGTATGGAAAAGACAAAGGTCGAAGCCCAATCTAGAACACACAGGGTTCTTTTTTCACTTTTGCGCAATCCACACACTATCTGGATATGTGGGTGGGTGTGCACACGAGTGCCTGCACGCATGTGCATGTGAGGGAGTCTTACAGTGCAATCACAAGCAGTGCCATGCTTTTTAAGACCACTGACTTTGACGTACTTTGAAAGGTATAACTCGTTTTAGGATTGCACTGTGGAGGAGAGAGATTCTCTTGACAGAGTGAGATCCCCTGCTTGGTATATCAATATGGCAGACACATGAACAACAGCCCCGTTATCACTGGTTTGGCCTGAATTTTTTATATATCCAAATCCAAATCCCCAATAAATCTGAATTAAAATGGCAGTTTTGCCAACAGAAAGATGACCATGTTTTCTCTCAGACTTTTAGAGGAACCTATGTGTTCTGTCTGAGGCCACAGAGACATCTGTAACTCCTTCTTTTCTACTAAGGCAGTGGTTCTCAACCTGGGGTCGCAACCCTTTGAGGGGTTGTTTGGCCTTTCCGGGGGGTTGCGACGGCAGCAAGGCACTGGCTTCTTCCGCGCTGCCTCGGAACTCACTGAGGAGGAGGCCAGCGCCATGCTGCCGCTGCCGCTCCAGCCACTGCCACTGTGACACTTGGCCTCCTCTGCGCCGCCTTAGAGGCAGCACAGAGGAGGCCAGTGCCATGGCACTGCTGCTCCGCAACCCCTACAGCAGGAGCAACAGTGTAGTGTGCACATGTTCGTGCACGCTGCCACGACCCCTGCTTTAGGGGTCGTGGAGCAGTGGTGGTTGAGAACCACTGTTCTAAGGTGCTCTGATACCAGCTCCCCACAATTTACCTGCTTAACCATCCTGAGTGAGACACAAAACAGACATTATGATCTGAAAGAAAAATCTTTTTCTCCTCTCCCTTTTGCTACTTAACACCTACCTGATATGAATTCAATAACAGCTGTACTTTGCCTTAGCTCAGTACTGGAAATCAAAAGATTCTCCTGATATACACAAGTAGTTAGAAGTAAAGGAAGCCTATCTGATTATTTTCACATATTTCGAAACGATCGAAAATTCTGAAATGCAGCCAAGCTATTTCGAATTGGCTCCTATTTTAAATTAAGCCAGACCAGCAAAGATCTTGAACTGAGATGTGAGTGGTTAGCGTACATTAATCGTATTCATAATGAAAAATTTGATAAACATATATATGTGTGCGTGTCTGAAATTATATTTGTAAATTTGTGAATAATTGATAATTTTTAAAATAAAAAATCAAATGCAATTCTGGGAAAGTCAAAAGTTTGCACACCATTTTGCTACATTTTCATTGGCCTTAACAGTAAATACTTTCACTTGGATATCCCCTGCTAGTCCATTGGATCTTGGAAGCTAAGCAGGGTGGGTCCTGGTTCATTTTTGGATGGGAGACCTCCAAAGTAGTCCAGGGTTGCTATGTGAAGGCAAGTAATGGCAGAACCAATTCTGAACATCTCGAGTTGAAAACACCAACAGGTTGCTATAAATCAGCTGTGACATGACAGGAAAAAAAGGGAGGGGAGTATAGCACCATTCTTGGTTTGATGTTTTCCTATGCATTACTTACTAATGTTCATTCATAGTTCAAAACGATCAAGTGTGACTAGAAAATGTCTTCTATCTGTCTGACCTACAGGCTGCATCCTAGCAACAGATCTTATGACAAAGGCTCTTCGGTTCTCTTTAATCTTATTTCTCTGAAGCACTACAGTAACTGAACCGCTGCAGCAAAGCTATATACTCTACAATAGTTTGATAGGCTGTATGTATTCCATCTGTAAGAGCAGGTAAAGCACACTCTACCATCTAGTTACAATTTCTCCCAGGCTTGATTTTAAAGTCTATAGGCTTTAATCAGTCTAAGCTGGTATCTTTACAGAACCAGCTACTCAATTGGAGCCAATTTGAAACAGGGGGTATCAGCACCATTTAAAGGATATTTGGTTCCAGCCTGTTCCTGTATTAAGAAAAAAAATGAAGATACTTTTCTGTATGTTAATACAGTGGTCTCCAACCTTTTTATCACCGGGGACCGGTCAACGCTTTGACAATTTTATTGAGGCCTGGGGGGGTAGTCTTTTGCCGAGGGACGTCGCTGACGCTGCCTGAGCCCCTGCTCCACTTGCTTTCCCATCGGTGCCACTGAATTCCCGCCGCCCGCTGGGGGGCGCTGCCAGCCAGAGTGGCAGGGCAGCCCCCGAGGCAGCAGCTGGGAAGGAGGACAAGGAGGAGCCGCAGCCCGGTACCAACTGATCCCCGGACCGGGACCCGGACTCAGACCGGGGGTTGAGGACCACTGTGTTAATATACTCCCTGTAAAAGTACCCGCACTACGGTTTTAATAACAAGGAAGTTCAGAGGCAACTGACTAACAGATCAGGAATGAAAAAAGGAAATGCTTCTTTACACAGATGTGGAATTAGCTGCCAGAGGATACAGTGATGGCCACAGGAATAAACAGCTTTTATGGAGGTTAAATAGATTCATGGAGGATAGGTTTATCAGTGGCTACTAGTCATGGTGACTTAGGGGAACGTCTGTTTTCAGAAGCACTAAACTTCTGCATCTGAGAGCAAGGAAGCAGCATTAGAGGAAGGTCTCAGCCTCCATGTCCTGTTGTTGGCTCTCTAAAGCAGCATTTCTCACCTCTTTTACTGCTGAGAAACCCCTGAAACATTCTTCAGGCTTCAAGAAACTCCAGAATTAGCACAATCATGCAGAATATGGTTGGGAAGCAGAGCTGTGGACACGCTCCCTCGGGGCCCCTCCCCTTCCCACCCCCTCCAGTAAACTTGGTCTAAATCTGTTACTCTGCGGGGAATCCTGCGTGCCTGTATAGAATCAGCCACTTTCTACTAAGACTATTTAACTTATTTTATTGGATTTACGCGAAATATTTCAAATTACCTCCTCATAGCAGACCTGAAATAGCACACCCTTAAAAGCCAAAATCAATTCAAGAACTCTATTTTTATGTCCTCGCAAATGTAAACAATCTCATTTTCAGCTATAAAGGACTAAAAGGCTTTCTGTAAAACTCACCCGAGGGAAATTTGTTGTTTCCCTCAAACTGTCTGCCTGGCACTCTTTTGGGAAATATCTGCATCATGGTCCACATCTCAAATATTGATGCAGGTTTAGGGGCTGACAGTTTTATTTCCATGGAGTTTATTTCTACGTGCAGTTAGTACAAGAAAGCATATGCTTCTCCCCTGCATTTTAACACTAGCTGTTGTAGACTCAGCGACACTGTACAAAAACAAGGGTGTATCCCCATAACCCACCAAAGCAAGCAACAAAAGAGGGCAAACAAATTCAACCCCAAATCTTCCACTTTATGTCAAAACTACAACCAATAAATGACAAAAGTATTTATTATATAGTGTGCCGATATAAAATTAAACATTCCAGGTGGATGAATATGTCCTATGAACCACATAAAGCAAGATGAGGTTCAACTTCTACAGCCTTTCTCAGTGGGTACAAATACATTAAATATACATAACACACATTCAGAGAGTATTCTATGTTTCACAACCAGGTGTTGTTCCCTTCTAGGCTGTGTTCTTAGCCAAAGAATTTATCACTATCACTATCATCACAACAGTGTCTACACAGGTCACCACTGTACCCACCTTCCCATTAAACCCCACATATTCCAAAGACCAGGCCAGGTGGGCTGTGGTGGGGCGGAATGCCACCTTCCAGCCCTCCCTCATTTCCCAAAGACTGGGAAGGTCACAGGGGTGCTGCCTCCCTCTTGCCCCCTCCCTCATATCTCCCCAAAGCCAAGTTTGCTGGGGAAGGCCACAGGGGGGCTGCCTCCTTCCCACCTGCTCCCTCATCTTCTAAAGGCTGTGTAGGGAAGGCCATGGGAGGGTGGGCTGCCTCTTTCCTACCCACCCTTCATATCTCCCAAAGGCCATGCCAGGCAGAGAGGATGGGGGGACTGCCTCCTTCCCACCCACCCCACATCTCCCAAGGACCAGGCTAGGTGGGGAAGGGTGCTGGGTCTCCCCAGCCCCTCTGAGGAGAGGGAGGAGAGGGGAAAGGAAGGAGTACGCCGATGGCCAGTTGCAGGGCCATGGGTAGATGTTGTGAGTCCAGGTCCTATTTGGGAGGACTCCTTCAAGGAAAAGCCTTCACCAGGACCTCAGCTGAATGAGAGTTTAACCCAGCCAAATATTCAACAGGCAGAGAGCTCTGATCAGCAGGAGGAAATGAAGCTGCAGACAAACCAGGGCTTACAAACCAGACTACAAAGTTGTTGCAGGAGCTTCTCATTTCCCTGCCTAGTCTCCAGCTACAGCTCCCTGCCTTGTCAGCCCACCTGGCTCACCTGAGCCAATTAAGCAATGCCAGCTATGTGCTGGAAGAGCGCTCCAGTCTAAAAGGCACCACACCATTTTAGCAAGACAGCTGCTCACTGCAGAAGACTGTGAGTCATCACAGACCCTTCCTTTCCCCCTCTAGGGGATAAATAAACTTGAACGGGAATTTAATGATCCTAGCATCTCTTGGGATAGTTTGAGGACTTATTGGCTGCCCAATCCTGTGCTTTTACTGTTGTATTGCTGTCTGTGGTTTTAACGGGTATTTTATTGGGGTTTTAAACAGACTTTTGTAACCCGCCACGAGACGTATGGGAGTGGCGGGTAAGAAATCTAATAAATAATAATAACTAAAATAATAAAAGAGTCAGGACTGAGAGGCTGCTGACAGCCTATATTAACTTGAGGTTGGGAGGTCTGGGTTGTGAAACTGCTCCTTCTGCTGATACCCTTGGACTGCCTGAATGAAACCTTGACTCACTGGACTGAGTTAAAACATTTATTGCATTTTGTCTGTCCCTCGGCATTCTGTTTTTAAAATACTGATTCTCTCTGCCCTCCTGGCAGCTTGTCTTTGTTTCTTACCAGCAGAGAGCTGAAGCCTGAGACCAACACAGGAGGCAGAGGAAGCAGTTGGCTTCCCTCCCTTGCCTGGGGGGGATGGAAGGTGGGAAGAGACTGAGGATGGGGCAACTTACCAGCAGCAGGGCATTTCAAAGAGGCCAGCACCTCTTCCACCTGGCAAGCAGCAGGAAGAGGAAGAAGAAGATAAGCCCCATGATTGGCCCTCACTGGCAGAGTGCTCTCCCCATTGGCAACATACCCCCCGAGAGGGCCAATCAGGTAGGGAGTGAGTTGTCTGCATGTAATTTGAACTGATTGGCCCACTTTGGCAGAGTGCAATTTGAACACTGGAGAACAAAGACAGAAGGATCATTAGGTGCTCCAGGGTAAAACACTAGATGTGGCATGGAATGAGGCCAGTGTTTTTCAGAGCATCCAAACATTTTGAAATTGGCTTTCTCCCAGGGCAGCCATTTTGTAATGATGCTGCTACCCTTTCCCAAATTCCAGGCACAATGTTGGGAACATAAGGAGCACACAAATTTGTATCCAGATAAGTCATTAATGACTTCAGTGAGATTTGATCCAATTCTAAAAACAAATTTTGAAATGTAAAAACAGTGTCAGTATGTAAACGAAACAATAAGCTGTTGTTTGGGGATATACACTGTTCAATAGGATCCTCTAATACAGTGGTATTCAACACAACTTCCACAGCTGCAAAGAAGGTGCCAGGCGAACATGCTAGGACAAAGTAACATCTTTTTTGGTGCCAGGGAAATGTGCTCTGCATCCAACATTCAGCATGACCTAGAATCAAGGCTGCTGGATTCCACACTGGTAAATAACTGAATCAGCTGAGAAGTAAAATCGGAAGGTACCTCTGCCTGTGTAGGAACTTCATGAATGGGCAGAAACTCAACAAAGCACTGACTTAAGACTACACTAGTCTCATGCCCACATCCGTAAAGCCAAGCCATTGTAACTAGACAGTGCAGTTACCAACTTGGGAACAATATATTTGGATACGGATCCCATGTGCTTAAAACTCTTATGTATGTGCAGTGCACCATCTTTCTAAAAGCCACAAATACATTCATCGTCCCCAGATTTCAGTTATAGAACCGCTATGCTGGAGAGGAAAACGGTTTCCTCCTATTTTTCCTTCTGAAGGTTTTCCTCCTACAGCAGTAACCGGATTATTGGAGTTATTTCCATACACTGCGTAGCGTTTAGATGTCAGAAGTGCTGGAGGAATTAGGTTAATCCCTCTCTTTTTTAAATTACCCCACGGTGGGTGACAGGACTGGATTAACGAGAACTGCAAACGTGCTGGCGACACACCAAAATCAGCATGAGAGCTGTCTCTTCTAAGGCGTTCCTGCAAGACCTGCTGATTAAACCGAGGGAAAATATCATTTCCAACCTTGAAAAAATTAATGAAGTATTCACTTATTCAAGATATCTTGGTTCTTTCCACCATTAAATGCTATCGTTCCTTATAATGCATTATTCACTTCTATACTCAAAACCACCTGCCCATTTGAACTCCACAGAAAGGTCTTCAGTCTATTATGATAAGTCTCCCACTTTCAGGAGCCTACACATTTTCCATTTTAATCACCTTCTCAGACTCCTCCACGTTCAGCCTCATCAATAGACAAAGAGCTTATTTGGGGGGGGTACCATGCTTTTTACTACCCGAAGGAGTCTCAAAGCGGCTTACAATCACCTTCCTTTCCTCTCCCCACAGCAGACACTGGGTGAGGCTGAGAGAGCTCTGAGACAACTGTGACTGGACCTAAGGTCACCCAATCTGGCTGCATATGGAAGAGCAGGGAATCAAACCTGGCTCACCAGATTAGAAGCCGTTCCTCTTAACCACTACACTGTGTTGGCTCTCTGGAGTACTGAATGTAAAAAGAGTCTGGCTGAAATCAGTCCAGCGGCCTATCTAGCCCAGCAACCTGGATCAACAAACAGGATAAAGGTTTGTTTTATTCGGATGTTGCCTCCTAGTGCTTATATTCAGAGATCTCCTGCCTCTGGAGAGCCAGTTTAGCGTAGTGGTTAACAGCAATGGCTTCTAATCTGGTGAGCCGGGTTTGATTCCCCGCTCCTCCTCCGCATGCAACCAGCTGGGTGACCTTGGACTGATCACAGCACCAATAAATATGTTCTGACTGAGCACTAGGAGGTCGGTCGTGGGGAGAGGAAAGGGAAGGTGATTGTAAGCTGCGTTGAGACTCCTCCTGGTGGTGGTGGTGGTTCTTCTTCTTCCTCTTCTTCCTCCTCTTCTTCTGGCGTGTCCAAACTGTGGTTTTCCAGATGCCATGGCCTACAAATTCCCATGAGCCTCTGCCAGCATGGTAATTGTAATCCATGGGCATCTGGAGAGCCACAATTTGGCCAACCCTGCTTTAGAGGTTCCCTTTGATCACCATGGACAGCAGCCATCGCAGGACTGATGCTCCAAGAATGCATCTAATGTCCTTTTATTATTATTAGATTTATTAGATTTATATCCCGCCACTCACGGCCAGCCATCTCGTGGCGGGTTACATGATAAAATCACACATAGACAACAGATAATTCCCCATTAAACCCTCCATTAAAACAATTACATCAGTTCATTTCTGGTGGCAAAACTATCACCCCCTCCCACAGCCCGTGCGGTTGTCTCTCAGTGGACTCCTCCAGCCGAGAGCCACCAGCAATGATGGTCTAAAATGTGGTGGCAGTATCTTCCAGGGGGGCCCGTCCAATCTTCTGTGCTCTGGCCTCTACCACAGACATGGAAGAAAAGCTCAATCTTGCAGGCCCTGCAGAACTTTCTACGTTCTGCAGGGCCCTCAGCTCTTCTGGGAGTTCATTGCACCAGGTTGGGGCCGGGACTGAAAAGGCCCTGGCCCTGTTAAGGCCAGGAGAACGTCCCTGGGGCCAGGAATGACCAATAAGCCATCTACGTTCACAACCATCTTTATGTCCGCTGGCGGCAAATTCCACAATTGTTAAGAAGTACTTTGTCTTGTGGTGGCAGGTCATACAACCGACACATTTCTTTCAGCCCATTCTACTGTGCACGGAATAGCCAGTTGGGTGACCTGCTGGAATGTGAAGCATTTGCTGATTGGGAATCACTGTGCACTGCACAGTGTACAGTCCCACTTTAGGATTGTCTCTCTGATCACGAGGGCCAAACACCAGCCTAGGTGCTTAAAGCAATTCCCAGCACCCTCAAAGCCATTGGTTCTGCATCACTGCTTTGATAGCAAGTTCAGGTTTGTGTTCGAATGCTGCATGCACCCAGAAATGTGCCCTGAGTCTTATCCCACCATCTAGAATTTCCCCTTTGATGACTCTACAGCTAAAGCTTTAATTCAACCTTTTCCAAACTTTTCACCTAGGAGGAGCCTCTGAAATAATGTTAAGGCTTTGAGGAGCCCTGGAAGTGATGTCAGCTGGCCACGCCTTCCTGCCATAGCCCAGGAAGTGACTTCACTGCCCACATTAACAGGTTGGCTTGAGAAGGACTGAGGGGAGGGAAAGACAGGAGGTGGTTTAAGGTCAGGGTAGGCTTACAGGCTCCACCCCCTCCCAGGTGCAGAAACTACAAAAGAACTTTCTCATGCTTTGGGAGGGGAGGGGACATTGGAAGCACCTGGCTTCCTAGCTTGTGACAGAGTCCATTAAGGCAGGAGGGGAAAGGCCATAGACCCCCTCTGGAGCTCCCACAGACCCCTGGGCATCTGCAGGCCCCTGGTTGGGAATCTATGCTTTAACTGTTTTAATTGATATATTAATTAACACAGCCCTGTATCGAAAGGAAGGCACTGCCAAGACTACCCACACAAGAGTCTTTTTTGGCCTACATGCACGTTATGCAAATCCAAAGCAAGCAAGAACTTTCTGATATACAGATTGGGCTCATTCAATCAAGAGATGCTCTGGCGGTACACAATAGGTAGCCTTTAGTACATAACCTTCAACCCGAATATATATAAGTGGGTGGGAGAACATGTGAGAACTATACAATACTTTTCAAGGTGGGAAGCAATACATACATACATCCACGTCACGCATATATTCTCTTCTTTAGAACAGGCTGAGAAAACAGATTGAGAAGCAATTTTTTTGCCCTCCCCCTCCTCCTCAGGTTTCCCAAAGTCAAATATGGGCTATATTTTAGGAGGTGGTTAACAAATGGTACACACAATTTCCTCACGCAAATCTTTAACACACACACACACACACAAAACAAAGCTGGGTATTCTTGGAAGATATCTACAACATATGCCAAGACCGATTTTTCTTGCCACGTGCCAAGAAAAATCAAATTTGGAGTGCAAATGTGGCTCAATATACATTTCTTCTTCAAGGCCTAAATACATGTTATGTTTTCTGGGGATGTTTCCATTTGAGGTGCAGAAATGTGTTCTGAGGTTCTGTGTTTCCTAGCCATGCAGGGGCCTGGCTTGGACTGGGACATGGTGCATGGAGAGAGGGGGCTTAGACCTTCTCCTCTGCTGCTTTCCCTGAAGTAGAAGAAGAAGAAGAAGAGTTGGTTCTTATATGCCGCTTTCCCCTACCCAAAGGAGGCTCAAAGCGGCTTACAGTCGCCTTCCCTGTCCTCTCCCCACAACAGACACCCTGTGAGGGAGGTGAGGCTGAGAGAGCCCTGATATGACTAAAGAAGAACAGTTGGTTCTTATATGCCACTTTTCTCTACCAGAAGGAGTCTCAAAGTGGCTTACAGTCGCCTTCACATTCCTCTCCCCACAACAGACACCCTGTGAGGGAGGTGAGGCTGAGAGAGCCCTGATATGACTAAAGAAGAACAGTTGGTTCTTATATGCCACTTTTCTCTACCAGAAGGAGTCTCAAAGTGGCTTACAGTCGCCTTCCCTTTCCTCTCCCCACAGCAGACCCCCTGTGAGGTGGGTGAGGCTGAGAGAGCCCTGATATCACTGCTCAGTCAGAACAGCTTTATCAGTGTCATGGAGAGCCCAAGGTCACCCAGCTGGTTGCATGTGGGGGAGCGCAGAATCGAACCCAGCATGCCAGATTAGAAGTCCACACTCCTAACCACTACACCAAACTGGCTCTCAGTTAGGCCCTTGATTTATTTATATAGAAAATGTTTTCTCCGACTCTCCAGGGAACCTGCCTGAGGCGGCTTACAAAATGAAGCAGGAGCATAAAATAGTAAAAGTGGTTAATTAAAACCCTGCATTAAAAACCATAGCCAGAACATGGAATCACGTACCAATTTTCAACTCCCTACACTCTTTCTGCTTTCAAATTATTGTGTCTAACACCCTGCTCAACATCTGTTTAACAGTTTATGGCTCTGTCAAAGACTCTTTTGCCCTAACTTGCCACTGCCAAGTTAAGCACCTCTTGGAATATCCCACAAAAAATAACTCATAGTAAGGAAAGAAGAGCTGGGTTTTTTTATATCCTGCTTTTCACTACCAGAAGGAGTCCCAAAGTCGCTTACAAATACCGTTCCCTTCCTCTCCCCACAACAGACACCCTGTGAGGTAGGTGGGGCTGAGATTGCTCTGACAGGACTGCTCTGTGAGAACAGTTCTGACAGGACCATGACTTGTCCATGGTTCAGTGTTCCCCTCACAAATCTTGGCCAGAAGCATTCAAGGCCAGCCCAAGGATTTTTGGTGCTCTATGCCAATGAGTGCACTGTCACCTCCCCCCCCCCCCCCATGGAAGGATCAGCTTCATTGCAGGTCACCTAACTAGGGCCAGGAGTGCTTCCTGATGTTGCCAACTGCTGCAGGTAGACAAATAGGATCATAGCAGGGCTGGTTTTGGTGCTGCAGTCAACTGCCTAAGTCCACAATGTGTGGGCCAGTGCTGAAAGGACTTAGCAGGAAGCCAGCCCAGCCGAGCCCAGCACACAATATGCATTCTGGATTCACTTAGTATGCGAAGCTCTGAATTTCCAACAGAGAACTGCAGAAAGGGACAGTGAAGACTTAGAAGAGGAAAGAGAGATCATCGTTCTATGTAGTATTAAACTAGCCACCCGATTTGAATAATAAAAAGACTCAAAATTGAATCGCTCCCCCCCCCCCGATAAGATAGGGCAGGGGTAGTCAACCTGTGGTCCTCCAGATGTTCATGGACTACAATTCCCATGATTCCCTTCCAGCAAACACTGGCAGGGGCTCATGGGAATTGTAGTCCAAGGACATCTGGAGGACCACAGGTTGACTACCCCTGAGATAGGGATTTCTACCTAGCTGGGAGACTCTAGAGGCAGAAAAATTCCAAAATATCCAGTCTGGTGAATACTAAATATGCTCCTTAAGAGGAGAAATGTTGAGAACAATTGTTGGTTACAGAAAAAAGAGAATGTTGAGAATAACAGTCAGTTGAAGAGAAATTAAGCTGCCCAACTCACAGAAAGTTTCAAAAGCTCAGGGCGGGGTGAGATGTGGAGTGGGAGCTGATATTTTCAAACGGCCACCCCCCTAATTTCAAATAAGCCCCCCAGCTTGCATGAAATAATTCTAAGCATCCCAACATACTTACATGGCATTGTATGATATATGCTAGGCCAATACTGACCGCTGTCTCTCTTCAGCCACACACGAACCGTTCTGTAAAAGAGGCGGGAAAAGCATCTTTAGCATTTCCCCATCATCATCAGATCACCTTTTAAAAAACAACACAACCATGCAGATCTGGGCAACTGGGATTCTGAAATGCAACCCATCATTAGGATCTAACCACGGCAGTTCAGTGATATTTTAACAAAAGAAGAAATAGGACCCATCAGTCAAAAACTACCCTCAGGCTTAAGTGTAGTCTAGTAACCCTTTGCAAGTCTAAGTCCAGATCTGGAAGATTGGAGTTTCTTTACATGGCGGCAACTAATTACAGAAGAACAGAACTGAAACCTTGGAATAAGATCAGGAAAGAACTTTAAAGTTGCTTACTGCAGTGGTCCCCAACCCCCAGTCCAGGGACCAGGACCGGTCCGTGATCAGTCAGTACCGGGCCACAGCTCCTCCCTGGCTGTTGCCTCAGGGGCTGCCCTTCCAACTCTGCTGCTGGCTCACCTTTGGTGCTCTCCAGCAGCCACCATGGCTGGGGCTCCCCCTCGGCATGGCACTGCACAGCTGCTGCTGGCAGCGCCCCCCAGTGGGCGGCGGGAAGTCAGGGGCACCGGCGGGAAAGCAAGTGGAGCAGGGGCTCAGGCTGTGGCGATGTCCCTCGGCAAAAGACTACCCACCCGGACCTCAATAAAATTGTCAAGCGTTGACTGGTCCCCGGTGATAAAAAGACTGGGGACCACTGGCTTAGTGGATAGACTTTCCCAGGTGTTAGATGGGGGAAAAGGGGAAAGGAAAGGAAATGGCACAGCTGGAGAAATTGCAGCAATAGGACAAAAGCAAAATTATTAGTATGATGTCTGCTGCCATGCTGCTCCTGAAGAATTAGGCAAAAAAAGAGAGGAGAGTTTTTTTTGTTTTTTTTTTAGTAAAAAGGATGTAGCTTTAGGAAATATCCAAGCTAGAGTCTTGGCTTCAGCATTTCCAGCTGCAATCAAGCAACACTGTATTCAGGATTTCTCTCGATAAAACAGGAGTTGGTTTCCTCACAGCAAACTGGAATTGCAAGCAGGGACTGATGTTTGATTTAGAATCCCAATTTGTGGTCTTGGGCAGATGCCAATCCCAATTTGTGGTATGCGGGGATGCCAATCAGCCCAGATGAGCACATCTGGACTGCTCTGCAAATCAAGGGCTTCTTTGAAGCTTTCTAAACGGACCACACTCAATCATGCTCCACACCTGACAGGAGGGAGTACACAAACACGGCGATAAACCATGTCCGGGCCAGTCACCAAAGTTAGCTGTGAATGACGGCAAAACATAACTTCTTCTGTTCCTAAATAGATTTCGCCAAAGCTTTAATATATCCAAGCTAGTATTTCTCACGCTCAGATTGCCACTCATCTACCCTCAGAAGGAAGGGACACCCAAAGACTCCCAAGATGACTGTAGTGGTCAGGCAGGTTCATGTGGGAACCAGCTTGGTGTAGTGGTTAAGAGCGGTAGCTTCTAATCTGGGAGCCGGATATGATTTCCCCACTCCATCTTCACGGACAGCCAGCTGAGTGATCTTGGGCTAGTTATAGTCCTGATTATGCTGTTCTCACAGAGCAGTCTTGTCATTGCTCTCAGCCCCACCTCCCTCACCGGGTGTCTGTTGTGGGGAGAGAAAGGGAAGGCAATTGTAAGCCACTTTGAGACTCCTTCGGGTAGAGAAAAGTGGGGTATAAAACCCAACTCCTATTCTTCTAGGCAGCACAAGGAAACTTCCAGAGGTTTAGGCAGCCCTGTTGAAAAGTCTGCCCTGTCAGAGCCAGTTTGGTGTAGTGGTTAGGAGTGCGGACTTCTAATCTGGCATGCCAGGTTCGATTCTGCGCTCTCCCACATGCAACCAGCTGGGTGACCTTGGGCTCGCCACGGCACTGATAAAACTGTTCTGACCGAGCAGTGATATCAGGGCTCTCTCAGCCTCACCCACCCCACAGGGTGTCTGTTGTGGGGAGAGGAAAGGGAAGGCGACTGTAAGCCGCTTTGAGCCTCCTTCAGGTAGGGAAAAGCGGCATATAAGAACCAACTCTTCTTCTTTCTAGAAATATTTACCTTAATAATACAGCAAAGGGTGGGTTCACAGGGGCGGCCTAGATAGCTTCTTTAAGGGACAATTCTATTTTCTCCAGATTATCATTCAGTTTGGGTAAACATGCCTCTCTCATACGGAATGCTTATCAAAGGAGAGCTACAGTTAAATCATTTTGCTCCTGTAACTTCCACAGCATGGGCTGCTGTCTCCATTCTTGCAGCCCGTTTTCTTCCCTATTTTCTCAAAGATTGAATGCCAAGTGAAAGAGGGTATGCCTCTCATCTGGTAACAAAATCCCAACACAAAGACAAGTATTAGGTGAGAACACATGTGCTTGGTGCAAGCTTGGTGTAGTGGTTAGGAGTGCGGACTTCTAATCTGGTGAGCTGGGTTCAATTCCCTGCTCCTCCCCCACATGCAGCCAGCTGGGTTCAACACAGCACAGATAAAGCTGTTTTGAGAAGAGCAGTAATATCAGGGCTCTCTCAGCCTCACCTGCCTCACACGGGGTCTGTTGTGGGGAGAGGGAAGGGAAGGCGAATGTAAGCCATGTTGAGACTCCTTCGGGTAGAGAAAAGCGGCATATAAGAACCAACTCTTCTTCTCAACATGTTCCCCTATCACAAACAATGACCATGCTCAAGGATAGGCTGTCACGTACACAATCCTAAAGATCCCCCACAGAAACTAAGGACTCTTTCTAATCTGAACAATGAATGGATCAGTATGCTAAAGCAAGAGCTTCAAGCTAGAGACAGGTAACCAGAGCTGAAGGGCAGTAAGGTGGGACATGGCACTGCTGCTGACCAGCAGTGGTGGTGCTGCCGCATCCCACCTTACCTCCCTCCCTCAGTGGCGGCGGCCCCCTCCCTCCCTCAGCAGTCGCAGCGGTGGTGCCGCGTCCCGCCTTACCTCCCTCCCTCAGCAGCAGCGGCGGCCCCCCTCCCTCCCTCATCGGTGGTGCCACATCCTGCCTTACTTCCCTCCCTCAGCGGCAGGGGCAGAGGCTACAGAAAGAGGCAGGTCCGCAACCTGTGCTGGGGCAGGAATGCGGCGGTACGTCCAGTGGTGCGCCTCAGAATGGCAGTCCCCATGCAGCGCCTCTGCGGAGCACCTTCACCCAGCCCAGGCGCGCATCCCCGGCCTCCCCCTGCGCTGCTGTCAGCCGCAGAGCCGGGGCACGCCACCGGGGCGGCCTTCCGCCAGCCATGACCCTCGCACCACCACACTGTATATATCCAGACATTCACAAATAACCAGGGCCATGTTGTATGATAAAAGAGCCTCTTGTGGCGCAGAGTGGTAAGGCAGCCGCCTGAAAGCTTTGCTCATGAGGTTGGGAGTTCGATCCCAGCAGCCGGCTCAAGGTTGACTCAGCCTTCCATCCTTCCGAGGTCGGTAAAATGAGTACCCAGCTTGCTGCTGAGGGGTAAACGGTCATGACTGGGGAAGGCACTGGCAAACCACCCCGTATTGAGTCTGCCATGAAAACGCTGGAGGGCGTCACCCCAAGGGTCAGACATGACTCGGTGCTTGCACAGGGGATACCTTTACCTTTACCTTTACCTATGTTGTATGATAATGATCCAGAACTTCCCTTCACACATTTAACTGCAGGGTGGTTGGGAGGATAAATGGAATAGGGGAGAACCCAAATACCACTCTGAGCAGGCTACATTATTATTATTGTTGTTGTTGTTGTTGTTGTTATTTCAATTTATTATCTGCCACTCTCGTGGCTTGTGGCAGGTTACAATGGTCTGAATAAAATTCCCACTAAAACCCCAGACATAAAAACACACAGATCCATGATCACAAATCAAGGAAAGATATGGTGGGGGAAAAAACTCAATTCAAACCACAATCCATTCCCCCCACTAGAAATATCATAGAGGGAAGAGGGAAGAGGGGGGCAGATGGAAGCCATAGCTGCCATACACATTGCTCTATCCTGGGAGGGGGGGGGGCATACAGACCTTCCTTGCTGTGCTGGCCTCAACCACAGACCTGGAGGAAGTGCTCCGTTTTGCAGGCCCTGCAGAATGTCGGAAGCTCCCGGAGGGCCTGCAGCTCCTCCTGGAGCTTAATCTACCAGGTAGGGGCCAGGACCAAAAAGGTTGGACACAGAGCAACTCAGCATTCTTGGATTAGCATCCTACCACAAAGTGGTTCTTTGAAAAGCTGCCAATAGGCCAATCATCAAACTAAACCATCTCTCATTGTTGGGACAAATGTTCTAGCCACAACCCTGTCTCAAGTGAAGCATGATTAAGCCCATTACAAACAACACTCTAAACACCAAACAGGGTATGCGCCTACGAACCTCTGGGATAAGCAAACAATATTAGAATAGAAGACAACACCTGCAATTTCAACTATTAACTGCACAGATCTGATCATTTGCAGGGCAGTGGGGAGAAATTTTGATCTAAAGCACCTGATATCTGGGTAAATGTGATGTCATCTGTGTTGGCCTAACAACCCACGGCCAGTTTTGTTTCTGGCAGGCCGCTGCAAAGCAGAACAAGAAAATTCAGCCACGGATAACACTGAATAAGAACTGCACGCTATTCACAGATGCACAATGAAAATAACAATTGCAGGGAATTAAGCGATGCAATGACAACTTTGATTTGGGGGCAGAGAAGAAACCTGCCTGCTGTTTCCCAATAGTGACAGGTGAGAAATTATCAGACTTGCAGGAAGTTCATACAGGTACCATTAAGGACAGAAGCCAAAAACAGGAGGGCCAGAAGTTATGGCCAGGTGGAAGCTCAAGCAAAGCCCGAAAGTGGGGCTGTGTGAAATCATTAGGAACTTTCAAATCACACCTCCTCCTCCTAGTTGCAGGAGAAGACACAAGAGCACGCCACAATTATGTTTGCGCTTCAATCATGTTTGGAAGAGGAACTCTTTAAAGCCAGGGGGATAAGGAGATCATTAGCAGGCTTGGTGTTGCCATTAAAGACTGCAATGGGACAGACTATGCAAATAAAGGACAGACGAGGCAAACACAGTTCATTAGCAGAACTAGAGAAAAGGCCAAGCAATGGCCCTTTCTTTGAATGAATAATGCAAGCCAGTGTGTATGAATGTCTTTGCATGTTAGAGTCCTGCTTTTTGTTAAAAGCTCTCTGTTTCTTACGAAATCTCTCAGTCTCCGGGAACACTGAGTTATGTTTTAAAAATAAAAACACATTTCATGGGGACATGAAAGGCTGACTTCACTGCCAATAAACTATTTATTTTTGCATTTTTCACAGGGGAATCTTGTTTTCATTGCTATGTCCTCTTCCCTTTCTTCCTTCTTTCCAAGAACTGGCACAAGCAACTGATAAGCCTGGAGCAGGAAGAATGAATGACTGAGGCTGTTGCCACTTGCCCTTTGGCTTACCAGTTTTCCCTTTTTTTATATCTGTTCCACATAATATTTCTGGTAAGGGCTTGGAGGAGGAGTGTGTCTCATGGCTTAAGTGCCACTCAGCGCTTAATAACCACTCAGGGCGGCTGTCTCCTCCTCCAACCAGCTTACCTGTCTGTCCAGCGGCCAGCCAATCGCTTTCTGTCCCCCACCCCTGACCACCCCCTACTCCTTCCACTTTCCTCTGAGGCCTGGAGGCTACATATCCCTGCAGCATGAGAGCTGTCCCTGCCAGTGAGTTCCCTAACCGCTGCCTGCAGACTTTCCAGGTCCTGGGGGGAGGGGAAGGCTGTCCACAGAGTTCTTCAATATACCCCCCCTCCAATCTAATGCCCATTGTATTCCTGAATGCAACAGGCTTGGCCCCTTGTGTGCGTGCCTGGAGGGAGAGGGAATGGGAGAGGCCCTAGATAGGCATGTACACAGCTATATTCTCCTTCCAACCATATATATGTGTGTGTGTGTGTGTGTGTGTGTATGTATGTAGTAATGTAAGAAATTAGTAATCTTTTTTTAATGTGCATTTGTATGCCCCATAATAAAATGAAGAGGCACAATTTCTTCTTATTGCTAGAATAATTTGAAGTTCTTTGAAAACTGGGAACAGAGGAGGAAAGTATGACACCGCATCACAAGGTTTTTTTACATGTTTGTATTATCTGAATACGGTACATATGAGATTTCTCTAAAGTTACAGTAACTGTTTTTGTGAGAATTAGTTGAACATTAAGGCTATTCTTCACCTTATCTACTACAGCAGGCTTCCTTAAGCAGGGTTATGTGAAACCTTGGGGCTTCCTGCATGGGTGGAAGTTAATTAATTTTTAACATACTTTCAAAATTTGTTAAATATTTATCAGGTGATAGGACCATATATGATCATGTTGACTTGCCCACCCAATGGCCAACAATAGGGAATGGGAGAGGCCCAAGGTAGGCATGTACACAGCTATATTCTCCTTCCAACCATATTCTGCATGATCGTGCCACTTCTTGGGTTTCTTGGAATCTGAAAAAGTTTCAGAAGCTTTTTTTCAACAGTAAGAAAGTGGAGAATGGCTATACTATAGCAACACCTTCAATTGTTCTAAAATAAAAATTCTATTGTTCCAAATGCCCAAACTCTTCGACTTAAGCCAAAGGGTAAATCAGTTCTGCAAGAATCAATATGTTACTAATCTACTGCAGAATATGCCCCAAATATTCTATGATCGTTTATATAGCTAAGGCAAAGTAAATAACTTCACAAAATAAATAAGACCAAAACAAAAAATGTAATCCTAACTGACAGAGTGTACCTAACTGGTTGCAAATAAACAAAACCAAGCTCCAAATATCAAGTGTGCAAAGTGCACAAACACTATCTTTAATTTTTTTTTAAATTCTGGCTTCTTCCCTGTACTTCTCATATTAAATATTTTCAAGCTGTAGGTAGATCTTTCAATAACATGTAGATTGGGTTATTCTGTTTTGCCTTTCATGCAAATGGCAGGAGATAAATTTAATCAATACCACACTTCCCTACAATCCCTTGGTCACAGGTCACCAGCCTTTTCTCCAGTTTTAATAAAAATACCTCACAGCAAAGCCTAATGTTTTATTCACCAACTATAATTGAAGCCCATTGTAGGTGATACAACGGGCACTAGCCTGGGGGGAGGGGGGGAAATAGCAAAGAGAGAGAGGTAGAAAGAGAGTGATGAAGAAAGAGATATATAAAGAGAGAGAGAAAGATAAGATAGAAAAAGAAAACGAAAAAAAGATCAGAAAAGAGAGAGCTAAAAGACAGTGATACCAAGAAATGTAGGCAGAAGGAAATTAAGGAAGAAAGAGAGATAGAAAGAAAGAACAAAGACACTAATATAGAGAGAAAGAAAAGGAGAGAAAGACAGAGATAGAATTACGGAGAAAAAGAATGAAAGAGATTGAACGAGAGAGAAGTAAACAGAAAAGGACAGAGAGAGATAGAGAAGAAGGGAAAGCCTGCCAGACGCACTTACCTGTGGCCACAATGGCTGCCTGGTGCGCGTCTTCCAGGGATGGTAGGGCTTTTGGAGGGAGAGGAACTCGTGCTCCACCCCCCTTGGCCCATAAAGGGCCAGAGAGCCTAGGAGATGGTGCACCAGCTAGCCATCCCAGCTGCATTCACTGATGGTCCAAACAGCCTCTGCGAGGCTACACCAGGGTTTCTCAACCCACCAGTGAATGTAGACCTCCCGGCCGCTTGTTTTGCAAGCCCCCTCACGAGTGCCCCTGCCTCTCCTCCAGGGCAGGGAGACCCAACTCCTCTCGACACAGTGGCCAGGAGCACATTGGCAGCGAGTTCACCAGAGCGCTCCTGGTTGTGGTTGCTGGAGGCGGGCAGTAGTGGGGCCAGACCAATCAGGACACACACAGTTTCACTGTGCACTTCTTGATTGGCCTGGAGTCTGGACACACTCCGCCCAGGAGGGCTCAGCACTTTTATTTATATAGAGTCGATAAACTGCCAAAGAGTCAATAAACCGCAGCATGGTCGGTGGACAAGCTGGAGGTCGTAGAGCCAGAGTGTGGTCGATGGACAAACCAGGAGTCGAGGAGCCAGAGGAGGGGCATCATACAAGCCTGAGGTTGAAGAGCCAGGAGACGCAGGAACAAAGCTTTGCCGTGGCGAACCAGATCCGGAGTCTCAGGAGACAGGCAGGGGAACACATGTGTTTTTTTAATTCTATCATCTTTCCCTCCCCTGCTCCAAGTAGCCCAGAGTAGTATTTATGGATCTTTCCCTCCTTCATTTTATCCTAACAACTCAAGTCAGGCTGAGAGGTCAACCCCTCATAGTTTAACAGGGTTTGAATCTCGGTCTTCCAAGTCCTTCCAGATATACTAATCGCACCACCATACTGTATATACCCAGATTGTATACTACACTGTATATACTTTCTCACACAACCTGCGTTGCTCCTATTAAATCTGGGCAATAACTATGCCTTTACAGTTCATTCTGCAGAAGGACTGCATCTCTTTTGACAGCATGGTCAGAGGCATATATAAAAAAAGGAATACAATAAATGGCCTCTGAGCCATCTCCACAGATTTTCTCCAGGCTACTTTGAGATGCAATGTTTAAATGCTTGATGTGACATCAGGCTGGCCTCCCTCACCGTCAAAATGGCAACAGCTTTACCGGTATAGTACAGAAATTATTTCTTCACACAACAGGAACACATGGCCATATATTCCCAAGATATTAAAACATCCCACTGATAAAAGATATTTCACCTCACAGTTTCTTCCTAACTACTCCGAAAGGAAACTAGTATCTACTGGAAGAGAGTAGCTAATAGAGGCAGACCACCTACCAACCACAAGCAATCTGTCTAAAACAGAAAGTCCAGTCATAATGAGGCTGTACCACTCTCTGATACCATCTCCTAAGCCAAGGGGCTATTCCCACAACCTGTCTGTACAGGGCAGATAGAGGGGGGAAGCACGGCCTCCTACAACCACATCTAGTCAGTCTATCACGTAGCTAAGCTGTGGTGACAGGAGTATTTCCACCACAAACATGATTGCTCAAGCATCACTAAGCAACAGGCCAAGTGTCCCAGTTAGTCCAATTTGAGCCTCTGGAAAGAGATCCCTGTCTTCTCTCAGAACGAAATGACTGAGAGTCACCCTGAAGCTGGGCTTTTTCTTTTCTTCCCTTTCGGCTCAACACCATTTCCTATTGCTTTCTCTGCCTACCTCCCCTTTCCCTTTTGCGATGTCAATTTTTCATTTAATTCTAAATCATTGCCCATCACATTTGACTCTACCCACACACACTGCTAAATTTTACGGCAACCACTGTGCAAGTGCATTGCACACAGAATGGGTCACTTAACAGAAGTACTCCTGGCCATTCATTCTTGGTTCAGATTAAGTTTCAAGAAAGTGTGTACCAATATGATGATGAAGAAGAGTTGGTTCTTATATGTCTCTTTTCTCTACCCGAAGGAGGCTCAAAGCGGCTTACATTTGCCTCCCTTTCCTCTCCCCACAACAGACACCCTGTGAGGGAGGTGAGGCTGAGAGAGCCCTGATATTACTGAAGAAGACAAAGAGTTGGTTCTTATATGCCTCTTTTCTCTACCCGAAGGAGTCTCAAAGGGGCTTACATTCGCCTTCCCTTTCCTCTCCCCACAACGGACACCCTGTGAGGGAGATGAGGCTGAGAGAACCCTGATATGACTGAAGAAGACAAAGAGTTGGTTCTTATATGCCTCTTTTCTCTACCCGAAGGAGTCTCAAAGTGGCTTACATTTGCCTTCCCTTTCCTCTCCCCACAACAGACACCCTGTGAGGGAGGTGAGGCTGAGAGAGCCCTGATATTACTACACAGTCAGAACTGTCTCTCTAGTGTATACATAGTGTAGGTGGTCCAGGTTATTCTGCAGCAACCATGAGATCTCTTTTCAGCCACGACCAGTGCCTTAAAACATAACTACATCCTATGGGTGGGTACAGGACAATCTGTGGCTGCTGATGCCATTTTAGATGAGAATTTAACAGAAATTTCCACAGGAGCCTGATCCTGCTTGGGCCACACCAAACATCTGGTCCCTCTACATCAGCCTTTCTCAACGAGGGTTTATCATTTAAACATTTATCAGGTGATAAGACCACTTCCCCTCCCCAAATGGCCAATGACAGCCCTGGAGGGAGTGGGAAGGGAAGGAGCCCAGGGTGGGCGTGTACACAGCAATGCTTTCCAACCACCAGGTTTCTCGAAGCCTGAAGAATGTTTCAGGGGTTTCGCAACAGTAAAAAAGTTGAGAAAGGTCGCTCTACATGTTTTCACATCAGGGCTGGGATTTTGCAGCAATTTTTAAATTGCTGAGTTCTAAAATGGCATCGATGATCATAAACTGCCCCATGCTGGTCCACGCATACCCCACAAGTACTATGAAACATGCCAAAGGAATCGGGAGGCGGCCTGAGGGAAATGTTTGCAGGTTCGTTCTTACGAACGATACTACCCAATAGGTTATTCTCCTTTGGAAGTAAGAAACTGAAGCTCAACAGAACATGACATCTCAAAGGTTACCCCAAAATTCCTCTAGGGCTGGAATCCAGCAGACTAGGGTCCATTATGCACACATTTGGATAATGCTCTTTCAATGCGCTTTAGCAGCTGGATTTTCCTGTGCAGGACAGGATAATCTAAAGCGGTGATTCCTAACCACCGGGCCGCGAAGGCCCTGCCACCGGGCCGTGGCTCCCTGCCTCCGCAGGGCCGAACCGGCTGCGCATGCTCATTTGCACCATGCGTGGCCGCAAACGCGCATGCGCAGGCGGGCGATCGACCTCCCTGCCGCTGCCAGTCCGCAGCCTGAAAACAGTTGCAGACCACTGATCTAAAGGGCACTGAAAGTGCATCATCCAACATGTGTGGAATGGGTTCACACAAATGACAACCTTGGTTTCCTGCTCAGAGACACAAGTTTAATATATGAACGCTGCCTACTTTAAGGACCAGGATACTGCAGTGTCTGTGGATGAATGAATGTGGGGCTTATGGCAACACAGAGGCAAGAAAGTCCTGTTCTACACTCTCTTCATTCTCCACCATTGATATTTTTCTTTCTTTGTGCTGTCTGCTATTCTGTGCTAGCACCAGTGCATTATGATAAGGATGATCTCTGACAAAAAAAAAAAAAAAAGGAGAGAATTTCCATGACAGATGTCGAGGAAGCAATTTCAGGGCACTGACACAAGCCTGAAGGGACAATAAACAAAAAATTGGCAGAATGGACTTTAGTACATACAATTGTCAGCCATCAACACAATAATAGAACAGTATAAGGTTTCTCATTCACTTGTTCCAACTGCTACCGATGCCATATAATGAATACAATGCGGGAGCTTGTGGCCATCTATATCTGCACTATAGCAGTGTGTGTTTTGTGTGTGTGTGTGTGTGTGTAAGAGACAGACAGACAGAACAAGAACACAGACTGGAATTTTTACCGATTAGGCTATCTTTTGTCTGTAATGTCAGAGGGGTGATACAAAAAGGATTCCAAAGGCCAAGAAAACATGAGCATGTGGGTCAAGGGGATTAGAGGCCCTTGGACATGTTTTCTTTAGGTGCCCACCTTATGCGGTAGACTGCAATAAGATCACTGCTCCCCTTTTGCTTTGGTCTCCTGGAGCATTAGACTAGCGGTTCTCAACATTTTAGGTGTCACAACCCCAACTTCCACGGCGTGCATGCGGACGGGCAGCGTGCGCAGGCACACAACAATTGAGGAGGTGTGGAGGCACCCAGTGCCATGGCTCCACCACCACCACCTGACGCCACCACCCACCTCTGCCACTTGTTGCTGCTTGCCACGGCCAGCAACAGGGCAACCCCACAGAAGGGGCCAAGCGACCCCAAATGGGGTCGCAACCCCAAGGTTGAGAACCGCTTCATTAGAGGAAGGAAAAATCAAAATGCTCCTCTCACGGGAAAACACTGATATTGCTAAAGGTAAAGGTATCCCCTGTGCAAGCACCGAGTCATGTCTGACACTTGGGGTGACGCCCTCTAGTGTTTTCATGGCAGACTGAATATGGGGTGGTTTGCCATTCCCTTCCCCAGTCATTAGTATTTACCCCCCAGCAGCAAGCTGGGTACTCATTTTACCGACCTCGGAAGGATGGAAGGCTGAGTCAACCTTGAGCCGGCTGCTGGGATTGAACTCCCAGCCTCATGGGCAAAGCTTTCAGACGGCTGCCTTACCATAGCTAAATATTGTGCAGTTGCTCACAAATTACGTCAAACAAATATTAATACTGGTAACTGGCTATGAATTTTGGCAATTTAATTATCTTTTTAAACTATTCTTGTTTAATATTATTTTAAATTCTCCCTTTTTACGACTACTTAGCGGTTTACAATATCTTTAAACCGCCCGTGGCGCCACGGACTAAATAAAGCGTTAAGGGGCCTTGAGGTGGGCTTTGTCCGTGATGAGGAAGGGTCCGGATTGGACCCTTCCTCACGACAATCGGAGGGACCAATTGGCAGGCGCAAAGCACCTGCCGATTGGCCCCTCCGATTCCCAGCCCCAGCAAATGCGAGCCGCGCACAGCGTGGCTCACAGTTGCTCCCGGCCTGACGCGGCGAGAGGCGCAAAGCGCCTCTCACCGCATCAGGCCGCTGCCCCAGGAAGCCCCTGGCAGTCGCGCGAAGCGTGGCTGCCGGGGGTTCCCTGCCCGGCGGCCTGACGCGGCGAGAGGCACGAAGAGCCTCTCGCTACGTCAGGCCGCCACCGCCGAAAAAAGCCCGCCGCCGCCGACAGTAAGTCCCTAGCGCCCGCTGCATTTACCTGCAGCGGGCTTAGTTACTAGTTTTGTAATAATTACAGTGTAGTTCCAGGTTTTTAAGTGTTCTTGTATCTGGCTCGGAGACATATATCAATGAATCTGAATCTTACTAGATCAGGGCTAGTCAAACTACGGCCCTCCAGATGTCCATGGACTACAATTCCCATAAGCCCCTGCCAGCTTTTACTGGCACGGGCTCATGGGAATTGTAGTCCATGGACATCTGGAGGGTCGCAGTTTGACTACCCCTGTACTAGACTATCTTTCTTCTTCCATTCAGTTAACTTACTCCGATTCCTCAAAGCATTAACCTTCCACTGGTTAAAATTTCCATTTTTCTGCAGAGCTAAGCATTCAGGAAACGGATGACACTATGGGGCAATTTTTCACCCTGCTTGACAACTCATGCTTAAAAGAAAACAATTTGCCATTTTTTTTTAAAGCAAAAAGTGATATGGCAAGGCTTCCGGACAGCGGTAAGAAAATGACCTGGGTCAGCAGGCCAAGTCTATCTCTTCCCCACACGTACAGATCTATGTCGGAGAGCTTTTTTCCTGAAGAAAACCAGTTGCCGACCTTTAAGCAGAGGGCAGAATTACAAATCTAGCTTCCCCCCCCCCCCCCCCCTGGAAACACCGGCTCAGTATGAAAAACGGAGAACTACACATCTATGGAAGAGCACCAACAGGCAAGTCTTCCATTTGAATCTGTGCAATCCACACCACTATTTTCCTTTCATCCATTCAATCATCAAGCCCATGGACAAAGGGAATACAGGAAAGTCACATTACTATTGTGTCTGTGTTATCGTCCCTGGGCAGGAATGCAAGGCAGAGGATGCAGCAACCCAACTGAGACAAAGGAAACCTGGCATCTGGATGAATGGGAAAGCTCCTAGGAACGATACAGCTGTCATCTTGACTCCATTGGAAGAGCCTTGACCTGAATAGCCTAGGAAAGCCCTGTCAGATCCCTGAAGCTAAGCAGGGCTGATCCTGGCTAGTATTTGGGTGGGAGTTCTCCAAGGAGTTGGGTGGTAGTTCCACCTCAAAGGAACACTAGGGGTCCTGACACAGAGGCAGGCAATGACCTGGCTGCCAGACAATCCTCAGAAGTCCTGACTACACGACACACCCCATTATGATAAAAGTAGAAGAAATGAACTAAATAAACAGTACTATGTTCCTAATGATCTGTGGATTGGGGCCTTTAAAACTCATCCCTTCCACTGATTACTCCATCCAGTTTTGTTTCTGGAAGTCAGCAGACACTTGGGAACAACCTAGGGGCAAAATGGGGATGGGCGATGAGAACAAGGAATATGGCAGAAATCGCCATCTTCGCCTCCAAAGATTAAGTAAGTATTTGGTGCATGGTTGGATATATAATATGAATTTGCTCTCTGTTCTCCAGGAGCATGCTGGAGAATAGGCCGCTAGAACCCTAACCGCCCACTCTGACCCCATCCGCAACAGCTGATAGACTGGTCAAGATGCAGGCTGGAGCAGAATTCTGTTCAAATCATCTGATTCAAAGAATTCTGATTAGCTGACCAACATCTAAACCAGGGGTAGTCAACCTGTGGTCCTCCAGATGTTCATGGACTACAATTCCCATGGGAATTGTAGTCCATGAAGATCTGGAGAACCACAGGTTGACTACCCCTGATCTAAACCAGCCTTTTTCAACCTTTTGTCCATGGAGGGGCCCATGAAATAGATTTTCTGGCTTTGAGGAGCCCCAGAAACGATGTCAGCTGGCCACTCCTCCAAAAAGTGACATGCCACCAGATGGGACAATGCCACCCACGTTAACAGACAGGCTGAAGGAGGACTGAGGGGTTTAAGGTGGGAGTAGGCATGCAGATTCTGCCCCTTCCAGACACAGAAACTATGAGAGAACTCACTCATGGTCAGGGGGGTAGGGGAGCAATGGAAGTGGCCAGTTCCCAAACGTGGCTAAGTCCATTAAGGCTGGAGGGGAAAGGCCATGGACCCCCTTCCAGAGCTCCCCTGGCCCCCCGTGGACTCCCCCTGTGGACTCCCAGATGTGAATCCCTGATATAAACAGTCATGTCTTGAGAGCTATTGGGAACTTTCATGCACAGAGGCAACCACCTTTATACCAGTGGTTCTCAACCTGGGGGTCGGGACCCTCTTGGGGGTCAAACAACCCTTTCACAGGGGTCACGGCAGGGCGAGCAGCTTGGCCGGGGGGGAGGGGGACTGTTGTCGCTCTCTCCTGGAGGTGCCCACCAATTTATATACAATTTATAACCAATTTATATACAATCATGAACAATGGAACCTCATGCCATTGGTCAGTTTCAGTTTACTTTCTGTGAAAGAACACTTGCATAAAAGTTATGGTTGCGGGTCATCACAACATGAGGAACTGTATTAAAGTGTCATGGCATTAGGAAAGTTGAGAACCATTGCTTTATACCCTATGTAGTTGGTCCTCATTATTAACAGGAGCATGAGGTATATACCACAAAGAATCCCAGCTCTTGGTTCCTAATAGTGTACTGTTCCATTGCTGAAACCACACAGCTTTGCCCTGGTCTGCAGGAAAAGTAGGCAGAAGACTATCAGAATTCCTTCCTTGGCAGGTACTGGCTTCCAAAAAATCCACACATTTTACAAATAGGAAGCTCTTGATGTCTGTATTTCATGTGCTTTTTAAGATGCAACCTCATGGCTTCTTTGCCGGATTAGAAGTCACCATTCTTAATCACTACACCCCACTGGCTCTTGAACAAACTCTTGAATATTCTCTCCAGTGGTGAACAAGCGTATATGAAACACCATAAAAGCCATAAGAGAACAAAAGGCTTATTTTACTGTTTGAGTATATTCCCTGGTAGATGCAGGTGGAATACAGGGAGACAGTAAATTCTAAAATGGATTTGTTAGCATTAAGCACTGCTAAACAAAATAATGCTCTCCACAGAAGCCCCTTTTTAATGCCCTGAAATCCAATTCACATAAGCTCTTCTAGTCTTCTGTTTGCAAAACTAGACAAGCAACAAATGACCAAAACCTGTCCATTCAGGGTTCTTTTTGGGTTTGAAAACATGTGGGATGGTTCAAGACAGATGAGGGTTTTTAAGCAGGTCGATTCCATGTACAAGCAATCCGCAACACAATTTGGGTGAAGACAACAGGAGTTGCTTGCATCTGCTGTTGTTAGGGGTGTGCATTCGAGTTTACTTGAACCAAAAATATGCTTGAAAAATACCTTATCAGTATTTGCAGCTGTATTTCGGCTTCCCATATGAATCTGAGATTTTTCAGGAGAACCGTTTCCGCACTGGGAACTTCACAGCCCCAGCTGCCGTGTAGGAGCACAAATCCGGGGCAGACGAGATGCACAGAGCCAAATGCTCCCCCATGTGGAAGCAGGAAGACGTGGGGCAACCTGTCCTGGCTCAAACTCCAGCCTGCAGCCCGACATGGAGCCTCCAGTGCGGAAATGGGTTTTTCAGGAATTACCCAGCAGAGCTTGTGGAGAGTAATCTTGGCTCCTAGAAAGGCTCTGTTGAGCAGTATGGTTTAAATCAGGCTGCCCAGCAGATCCCAGCTAAACTTGCAGGACTGGCTGCTTGGCCAGCTCTTTTGGGCAATCTGGTTTACAGGGACCACCCAAAAGATCCCCAGCTGAGCTGCCTCTCTGTTGTTTTCAGAGGCTTTGCCGTTGTTTTTCCCCCCAGGGCCTTTCACTGTCTGAGGAACAGGGTTGCAGACTCCATCCATTAATTGATGGAAGTAAAAACATGGGATTAGAAGTAAAGTAGGCACCCGTTCCTTGCTTTTAATCTACTTATTTTTAACTGAACCTCCTGTTCCAATTTTTTGGAACTGTTACATAAAAGCAATCTTTTGAGTTAAGGATGGCATTTTTTTTCAGTGTTTACGAAGTTTGAAACTTTGAATGTGATGGATAGTAAGCTTACAAAAAGATATTTTATTATTCATTAAAGCATTTATATTTCACTTTTCCTCTCAGTTCAGATTAAGTTTCAAGAAAGTGTGTACCAATATGAAACACTAATGGAGTCTGTAAAGCTCTGTTCAGGAACCAGACACCATCCAACACATTTAGTAGCACCTAAGAAAAACAGACCATCACATGACCCGTTGAGCAAGAAGAATTTTTCATTCCACATGTAAAACTGCATGGAGAAAAGTACAAGCCATCGACAAAGTCTCAAGAAATATTAACTTGGCCAATACAAAAATAGAGTCTCCATATTTATTTATTTACTAGGGGCCAAGCCGGTTGCATTCAGGAATACTATGGGCACTAGATTGGGGGGCGGAGGGGAAGAACTCTGCAGATGGCCTCTTGCTCCTCCCAGGACCTGGAATGGCTGCAGGCTGGAGGCCCCCAGGAAAGGAACTCACCAGCAGGGGCAACTCTCACATGGCAGGGTTCTGCAGCCTCCGAGCCTCGGAGGGAAGTGGAAGGAGGAGGGGGTGGTCAGGGGTGGGGGATGGAAGGTGATTGGCTAGCCACTGGACAGACAGGCAAACTGGTTGGAGGAAGAGGCACTCAGGGGTGGGACAGCCGCCCTGAGTGGGTGTTAAGCACTGAGTGGCACTTAAGCCAGGAGACACACTCCTCCCTCCTCCAAGGCCTTACCAGAAATATATAAAGATGGAACATAGGGAACAGATGTTATTTATTAATTGGATTTATATACCGCCCCTTACTGTGATGTCTCAGGGCAGTGTACATAAACCTAACAGGGAGTGGAAAGGTACACCGAAACATTTGGAACAATTAATGACATAATAGTAATAACAGTAGCAACGTTGGGTAGGTACAACAATTAGGGAACATACAATTTCTGTTAGGGACATTATTGGGTGTCAGGAGTTTCCTGGTAAAGGACCAGGTTGTGGGCAGGTCCTTATTGTTGGCCTTCACTTGAAAGCCTGCTGGAAGAGATCTGTTTTGCAGGGCCTATGGAATTGCTCAAGTTTTGGTAGGGCCTTGCTTTCATTAGGGAGCTCGTTCTACCAGGTTGGGGCCACAGATGAAAAAGCTCCGGCTCTAGTTGATGCTAGACAGACTTCTTTGGGGCCAGGGATCATCATATTGTTGGAATGGGTGGTGCGTGTCGCTCTTCAGGGGAGTATAGGTAAACAGACGGACCTTGAGGTATACAAGACCCTGACTATGTATGGCCTTGAAGGTGAGTACTAGCACCTTAAACCTGATCCAGTATTCGATTGGTATATATACCAACATCCCACACAGACGGACTAGAAGCCACCAGGGACAATACCTGATAATACAACAACCCTTATCACTAAACCCTGTCTTCTTTCATAACTGCTGCAGATCTTTACCTTTAAGTCAATAGCACAGCTATGGGTACCCAAAGTATAAAAGCTTATTCACAGCCTGCTTAGAACGGGATCTCCTTAACTCCTGCATACAATTAACCCATATTAAACTGCCTCCTGTCTCTCTCCCCCCCACCTCAGTCTGGATATTTGGAAAGCCTCTTAGCCTGTGGCAAATTCAAGGTCTTCAAAAGATTTTATTCAACAGGGCCAAGGGACAAATGTGTCTCATTAGTACCACCCGCCACAAAACTCTGGTATGAAGTGACTCCCTTTGTGGGAGGTGTGTGTGTGGGGGGGTGATTGGCCTCAGATGGATGGAAGAAAGAATACTGGAAGAGACAGTCTCAAGGGTAAGCAGAAAACGGGAAGACAAAAGCCTGAATGTGGCAGAAGAGGAAAGACAGAACAAACAGAGCTATTGAAGAAAGGGGAACCCAAATGCCAGTACTCAGGAATGGTCCGATGGAGAACCAGGAGATTGAAATAAGCATGTCTTGTGAAAGAATGGGAGAGACAGAGAGGGAAACATGAAATAAAATTAAAACACACCCCCTCAAAACAACATCAGCTGCAGAAGTGTAATCCATTTCTTAACGAAGACTGATTTATTTATCATATATATGGGGCGTGTGGTGCAGCCAACAGATCTGAAGGCCGTTGCAAGGTGATTCACCATTTCCTGGCTCCGCGTCATGACCCCTCGTGCTCCTTGGAAGAACTACCACCCAAATGCTTGGAGGTCTCCCATCTAAATATCAGGAAGCATTGGCCCTGCTTAGCTTCTGAGATCTGGCAGGATCTGGCGTACCCAAGCTACTCGGGTCAGGGTGGTAAACTAAGAAGTGGCAGTGTTCAACTTGCCACAGATTTTGGCTCTATAACCAGGTAGCCCCTTCCCCCACCGGTTTCAAATGAAATTATACAAGGTAAGAACCTTACTCCTATTCTAGCAGAAGTTAGGCACTTTGAACACCTAACGTAAACCCTCCTGACGTTCCTTCAGTAAGGGCATTTTAACCCACTGGCTAGTGGATTTTAAAAAGATATTCCACACAGCTTAAAGATAAAATGCTCCCGGTGCTAATGAAATGGCACGACCTTAATCATGTATATTTGGAAGCAAATCCCATAAAGTTCCTAGGAAGAGTGCCTCAGACTGCAGCCTTGTTCAGATTTTCCCCAAACCTGTTTGGCTGTAATGTTTCTCCGTTGTGTTTTATCCTTCCACTGTACGTGAAACCTTCCCCACAACATCTGTTTGCCCTCAGAAGCCAAAGCAGGTTTACAGCAGCGGTTCTCAACCTGGGCGTTGGGACCCTTTTGGGGGTCGAACAACCCTTTCACAGGGGTCGTGGCGGGGCAAGCAGCTTAGCCTGGAGGAGGTGCCATCCACACAGCAGCCTTGCGGGGTAGATCAAGATAGAGCGTTTGTCTGTGTGGAGCAGCGGAAAAGAGCAAGATCGACATGGTGGGACAAGAGGCAGAATTGAACTGAGAAACCCCGGGGAAAAAAAACAGTTTATATACAATCATGAACAATGGATCTTCACACCATTAGTCAGTTTCGATTTAATTTCTGTGAAAGAACACTGGCATAATTTATTGTTGGGGGTCACCACAACAGGAGGAACTGTATTAAAGGGTTGCGGCATTAGGAAGGTTGAGAACCACTGGTTTACAGAGTCCATGTGAAAAAGACCTCTCTCCCTCACATCACGAAAAGCCCATGCGCCTACTGCGCAACTTATGGTTCTGACATTATTCAAAAGAGGACTTTTATCTTTGCATAGGACAGGGCCTTTTTCCCATGGCAGCTCTGTGTGGTGCAGGAGAAGCAGCAGCCGCAAGGCCCAGCCTGTTATGAGAACGCCAGTTGTTACAGGCCTTCTCTGAGCTGACCTCAGCCATAACGCAGCCAACAATGGACACAGAGACCTGCTCTTTCTAGCCAGACATTCCAGAAAGGGTGAAGTAGATGGTAATAATAATCAGCGTCTGGTTATGCTGAAGAGCAACTTTCTCTGTGAGTGTGGCCGAAAACAATATAATAAAACAAATCCCCCAACTATATTCTTGGTGTAGTGGTTAGGAGCATGGACTTCTAATATGGTGAGCCAGGTTTGATTCCCCGGCTCCTTTTCCACATGCAGCCAGCTGGGTGACCTTGGGCTCACCACTGCACTGATAAAGCTGTTCTGACGGACCAGGAATATCAGCGCTCTCTCAGCCTCGCCTCCCTCACATGGTGTCTGTTGTGGGGAGAGGAAAGGGAAGGCAAATGTAAGCTGCTTGAAGACTCCTTCGGGTGGAGAAAAGCGGCATATAAGAACCAACTCTTCTTCTTCAGTAATAACAGGGCTCTCTCAGCCTCACCTCCCTCACAGGGTGTCTGTTGTGGGGAGAGGAAAGGGAAGGTGAATGTAAGCCGCTTTGAGACTCCTTTGGGTAGAGAAAAGAGGCATATAAGAACCAACTCTTCTTCTTCTTCTTCCCTTCTTATCCTTCAGAGTGGAGGAGCATTTCATACTCCCAGGATACTGAACAATGGATGTAAAGGTTGCAGCATTTCAGGAGAAAGATAAACTCCCTCAGGAAACTGTGGAGGTTAAAAGTCATACACGGATTTTGATACTGTCAGACTCATCAAGGATCTGGGACGGCTAACAAAATTTGAGTCCAAATTTTGTTATACTACTACAGACCAACACGGCTATCCATGTGGCTAGTTCCTCTTTACAGGTTGATGTATACATACTACTCAGGCCAATTCTTGCTTGCGCCTGTGTTTGCTCACACAAAATTTGAGGACGGTCCACAACCACTATGAATCATCTGGATTAGATCTTGTTTCTGCCCATAATCTGCAATAAAATTAACAAATTTTGATTCTAGGAAAATGGGTCTTCTAGCCTGTGAGAATTCCACCCTCCTCACTCCTTCTGTTGCAAGGAGTTTTGCGTCTTAGCCGATTTAGGGATCCATCAGGTAAACAACAGCTTAAGGCCTCAACAATGAGAAGCTTCTGAATAAGAAAACAAAGGAAGACAAATAACTTCTGAACAAATCCCCTCCAAAACCACAACCACCCAAGCTCAGATCCAGCAAACTGCTCGGTTGAGTGACAGAAAAAACAAGCCAGAAAGCCAAAATCCATGCTAACGATATTTCCTCTCACACCTGACATAGCTCAGGGCTTTATTATATCATACTCCAGACCTGCTTTGTGTACGCATCTCTACTAAACATCTCATGTATCTGACAAAGTGGACTCCTGTGAATCCATCTGTTAGCCTTCTGAGGTTTTATCGCGTGAATAAAATTTAGACTGGAAGAGGAAGACAGTTGATGACTCTGCAAGTTCAGAAAGCGAACAGGGGGTTGGTTGTTAGGATGGGAGCTCATTAAGGAAGTCTTGCAAAATCCTTCCTGGGCCAGAATCGCTACAGTCTCACAATGAGAATGGAGTCATGAAATCTGGAGCAGAAAATGAAACCAGCCTGGGAATCTTCACTGTTCCTACCAACCATGAGTTAGGGCCCCAAATTTACACACTATTATATCAGGGCCCGACAAATTCCAGTTGCCAGATCACCAAGGTGTCAAATATTTTTACATCTACAAGCCCCTTAATCTCTTACCGTGGCTTAGCTTCATAAAATCAGAGTCCAGTAGCACCTTTAAGACCAACAAAGATGGTACTGGACTCTGATTTTATTGTGCTACTTCAGACCAACACAGCTACTCATCTGAATCATGGCTTAGCTTGCTTGCCACTGCTCCTGAAATCTCTGGTTCTTTCCCCCATTGCTTCTCTGTAGCCATAAACAGAGGAGGGCCTGAGATAGCTTCAAAAACTTCTACTTAACCCGAGACAATAAGTATGGGGTGGATCTTTTCGAAGCTAGACAAGTCCTTCCTCTAATTATAGTCAAGACAGGAGAGGTGTAATGGATGAAAGCATATGGAAGCAGCAGTATCCAGGCTAAGGAACAGGGCAAGGGGGGGGAACTGAAGCCCAAACCATTAGCTTGGCTGCCACTACACCAGGGGTAGTCAACCTGTGGACCTCCAGATGTTCGTGGACTACAATTCCCATGAACCCCTGCCAGCGAATGCTGGCAGGGGTTCATGGGAATTGTAGTCCACGAACATCTGGAGGTCCACAGGTTGACTGCCCCTGCACTACACAACTCATTTCCCCAGAGAGAACTGGAGGACGGACTCTACTAAGGAAACTACCACCCCATCCTGATTGTTAGGGGCAGAGCAGAGACTTGTTGCATGAGAAGATGCAATGAAACATTCATAATGTGTTAAGGCAGTTAATTATGGGAGATTTATTTATTTTTTATTAAGCATTTGATGTACAGACCACCCCTCTCCACAAGCAGGCTCAGGGTGATTTACATCGATAGATTAAAAAATTCATAAATCGACTGCAGGCCTTCCAAAAAAGGGTGACGAAGATGACAATAACAGGCATCTGGTTATGCTGAAGAGCAGCTTTCTCTCTGTGCACGGCACCCACCAAACCTTCCCAAGTGGGGTGTTTCACTTCTGGAAAACTCCAATTACTCCACTAGGCTTTTACTCAAGACTTCTTACAATATTTATTTATTTATTTATTTGATTTCTATACCGCCGCTTGCTGTAGCCTCGCGGCGGTTTACGCCTTTTTAAGAGATTTACTTCTTTACAAGCAAAGGAGGGAAAGGACTATACATGGTGGTTGGTCATTACCATCAACCTCCAAATGAACCTTTTTAAAACATCCCAGAATTCCATGAGACACAATGGAAGCCCTTTATGTGAGAACAGGTAAGCGCTACTCTCGGTCTTTCTAATTTCTGGTGCTTTGATCCTGACCCTGAAGATCCTGACCCAGCTGGCTGCATGTGGAGGAGCAGGGAATCAAACCTGGCTCTCCAGTTTAGAGGCCGCCACAATTAAACCCTGCACCAAGCTGGTTCTCTTAGGTACCTAAAACAGAACCAATCATGTACTGTTTATATATCTTATGTAAACCACCCTGAGCCTCCGGGGAGGGCGGTATATAAATATATAATTAATAAATCAGACATTCAGAACAAACAGCACAGGGACAGTGGGAGAGAGGGAAAGGACTGGACCAAGTATGGCACTACAGTGCTAGCTATAAGGGCTCGACAGGCAGCAATCACAAGAAGCCCCTCACAATATTGAGCAATATTGCTGCATTTCCATCAACTGTGCAAAGGGAAGCTTCCAAAGGAACACGGGCTGCAATGCTGGGGACATTGCCCTGGAATTAAGACTCAGTGAATAACATAGGGCTTCCTCGCTAAAGCCTTTCAGCTCTAATTTGTCTATGCCTCCCTTCTGCATTTAAATTGGGTGCTCTCAGACATCCTACACGCTGTCCCCACGCAAAGATACACCTTTCCAGGTCCCACCGATTTCAGAATGGTGGTGTAACTCTGGCTAAGACTACAAAATCATATAAGACCAACAAAGATTTATTCAAGGCGTGAGCTTTTGAGTGCAAAAGTTAATCCTGTTACATTAGTAAACTGTGTCACAGCATCCAAACAGGATTAACTTTTGCTTATATATTCCTACTGTTATGATGGTCAGTTCATAGTCTGACGAAGAGTGCTTGCACTCGATAGCTCACACCTTGAATAAATCTTTGTTGGTCATAGAGGTGCATCTGTACACTTATTATCCTTGTTCCATTTACTCTGAGGAAGATTGCCTGCACTCGAAAGCTCACGCCTTGAATAAATCTTTGTTGGTCTTAAAGGGGCCACTGGACTCTGATTTTGTTGTGCTACTTCAGACCAACAGGGCTACCCATTTAAATCTGGCTAAGACTGTCAGTGAGGAGGTTTCTCTACATAGTACATCCTACTTAAAGATACCAGATCAAAGAGAGAGATTTGTTTTTCATTGTTGCATGAAACGGGCATGAATGGGGTAACCTAAGATGGTCAACTGAAACAGAAGGGGGAGGGGGAGTCGGGTTGTATTTCCATACAAAAAGTCATGATTTAATGACTCAGACGGAGCAATATCTGGGGACAAAATTTACATGCGCCTTTGAGGAAGACGGCAACTGCTGGACTTCCCGCTGCATAAGACTGCTAGGGCAGCCAGACTGCTAGGGCAGCCAGACTGCTAGGGCAGCAAATCCGAGCTCTGGGCACAAGAAACGGCAAAGAGAGACAGGGATCTCAGCACAAACACGCACCACAACCATAAATATTTAAAAGGGTATTTTTAAAAGGCAGCTGGATCAAATAGCACTTGTGATGACACAGTGTGTCTGTTATTTGGAATCCAACCTCAGTGAGGAGTAACTGCATGGGGCCAGGTGACTGCAAAGAGGAAGCAGTAAAACTAAAGAAGACACAGAATCCAGAAGAAAAAGAAGAGTTGGGTTTTTTATACCCCGCTTTTCACTGACCAAAGGAGTCTCAGAGCAGCTTATAATTACCTTCCCTTCCTCTCCACACAACAGACGCCCTGGTGAGGTTGGTAGGGCTGAGAGAGCTATAACAGGACTGCTCTGTGAGAACAGCACTATCAGGGCTGTGACTAGCCGAAGGTCAACCAGCTGGCTGCACGTGGAGGAGCAAGGAAAGAAACCTGGCTCACCAGATTAGAAGCCGCCGCTCTTAACTGCTACATCACACTGGCTCAGAAGCAAAGGGAGAGAAACATGCCTGCAGAGTACAAAATAGACGACAGAACTGTCAGGAATGGATGGAGGAAGCTGGAAAAGGGCCGGGACTGAGGCAAGATGGGGTGAGAGAGGGTTTGCTCTATGAAGCCAACAGGAAAGCTTTTGCTGTGTGGCATCACAGCCCTGCAAGCATTGACTTCAAAGTGCCCATTGTGCTCAAGCGTGGAACTTTCTCCTCCTCAATGAGGCTCAAAGGAAACAATGCCAGGGTGGAGGCCTGGAAACGAATCATGTCACAGAAGGAGAGGGAGAGGGCCAAGACCTCACTGGGGCTGAATATTATTAGCCAATGAGGCAAGAGGGACATGAGGAACTTGGGGATTTAACTGACAAAGGTTCACTTTAACAACCCTTCAGAATAACCTTTTAAAAAACGTTTACAAGGGTGGCATTTAGAGAAAAGTGACAAAAAAAGAGGGTGCCCTCTCCTTCCTGCACCCGCCACTATACTCTGTTACAAGCCACTTCCCCCAAGTCATTCCAAATATGTGCGTATACTATACACCAGGGATTCCCAACCAAGGGTCAGTGGACCCCTGGGGGGTCTACAGAAGCTCCGAAGGGAGTCTGCAGGAGTTCTGAAGTGGCATAGTATGGTGAGTGTCTGAGACAGGGGTAGTCAAACTGCGGCCCTCCAGATGCCCAAGGACTACAATTCCCATGAGTCCCCTGCCAGCAAATGCTGGCAGGGGCTCATGGGAATTGTAGTCCATGGGCATCTGGAGGGCCGCAGTTTGACTACCCCTGGTCTGAGCTGTTGCAACTATGAAGCTGCAACCATGAAGCTGCCTGTGATGGGATACCATTTCACCTGTAGATAGGAACAAAACAGCCAACTCCCTGCCTGCAGGTGTTTAGCACAATGAATCACTCTTGTGGTAGGAAACAAGACACCCAAGTAAGTAGGGGAAGCGAGACCTTGCCTTGGATCAGGCTCAGTTACACCACAGCTCAGTTACACTGCAGACTATAAATAAATAAAATTTGGGGCAGGCCTTGAATTCTCCCTCCCCTTCCATCCTCTGTTCATTTGGGTTCTTTTTCTCCCTTTCTTATACTCAGATATGGGTGCAAGTATATTTTAGTTCCATACATCAGGGGTCCCCTATATCAGGGGTAGTCAACCTGTGGTCCTCCTGATGTTCATGGACAATTCCCATGAATTTTGCTGGCAGGGGCTCATGGGAATTGTAGTCCATTAACATCTGGAGGACCAAAGGTTGACTACCCCTGCCCTATATGGTTCCTGTGGGAGCCACGGTGCCCACCAATATCTTTTCTGGCGCCCAAGTGATTTTAAGAAGAGGGTGGGCCCAGGCAGGGTTTTTAACCAGCAAGACTTCTGATTTATTGAAGATCTGATTGGCTCCACAGATTTTAATATGTTGCTTTGGCAACATAGCACAAGAAACTGCACCATACCACCAAAATTCACTTATGGCAATCATTTTGTGACTGGCTCCACCTCCAGGGGCAGCCATTTTGCTGAAAAGCCTGCCCTCCTGTGTCATATTTCCAAATATAGCCACAGGCTTTAATCTTTTTATCCTGCAAGTAGCTCAAAGTGCCACACTCGGTTCTCCCTTCCCCTTTTATTCTCACAACAACCCTGTGAGGTAAGATCACTGGAGAGAGGGTGGCTTGCCCAAGGCAACCAGAATGCCTCATAGCAATGTGGGCACCTGAACTCAAGACTCCCATATTTTTCACCACACGGTTGTCATGAAGTACTGAAGTTCAGAGCCTGATGGGTGAGCTCAGAGACAGACACAGAGTACATCAAGCATGAAGGAGAACTCTGCAAAACTCCAAAGCTCACTCATTCGGCATCATTTTGGTTGGCCCAAATAAAAGGTGCCTGAAAGGAAGACGACCCTGAATGTAAAGTGGCGCTCCCCAAAAACGTTATACACAGAAAGTGTTTTTAATTGCTGTACATAGTTGCAACTAGGATAAGAAGATGGCGAAAAAAAGATTTTGTTTTTTGCACCCCACTTTTCACAACTTCCAAGGCAGCTTGCAATCGGCCTCCCTTCCTCACCCCACCACGGACACCCTGTGAGGTAGGTGTGGCTGAGAGAACTCAGAGAGAACTGTGACAGACCCAAAGGTCACCCCAGCTGGCTGCAGGCGGAGGAGCAGGGAATCAAGCCCGGTTCTCCAGATTCTCCATCGCTCTTAACCACACACATTCACACCCCCTGGCTCTCAACCACTACACCAACCTCCTTTTTCTCCACCACACACCGGTGTGAGAGAGTGGGTGGGAGACCTGGTCTTCCTTATACACCTTTACCGGATTTCTGTTGGAAGGTTCTGCTCTGAAGCAACAGAACCAAAACGGCATCCCTCTCTCAAATCCGATGGGAAGGCTCCTGCCACACATCTGTGGCTGCACGACAGCGGGGCATGTGCCCCCCCCCCCATGCATGAAGCCCTGCAGTTGCCCCAGAGGCAAGGCGTGCCTGCCGTGGAGCCCTCCACCCCTCCGAGGCGCTTGCACGACGCCGAGGCAGCCGCCCCCCGCAACCTCTGCGCACCGGGGCAGGGAGAAAGCGCTGCGCACCCGGCCGCGGAGGTCTTGCCAAGCCTCCCAGCCGACCGCTTGGAGCCTCCTCCGCCAGCCGCGCCAATCCCCCTCCCCACCTGGCGCCGGGCAGGGCGCGAGACGGTGCACGCCTCCCCTGTCCCGCCAGGTGCGCTCCCGCCCGCCCGCCTCACCTGTCCTCGGAGACGCTGATGAGCCCCTCTTCCTTGGGCACGATGGCCGCCATGCTGACCACGTCCTGCGCGCCCTCCACCTGGCCGAGCAGCAGAGGCCGCCGGGTGAGCAGCTCCGCGGACAAGGGCTGAGCCGCCATCGGGAGACGCAGCTTCGGCAGCCCCGGCGCCCGGCGAGCCCTGCCTGCCCCCACTGCGCATGCGTCAGCGGGGAGGGGGCGGAAGCGGCCCGCAGGGAGGGAGGCGAGAGGATGAGCGCGTGGCGAGCGCGACTTCCGGACCTTGATTGGTTGGTTGGGGCGCGCAGGAGACGCCATGTGCGGGGAAAGAGCAGAGGGGGAAGCACGGGAATGGGATGCGGTGGGGAGCAAGGAAAGGGGTAGGGTTAGGGGTTGGGTTGCCGGGCCTTCATCCCTCCCTCGGCCACTGGTGGAGATGCTAGTCTTGAGACCAGATTTTAAATAAAATACACAAGTGTGTGCTTATTTCCACCCCTCAAATAAATAAACACACACACACACGTATTTTATTTAAAATCGTTCTCAATACAGGCCTAAATTGAGAGGGCATTTCTCACCCCACCCCCAGATAAGGGAGTGGGAGAAGGGATACCAGTCCCTACGTGGGGCCTGGGGGTGCACTGGTTTTACAGCCCATCTTCAAGCTGCAGAGATCCAGGAGAAAGACAATGGCTGCTTTGGAAGGAGGATTCTGCAGCAACCTACTCCTTGCCTGCTTCAAAGACCGCCCAGTCCTGGCTCCACCCCCAAGGTCTCCAGGTCTTTCCCAACCAAGAGCTGGCAACCCCGGGGTGGGTGCTATCTCCAGGTTGGGAATTCCTTAGAGATTTGGGGATGGGGCTTGGGGAAGACAGGGACCTTCATGGGACTCTATGGCATACCCTCCAAAACCACCATGTTCTGCAGGGGAGTTGATGCCTGTGGGGTGGAGATGAGATGGAATTCCCAGGAGTGGCCAGGTCTCACCTGGAAGCTAGGTTGTTTGAGGCTGCCATATGCTGTTCTCAGGGCATCCTCTCCAATTTTTAAGAAACTACGGATGGTTTGGAGCCAGCTTGGTGTAGTCCTTAAGAGCGGCAGCTTCTAATCTGGACAATGGGTTTGATTAGGTGCTTCTCCACCTGCAGCCAGCTGGGTGGCCTTAAGCTAGTCACAGTTCTGTTAGCTGTTCTCAGCGCAGTTCTCTCAGAGCTTCCTCGAGTTTGCCTGCTTCACAGAGCATTAGTCAGATCTTTTTTACAGTCATAGACCAGCATAAGGAAATTAATGTACAATCGGCTGAAGAACAGTTAGGAAACAAACGGCTAAGAGCATAAAACACCAAGATTTCTTAAGTAGGGTGGCCACCCACCAGGTGGTAGTTGGAGATATCCAGAGATTACTTCTGATCTCCAGATTTATTTACTTTTATTATTTATTAATTTTATTCAATTTCCAGGGCGCCGCTCCCAGCCAGCTAGCTCGAGGCAGCTGATTATTCATATAAAATACAAGAGCAATACAACAAAACATTAAATGAAAATCCTCCTCCCACCCTCCAAACCCCACCCCCTATGAACCCACCAAGGGCCACTATGTATGCCCAGGGAATGATGTAGCTACAGACAGCACTGGAGGAGGGGCCAGATCTTCTTCATCCCAGTCTCAACCAAATGCCTGGTGGAAGAACTCCATCTTACAAGCAACTTAAGTAGTTCCGTCAGGGCCCTCAGGTCTTCCAGAAGCTCCTTCCACCGGGCAGGGGTGAGGGCCAAAAAGGCCCTGGCCAACACCAGGTGAACTTTTATTATTTATAGGGCCCTGAGGGCCCTATAAATAATAAAGGGCCCCGAGGCGGTGCACATTAAAAAAATTAAATCATTTGGACAATTTAATTCAACATTTAGAATGGCAAAATGATTCCATAAAATTAATTCAATAAAAACGGTTTTTCAGCTATTCTAAAAAGAGGACAATAAAACCAGAGTCCAGTAGCACCTTTAAGACCAACATTTATTCAAGGCGTGAGCTTTCGAGTGCAAGCGGTCTTAAAGGTGCCACTGGACTCTGATTTTATTGTGCTACTTCAGACCAACACGGCTGCTCATTTGAATCTAAAAAGAGGAGACAACTTCATTCAGTGAGCAATAGATTGGGGGGGGGAGGGGGTTGCTTGATTATTTCAAAGAGAATTCCTAAGCCTCTTCTGACAACCATACATCATTCCTCATGTATTTCCTCCAGACCTCTCGCTCCTCTTCTGGAAGAATCCTAATCAGAACCGGAAATGAGGGCTGAGTGGAATTCTCTTTTTGTATATCTCTCTTGCAGTGAGGGCCCTGTCACTTCATTCAATTGTGCTGGGGTTGTGGAAGGTTCTCTGTCTTGAATGGGGTGTGCGTAGTGGGGAATACAGGGAAAGTTTGCTTTGCAGGACTCAGATAATGACATGCCAAACTGGACAGATGACTTTGTTTCCCGAGCAGGCTTCTGTTGAAGAAACGTATCCGCTTTGTTAACAAGAAAATCACTTGTAATCTTCCTTTTATCAAACCAAGCAACCTAAGCATTCTCTGCTTTGTTGTTGGGGTCAAGTCACAGCAATGACCAAGAGAGTTTTCAACAGATAGGTTTGCCTTACTTTACATAGCAACCCCCGTGTTTCTTGAAGGTCTCCCATACAAATGCTGGGCAAGGTCAGTGCTACTTAACTTCCGGGGCTAGCCAGGAGAAGATTACTTTTTAAGTGTATTCTTTTAAACTGTATTCTACTTTGCAGCTCTGACATTTGATCTGGGTTCGGTATTTTTGTGTTGTTTATTAGAGTTAGACTCTGGAGTCTATTGACATAAGTAAAGCAGCCCTGTCATCTTCAGAGTGTAGCTAACACCTCCTCCTCCTCCTCCTCATTATTATTATTATTATTATTATTATTATTATTATTATTATTATTATTATTATTATTCCCTGCCACTCCCAGAGCCGACTTGTCGCGGGTTACAGATGTCTGATAAAAGCCCATTAAAAGGACACAAAACCACCCTGTGCCTCCAAGGAGGGCAGTAGATAAATCTAAATAAATAAATAAATAAATAAAAACCCAAGAAATAAAATCACAATAGAAAAGAACATGGCAGAATATCACCCCACCCATCCCTTCCTCTAGGGGGGCGGGAGGAAGGAGGGTTGAGATTACCTTTCCAGCTCAGTTTATACTAGTCTATCCTCAGTGAAATAGTTCATAAATAGGGTTGCAAGCTCTGGGATGGGAAATACCTGGAGACTTTTAGGGTGGATCCTGAGGAGCGTGGGGTTTGAGGTGTGGGCAGAAATGAAGGAAGAAGAGGAAGAAGAAGAAGAGTTGGTTCTTATATGCCGCTTTCTCAACCCGAAGGAGTCTCAAAGGGGCTTATAGTTGTCTTCCCATTCCTCTCCTCACAACAGACGCCCTGTGAGGTGGGTGAGGCTGAGAAAGCCCTGATATTACTGCTCGGTCAGAACAGCTTTATCAGTGCCGTGGTGAGCCCAAGGTCACCCAGCTGGCTGCATGTGAAGAAGGAGCGGGGAATCAAACCTGGCTCACCATATTAGAAGTCCGTGCTCCTAACCACTACACCAAAATGGGGTATAATGGTATAGACTGCACCTTCCAAAGTGGCCATTTTGTTCAGATGAACTGGAAATCAGCAGATTTCCAGCTACCACCTGCAGATTGGCAACTTTATCCATAAAGTACACCAACCTGCTGAATTTAGTCAGGCTAGGCCTGGTACAAACATTAAATAAAAATACAATAAACAGATGCACACATTTCAAGTTAAAAAGTTTACGTCATAAAGGCTGGAACTAATACATTTCGGATGTTAATTAAAATATTAATAAGTCCACTATCCCAATTAGATCCGTCCCTTAGCATTAAAACAGGCTAAGGGGAACAACCTACAATAAGCAGGAACCATCGGAAAGGGCAAATGAAGACACAAATCCCAGATATACAGATAAGCAGAGTAACTTGACATCTATTTTAGGCATCTGAATACTGGGGAATGTAATCTGAATCCACTTGGCCCCAGATTCTTGGGGAATTTGTGACAAAGTGAGTATCAGGAGTTTTTAGACATACACCTCTGTGTTTCTAAGGAAATTAGCTCTGACTCACAAAAGTTTGTGGTGAAATAAATTTTGTTAGCTTTTAAAATGCTGCCGGACTCCTGTATAGTTTTATTACAACAAGCATGGCTACTAGGAGCCAGCTTGTTGTTGTGGTTAAGAGCGGCAGCCTCTAATCTGGATAAGTCGGGTTTGATTCCCCGCTCCTCCTCCACATGCAGCAAGCTGGGTGACCTTGGGCTCATCACGGTCCTGTTAGAGCTGTTCTTACAGATCAGTTCTGTCAGAGCTCTCTTGGCCCCCCCTACCTCACAGGGTATCTGTTGTGGAACAAGGGAAGGCAATTGTGAGTTGCTTTGACACTCATTTGAGTAGTGAAAAGCAGGGTATAAAAAATGACTCCTTCTTCCACTACTCCTTTGGAATGAGTTAGCATAAAAAATTGTACTATTTGGCATATATGAAGTTTTAAAATATGCATCCCTTCTAGTTTAATCAACAGAATTACACCTTTATGAGCCAGTTTAGGGCAGTAATTTTGTTTAGGATTGCCCCTTTAATCTACAATCGAAACTGCTGATCTGTCTTATACTTGATTGAATGCTTGCAACACCCTATGCTACCTTAGCACACGTATCTTAATTCTGGGACAAAATAAGAGGTGGGAACAAAAAAACACTTGAAATTATGTAGAAGCCAACGCGTGGAAATATTTATGTCTAACCCCAGCCTACCGAGTGTAATATCAGGGCTCTCTCAGCCTCACCCAACTCACAGGGTGTCTGTTGCGGGGAGAGGAAAGGGAAGGCGAATGTAAGCCACTTTGAGACTCCTTCGGTTAGAGAAAAGCGGCATATAAGAACCAACTCTTCTTCTTTGGCAATATCAGGGCTCTCTCAGCCTCACCCACCTCACAGGGTGTCTGTTGCGGGGAGAGGAAAGGGAAGGCGAATGTAAGCCACTTTGAGACTCCTTCAGGTAGAGAAAAGTGGCATATAAGAACCAACTCTTCTTCTTTGGCAATATCAGGGCTCTCTCAGCCTCACCCACCTCACAGGGTGTCTGTTGCGGGGAGAGGAAAGGGAAGGCGAATGTAAGCCGCTTTGAGACTCCTTCAGGTAGAGAAAAGTGGCATATAAGAACCAACTCTTCTTCTTTGGCAATATCAGGGCTCTCTCAGCCTCACCCACCTCACAGGGTGTCTGTTGCGGGGAGAGGAAAGGGAAGGCGAATGTAAGCCGCTTTGAGACTCCTTCAGGTAGAGAAAAGTGGCATATAAGAACCAACTCTACTTCTTTGGCAATATCAGGGCTCTCTCAGCCTCACCCCGCTCACAGGGTGTCTGTTGCGGGGAGAGGAAAGGGAAGGCGAATGTAAGCCGCTTTGAGACTCCTTCGGGTAGAGAAAAGTGGCATATAAGAACCAACTCTTCTTCTTTGACAATATCAGGGCTCTCTCAGCCTCACCTCCCTCACAGGGTGTCTGTTGTGGGGAGAGGAAAGGGAAGGCGAATGGAAGCTGCTTTGAGACTCCTTCCGGTAGAGAAAAGCGGCATAAAAGAACCAACTCTTCTTCTTCTCCCCTTCCCCTTCTATTCATGCATTAGTATGACAAGGAACGCTGGCAGAACACTTTGGGTAGGGGCCACTATCCCCTAGGACGGGGTATCTGAGAGAGCCTTTGCTCAGCCTTGCCAGTATTGTGCAGGTGAGGGACACGGTCCCATTCCGACATACTTTGGAGGCGTTTTGGCTTCCTAGAGGGTGACATATGGCTCTGTTATTGGTTTGTTGCTGCTTTTTTGGCAGACATGCGCCTAACAGCAGTAGACAGAGAAGTGAAATAACCATGTTGTGATAGGTCTTGTTTAAAAGAACTGTTTCAAATTAGATCTTGCATGGGCAAGGTATTTGCAAAATATACTTACGAGAGACTTGGAGATAAACGAAACAGATGAATTTGTATCGAGAACGCCAAAGCAAATGTAAGCAGCCACAGCAAACCAATTGTATGAAAAATACATCGAAAAAACCGCTCTCAATGCCATTACTATGGAGACAGGCCATGAATTCCCATCCTTGTGAACTAGTATGTTAAAGAGTTACCTGCGACCAGTGTGTGCTGATCTCATTAAATATATTCTTATGTACAAGGGCAAGCACTTAGACGTTGTGAGCTACCTTTTCAGTATATCATCCTGCATACTGGGAAAGGAAGATCCATTTAACTCAAACCACTTCCACGGTTGTAATTTACTGGTGTGTACTTACAGTATTGGATTCTGGATGCAGACCCCAATTTTGCGCCTGACATTCTGCATTTGTAGTTTTCTCCAGCACTGTCCAAGAGTCTATTCATGGCTTGCATTTTGCAGTTTCATGAGGAAAGTGGACATTCCCATCTCCCACCCTGACTCCCCTCCTTAAAAAAAAACTAAGCATTTGCAATAACCCAGTTGCATCCTAATGCAATAAAAACAGGAACATGCCCCCTCCCCTTTTTCACCCCCGGGCTTCTTCTTGTGTCTCCTAGCCACCATCGCCACTGGGGAAAAGGGTGAGAGGACGCCTGGGACTCAGGCAAGGTTGGCAAAGAGTGGGGGAGAAAAGTGAGTGCCTGAGTCATGAGATTTTTGTGTGCTGAAATGCTTGTAATTCTGTGGAGCATTAAGGTGGCCATTGCGTTGTTTTTTGCGGGTGTGGAAACAGTGTCGGTGAATGTACAGTGCCCTCCTAAGCAGAGTTACATCAATGGATTTAGAAAGCTGTAACTCAGTCAAGATTCAAATGAGTAGCCGTGTTGGTCTGAAGCAGCACAATAAAATCAGAGTCCAGTAGCACCTTTGTTGGTCTTAAAGGGGCTACTGGACGCTGATTTTATTCAGTTAGTCAAGACTATGTTGTCACGGCCTTTAATTTCTCTTCAGATTTGCATAGCTACTTTTACAGTGTCTTGCTAAGCAGGTCTACTCACAGGATGGTGTAGGGGTTAAGAGCGGCAGCCTCTAATCTGGAGAACCGGATTTGATTCCTGACTCCTTCTCATGCAGCAAACTGGGTGATATTGTGCCGGTTCTCTCAGGGATTTCTCAGACCCGCCTACCTCACAGGGTGTCTGTTGTGGGGAGAGGAATCAAAAGGTTTTGTAGGCCTTTGGCTTCTTCAGATAGTGAAAAGCGGGGTATTAAAAATCCAAGGGATAAACGCATTTCCCTTCTTCTCCCCACAACAGACACCCTGTGAGGTAGATGGGGCTGAGAAAGCCCCAAGAGAACAGTTCTGTGAGAACAGCTCTAAAAGAACAGCTCTAAAAGAACCAAGTCACCCAGCTGGGAATCAAACCCAGTTCTCCAGATTAGAGGTTGTTGCTCTTAACCACTACACCAAGCTGGCTATCTAGAAGTATAGAGGAAGAGGATGGAGAAGGAGCTGCCATGGGGAGAGAGGAAAGTAGGGAAGAAAGACAGGCGTGTCAAGTGAAGCTCACCATTGAATTGCACCCAGCACTTGGCTTTGGCCCTTCCTGAAAAACGGAGATTCAAAGTCCCTCTGCCGCCCAAAGGGAGGAATTTAGACTGTGTTGACATGTTGCCATGTTACCCGGTGCCCATTTCATGGAGTGTTGACAGAACAGCCTGAAATTCCTTTATAAGAAATCAGTCACACAGACAACCCCAGTCAACATCCTTCTGAGAAAGAACTGCTTAAGGATGCCACAGTGGGGGTTGTTTGCATTCCATCTAATGTGGAATTTCATTCTCAGGCTCCCTGATTGGAACAAATAAAAGCTGCACGAAAGGTATGCTGGTATTCCCTCCCCCCACTGTCAGTAGCGTCTCGAAACCTTCTAATGGAGGGTAACAACAATAATCCAACAATAAAACCCCATTAAACCCCCGATCGACAGTATTACAATCCTAAACAGATGGCAAAACTTCATATGGGGTAAGACCTTACAAGAACAGCCTAACATCTTTCCTCACATTCTTTATTAATTATCCTGCCTCCCATTTTACTAGCTCATCCTTTAGAACAGGGGTAGTCAAACTGCGGCCCTCCAGATGTCCATGAACTACAATTCCCAGAAGCCCCTGCCAGCATTCGCTGGCAGGGGCTTCTGGGAATTGTAGTCCATGGACATCTGGAGGGCTGCAGTTTGACTACCCCTGCTTTAGAACTTTGTCAGAAAAACTGATTGATAAGGGACTGTAGCCTAACCTTACATGAGCTTGGGGGCTTGTTTAAGAAGGGACGGGGGAATGGAAGCTGACAGGCACACTACAATTTCCTCAGCAGCCTTTAAAGGGTGCCATGTGGGAAAAGCCACAGACAAAGCAATCTTTTCCCCCACCTCAATTTGTTTATCTAGAAATGGTTAACTCTAGAAAATGTTTTATGCAGTTCCCCAAACTAAGACCTTGAGAGCCAGCTTGGTGGGAGAGCCAGCTTGATGTAGTGGTTAAGAGCAGCGGCCTCTAAACGAGAGAACCGGGTTTGATTTTCTGCTCCTCCACACACCGCTAGCTGGATGACCTTGGGCCAGTCACCGTTCTCTCAGAGCTCTCTCAGCCTCACTTTCCTCACAGGGTGTCTGTTGTGGGGAGAGGGAGGGCAGGCGATTGTAAGCCGCTTTGAGATGCCCTCGGGTAGTTAAAAAAGAAGCTCTTCTTTTCCCCGAAGACTGTACCTGATGTAAAAAAAACAAGTACTATGCAACTGGGTGAGGGGGAAACCAGCTTTTATTGACAGTCTCAGGTTACTTCCTCATGGACATTCACAACACCTAAAAGTTTACATTTTTAATCTTCGTGGTGTGTTTTGACTCCGAGAATCCGGATTGTGGGGGAAAGCTTGGCTCTGACAAGCTTATTCTGTGGGATTTGTAAGTCTTCCTATGAAGAGAACGGAACCTATAAAGAAAACAGAGTATTAAATTGGCACTTGTTATGGATGCGCTTAAACTACTTTAACAGCTCCCTATTTAATTGTTATTATAAAACAGAATAAATGTCTTATGGGTGGATCACCGTGGTGAAGTCACATTTGGCCTTCAGCAGCACTTAGAAGTTGGGAGCTAAAGAACTAAGGTTTTCATAATTCAATTGTGAGAACATTGTAATTTAAGTATTAGATGGCTGACAGAAATCAGAGACACTCAAGTAAGACTAGGGACAATTTTAAGGGCTAAAACCCTGGTTGAGAATGCCAGTAGCTCTAGGTGTTACTAGAATCAAATCTCGCTACAATACCTTTAACCACCTCTTTTAAAAAACCCTCCTACCTGCAACAATCCCTTCCCCTTTTCTAAAGGGCAGGCAACTCTCTTCTGTTATGCCAACTGTTGCTAGGGCCCAAACCCTTGAAATCACAACAAATTTAGAGCAGGGGTAGTCAAACTGCGGCCCTCCAGATGTCCATGGACTAAAATTCCCAGAAGCCCCTGCCAGCATTTGCTGGCAGGGGCTTCTGGGAATTATGGTCCATGGACATCTGGAGGGCCGCAGTTTGACTACCCCTGATTTAGAGAGTCATTGACTAGCGCAGTAGTCCCCAACCTTTTTATCACCAGGGACTGGTTAACGCTTGAAAATTTTACTGAGGCCCAGGGAGATGGTAGTCTTTTGCCGAGGGACGTCGCCACCGCTGCTTGAGCCCCTGCTCCGCTTGCTTTCCTGCCGGTGCCCCTGACTTTCCGCCGCCTGCTAGGGGGGCACTGCTAGCAGCAGCTGCACAGTGCCACACTGAGGGGGAGCCCCAGCCATGGCGGCCACTGGAGAGCACCAAAGGTGAGCCGGCGGCAGAGTGGCAGGGCAGCCCCCGAGGCAGCAGCCAGGGAGGAGGACGAGGAGGAGCCGTGGCCCGGTACCAACTGATCTACGGACCGGTACCAGT